>NC_081354.1:48790289-49106539 GCF_030684315.1 Stegostoma tigrinum | reverse complement strand
TCTCCATGTGGTGTTCTTGATGTTAAAATACAATATAAATGTAAGTCCGTGTCGGTTATGCTTTACTTAGAGGTTGATTTTGGTGTGTTGGGGTACATCAATTTTAACAGTGCCATTAACCTACTTCAATTTACAATTTTAAAAAAACTGGGAGAAAAGCAGCTTGGCTGAATATACTCACGCATGGCTTGGAGCCATATAAATGCAGCTCTTCGAGTTTCCTTTCTTCTCAGATCTCCTTGCATTAGCAGAAACTGTGCCTGACCACAGGCTAGCAATGAAAATCTGCATGGGGAAACTCACTTTATTGTTCAGTTTTTACCACAGCTAGGAAAGTAAGGCTGCAGTTGCCTGTTTGATCTGGAAGTTAGTCAATTGTGGGGTAAAGAATTTAACAAAGATGCATTTATAGCCTCTTTCTCCAAAAAGATGTAGCTGTTTAAAAGCTTTATTATGCGTCTGTGAAAAGGAGACAGCATTATTTATTTTGGAATATTCACTCATAAGGTAGTATGACTCTGTTGTAGTAGTCAGTCCTGTCAAAGTGTCTTAAGTTGCTGTTAGTTGACGGCTGCATGTTCTGATGGAGAAGTGATGTCTTAGAACTGCTGAGTGCACAGGGTTCATTCTGCCCCTCCTGTCCCTCTTTCGTAGCTGGTATTGCTTGGTTCATTTCAGACTTGCAATCCTGCTTCACACTAAGGAGGTACCCTAGTAATATATTAGCAACCAGGTGTTCACATTTTTCAGGTGAACCCCATATGTTGACCATTGAGGTGTAGTAACTCAACATTTAGTTTATTACGTACTCATAGAATTTCCGGAAAAGATGTTGATAAAATCATGAAGGGCACGGATAGGGTGAAAAGCCAAGGTCTTTTTTCCTAGGGTGGGGGAGTCCAAAACTAGAGGGTATTGGTTTAACCTGAGATAAAGATTCAAAAAGGCTCTGAGGGATAATTTTGTCAGGCAAAGGGTGTTGTGTTTATTGAGTGTGTTGCCAAACGAAGTGATAGTAGTGATACAATTACAACATTTAAAAGGCACCTGAAGGGGTTTATGATCAAGAAGGATTTAGAGGGATATGGGCCAAATGCTGGCAAATGGAACTAGATCAGATTGGGATGTCTGGTCTGCATGGACGAGCTGGACTGAAGGGTCTGTTTATGTATTGTATGACTCTATAATAACTGTTGATTGAGCGCTGGGGATGTTGTGAGAAAGATATCCCAGACATCTCCTAGTATTTAAAATGTCCTCTTCAAACCTGCATCAGCAAGCAAAATGTAAAGGGTGATAGACCCTTTAAGTAGGGCTAAGAGTAAAGGAGTTTCTTTGCAGTCAGCTGGTGCTATTAGAATGGAGTCTTAACTGAGAAGCTATAGCCCTGACCCTAACCCTCACCCTTTTGGCTGCTGGGTCTTCCAGGCCCATAGGAATTATTAGGAAATTGTGGTTAAATCTAAGGAATTAAATCTCATTTAAATGTTAAAATAGATGATTCGTGTCAGAATCGGAGGGTTGACATGGACTACAAAAATACAAATTTTTCGGTTTGTCTGAATGACTTAAGCGATCGATTCAAAATCCACTGGGGTTTCCCTGTGCAGGTTCGAATCCTGCCGACTATGTTTCCTCAACCTGCAGATTTTAAATGACTTTGTGCTGGATGAGTTATCACTCAAACTCCAGAAAACTCGTCACTACATATTTTGGGGTAGCACAGTGGTTAGCAGTGCTGCCTCACAGCACTAGGGACCTGGTTTCGATTCTCACCTTGGGCGACTGTCTGTAGAGTTTGTGCATTATCTGTGGGTTTTCATTGGGTACTGTAGTTTCCTCCCACAGTCCAAAGATGTGCAGTTTAGGTAGATTGACCGTGCTAAATTTCCGGGAGTATTCAGGGATGAGTAAATCAGGATGGTTACAGCGAAAAGCAATCAGGCGATGCTCTTTGAATGGTCGGTGTGGACTTCCTGGGCTGACGCACCTGTTTCCGCACTGTAGGGATTCAATGATCTATGATCTCTATGCTTTGCCCTCATAGCTGAGTCAAAGCAGATGGGAAGGGGTTTAAAATCTCCTCCTTTGACTCAGGCCTCATCTTTCACTTCTCTATGTAGCTTACCAACTTTGTCGAAGGGCAAAAAGTGATACCAGCCAGTGTTATTACTACTATTTTGGGTTGTATTTACTTAAGTTTTTAAAACTTCTGCCTTGAAATTGTACTAAGTGGAATTAGTTAAACAATCATTGAAGAGTTTTATATGTGTGCTAAAACATTTGCTAATATTTCGAATTACCATAAAGGCAACAGCAAGAATTGTACCATAGATGGGTCAGTTTTTGTCCAGTGTGTACAGGAGGGCTTCCTGACACAGTATGTAGATAGGCCAACAAGGAGCGAAGCCACATTAGATTTGGTACTGGGTAATGAGCCTGGCCAGGTGTTAGATTTGGAAGTAGGTGAGCACTTTGGTGATAGCGATCACAATTCTGTTATGTTTACTTTAGTGATGGAAAGGGATATGTGTATACCACTGGGCAAGAGTTATAGCTGGGGGAAAGGCAATTACGATGAGATTAGGCAAGATTTAGGGAGCATAGCATGGGGAATGAAACTGCAGGGGATGGGCACATTAGAAATGTGGAGCTTATTCAAGGAAAAGCTCCTGTGTGTCCCAGAAAAGTATGTACCTGTCAGGGTGGGAGGAAGCTGTAGAGTGCGGGAGCCGTGGTTTACGAAGGAGGTGGAATCTCTGGTCAAGAGAAGAAGAAGGCTTATGTTAGGATGAGATGTGAAGGCTCAGTTAGGGTGCTTGAGGGCTACGATGTAGCCAGGAAGGACCTAAAGAGAGAGCTCAGAAGAGCCAGGAGGAGACATGAGAAGTTGTTGGCGGATAGGATCAGGGTAAACCCTAAGGCTTTCTATAGGTATTTAAGGAGTAAAAGAATGATGAAAGTAAGATTAGGCCCAATCAAGGATAGTCGTGGTAAGTTGTGTATGGAGTCAGATGAGATAGGGGAAGCGCTAAATGAATATTTTTCAACAGTATTCACTCTAGAAAACGACAATGTTGTCGAGGAGAATACTGAGATACAGGCTACTAGACTAGGTGGGATTGAGGTTCACAAGGAAGAGGTATTAGAAATCCTTCAGAGGGTGAAGATAGATAAGTCCCCTGGGCCGGATGGGATTTATCCTCTGATCCTCTGGGAAGCCAGGGAGGAGATTGCCGAGCCTTTGGCATTGATCTTTAACTCATCATTGTCTACAGGAATAGTGCCAGATGACTGGAGGATAGCAAATGTGGTTCCCCTGTTCAAGAAGGGGAGTAGAGACAACCCTGGTAATTATAGACCAGTGATCCTTACCTCAGTTGTTGGTAAAGTGTTGGAAAAGGTTATAAGGGATAGTATTTATAATCATCTAGAAAAGAATAAATTGATTAGGTATAGTCAGCACGGTTTTGTGAATGGAAGGCCGTGCCTCACAAACCTTATTGAGTTGTTTGAGAAGGTGACCAAACAGGTAGATGAGAGTAAACCGGATGATGTGGTGTATATGGATTTCAGCAAGGCGTTCGATAAGGTTGCCCACAATAGGCTATTGTACAAAATGCGGAGGAATGGAATTGTGGGAGATATAGCAGTTTGGATGAAAATTGGCTTGCTGAAAGAAGACAGAGGGTGGTAGTTGATGGGAAATGTTCATCCTGGAGAGCAGTTACTAGTGGTGTACCACAAGGGTCAGTGTTGGGTCCACTGCTGTTTGTCATTTTTATAAATGACCTGGATGAGGGCGTAGAAGGATGAGTTAGTAAATTTGCAGATGACACTAAGATCGGTGGAGTTGTGGATAGTGACGAAGGATGCTGTAGGTTGCAGAGAAACATAGATAAGCTGCAGAACTGGGCTGAGAGGTGACAAATGGATTTTAATGCAGACAAGTGTGAGGTGATGCACTTTGGTAGGAGTAACCAGAAGGCAAAGTACAGGACTAATGGTAAGATTCTTAGTAGTGTAGATGAGCAGAGAGATCTCCGTGTCCATGTACACAGGTCCTTGAAAGTTGCCACCCAGGTTGACAGGGTTGTTAAGAACGCATACAGTGTTTTAGCTTTTATTAATAGAGGGATCGAGTTCCGGAACCAAGAGGTTATGGTGAAGCTGTACAAAACTCTGGTGCGGCCGCACTTGGAGTATTGTGTACAGTTCTGGTCACCGCATTATAAGAAGGATGTGGAAGCTTTGGAAAGGGTGCAGAGGAGATTTACTATGATGTTGCCTGGTATGGAGGGAAGGTCTTACGAGGAAAGGCTGAGGGACTTGAGGCTGTTTTCATTAGAGAGAAGAAGATTGAGAGGTGACTTAATTGAAACGTACAAAATAATCAGCGGGTTAGATAGGGTGGATAGGGAGAGCCTTTTTCCTAGGATGGTGACAGCGAGCACGAGGGGGCATAGCGTAAAATTGAGGGGTGAAAGATATCAGACAGATGTCAGACAGATGTCAGAGGTAGTAAGGGAATGGAATGCTTTGCCTGCAACGGTAGTAGATTCGCCAACTTTGGGTACATTTAAGTCATCATTGGATAAGCATATGGACGTACATGGAATAGTGTAGGTTAGATGGGCTTGAGATCGGTATGACAGATCGGCACAACATCGAGGGCCGAACGGCCTGTACTGTGCCGTAATGTTCTATGTTCTAACACGCAAATGATCCGAATTGCATTTCCAATCTTCTTTACTAAGAAGACATTTCAAGGTAGTTTCATCAATGTTGAGGCTCTTAGCACCTTGATAGTGAGCTGTTTCAAATTCCATTACAAAGCGCAAGGAAGCATTTGATGTGGGGCTCAGGTAATGGTTCTAAAGATCTCCAGCTTTGCTGTTGTAGATTTTGTGATTTATCATATGCAGAACTTCTGGCAATGATAGGTACTTGTTTATTAGATTGTCGCCAGAGATCGTAGGAACTGCAGATGCTGGAGAATCTGAGATAACAAGGTGTAGAGATGGATGAACACAGTAGGCCAAGCAGCAGCTTAGGAGCACAGACACTTCTGCTTGGCCTGCTGTGTTCATCCAGCTCTAGACCTTGTATTTTTCTTAGATTGTGGTGTTTTAATATACATGCATGTGATACATGTGCGGAGAATGGGTGTTTGACAATTTCATATTTCAAACATTAAAGCATTCTCGATAAAAACCAGAAGAACTGTGGATGCTGTAAATCAGGAACAAAAACAAAGTTGCTGGAAAAGCTCAGTGATAATGGGAACTGTAGATGCTGGAGAATCCAAAGATAACAAAGTGTGAAGCTGGGTGAACACTGCAGGCCAAGCAGCATCTCAGGAGCACAAAAGCTGACGTTTCGGGCCTAGACCCTTCTTCAGAGAGGGGGATGGGGAAAGGGTTCTGGAATAAATAGGGAGAGAGGGGGAGGCGGACCGACGTAGCTGCCAATGTGGTATACTGTATCCATTGTACCCGGTGTGGCTACCTCTACATTGGGGAAACCAAACGGAGGCTTGGGGACCGCTTTGCAGAACACCTCTGCTCAGTTCGCAACAAACAACTGTACCTCCCAGTCGTGAACCATTTTAACTCCCCCCTCCCATTCCTCAGACGACATGTCCATCATGGGCCTCCTGCAGTGCCACAATGACGCCACCCGAAGGTTGCAAGAACAGCAACTCATATTCCGCTTGGGAAGCCTGTAGCCCAATGTTATCAATGTGGACGTCACAAGCTTCAAAATCTCCCCTTTCCCAACCGCATCCCAAAACCAGCCCAGCTCGTCCCCTCCCCCCACTGCATCCCAAAACCAGCCCAGCCTGTCTCCGCTTCCCTAACATGTTCTTCCTCTCACCCATCTCTTCCTCCCACCTCCAGCCGCACTTCCATTTCCTACCTACTACCACATCCCGTCTCCTTGACCTGTCCATCTTCCCTGGACTGACCGATCTCCTCCCTACCTCCCAACCTATACTCTCCTCTCCACCTATCTTCTTTTCTCTCCATCTTCGGTCCGCCTCCCCCTCTCTCCCTATTTATTCCAGAACTCTCTCCCCATCCCCCTCTCTGATGAAGGGTCCAGGCCCGAAATGTCAGCTTTTGTGGTCCTGAGATGCTGCTTGGCGTGCTGTGTTCATCCAGCTTCACACTTTGTTATGCTGGAAAAGCTCAGCAGGTCTGGCAGCATCTGTGAAGGAGAAAACAGAGTTAACGTTTCAGGTCCGTTCTGAGGAAGAATCACCAGACCCGAAACGTTACCTCTGTTTTCCCCTTCACAGATGCTGCCAGACCTGCTGAGGTATTGAAGCATTCTCACCAGTTTCTGTCGGAAACATTTAATTGTTTTGCGCATTGTTATACACATGAATGTGTATTTGAGGGAATTTAATGCAATCGAGAGCCCAGTCTGATACCATATGTTTGAACTCTCAGTACAGAAGACAAGATAACTGTCTTAACCAGTGATAATGGGAACTGCAGATGCTGGAGAATCCAAGATAATAAAGTGTGAAGCTGGATGAACACAGCAGGCCAAGCAGCATCTCAGGAGCACAAAAGCTGATGTTTCGGGCCTCGACCCTTCATCAGAGAGGGGGATGGGGTGAGGGTTCTGGAATAAATAGGGAGAGAGGGGGAGGCGGACCGAAGATGGAGAGAAAAGAAGATAGGTGGAGAGGAGAGTATAGGTGGGGAGATATGGAGGGGATAGGTCAGTCCAGGGAAGATGGACAGGTCAAGGAGGTGGGATGAGGTTAGTAGGTAGGAAATGGAGGTGCGGCTTGGGGTGGGAGGAAGAGATGGGGGAGAGGAAGAACAGGTTAGGGAGGCAGAGACTGGCTGGGCAGGTTTTGGGATGCAGTGGGCGGAGGGGAAGAGCTGGGCTGGTTGTGTGGTGCAGTGGGGGGAGGGGACGAACTGGGCTGGTTTTGGAATGCGGTGGGGGAAGGGGAGATTTTGAAGCTGGTGAAGTCCACAATGATACCATTGGGCTGCAGGGTTCCCAAGCGGAATATGAGTTGCTGTTCCTGCAACCTTCGGGTGGCATCATTGTGGCACTGCAGGAGGCCCATGATGGACATGTCATCTAAAGAATGGGAGGGGGAGTTGAAATGGTTCGCGACTGGGAGGTGCAGTTGTTTGTTGCGAACCGAGTGGAGGTGTTCTGCAAAGCGGTCCCCAAGCCTCCGCTTGGTTTCCCCAATGTAGAGGAAGCCACACCAGGTACAATGGATACAGTATACCACATTGGCAGATGTGCAGGTGAATCTCTGCTTAATATGGAAAGTCATCTTGGGGCCTGGGATAGGGGTGAGGGAGGAGGTGTGGGGGCAAGTGTAGCACTTCCTGCGGTTGCAGGGGAAGGTGCCGGGTGTGGTGGGGTTGGAGGGCAGTGTGGAGCGAACAAGGGAGTCATGGAGAGAGTGGTCTCTCCGGAAAGCCGACAAGGGTGGGGATGGAAAAATGTCTTGCGTGGTGGGGTCGGATTGTAGATGGTGGAAGTGTCGGAGGATGATGTGTTGTATCCGGAGGTTGGTGGGATGGTGTGTGAGAACAAGGGGGTTCCTCTTTGGTTGGTTGCGGCGGGGGCGGGTTGTGAGGGATGTGTTGCGGGAAATGCGGGAGACGCAATCAAGGGCATTCTTGACCACTGTAGGGGGAATGTTGCGGTCCTTGAAGAACTTGGACATCTGGGATGTGCGGGAGTGGAAAGACTCATCGTGGGAGCAGATGCGGCGGAGGCATTGGGGGGAATTAACTGTCTTAACCAGACGGCTGTCAGTCTGGTGCTAATTTAGTATAACTAATTTTATCTTGTTGTTTATTTTGTTAAAGAGAACATTAGAAAGGCTTATAAATGACTGAAATTATAAGTGTAATTTCTAGATGTAGTACAGTAATATCTGAAGTAGTAACAAAATTGAATCATGTTGTTTCACTGACCGTGATGAGATGTGGGCTGACAGGTACAGACCTGATCCAGCTGTTGGCTTCCTAGCCCTGAATTTAAAATCCAACCTGTGAGGTACCCAATGATTTCTGCAGCCTGAAGGACAGGCTTAGCATTCCAGATGGGTGAGAAGCTAGTCCTTGGAGGCCACCTAACAACATAGGCGGTCGGAGAAATGGAATAGTTTGTTTGGAAGTGGAAGTCACTTAATGAGATGCCTTGGGAAGGGGACAACAGTGAGCAGTTAAGTGGAAACAGAGGCTAGAGGATTGAGTGGCAGATGGTTGAAATTTGTTTTGATTTTATTTGATTGAATATTGTCACATACCTAAGAACAGTGAAAAGTTTTGTTTTGCGTGCTGTACTGCCACTTCATAACATACAAAGATCATAGGGTGATTTAACAGTGAGGAGTATAAAGTTAAGCCTGCAAAGATGGTTCACAAAAGTAAAATCAAGTTTCAGTTTGAAATTTTGAGACATCCATTGAAAAGTCTAATAACAGCGGTGAAGAAGCTGTTCCTGAAATGAGAGGAGGAGGCAATTGAAGGTCTGGGGGTGCAATGCAGGAATCTTTGATGGAGTGGAGGAACCAGAGGTCTCATGGGGAACGTTGTGAGGAATGTTGCTAAGACAAGGAAGTTGCCCAGGTAGCCACTATAGCATCTTATTGTTATGGCACTTACCTCCTGGATCCAGCAATCTATGACTGAATGTAGCTATGGTGTTTCCATAGGTCAGAAATCCAGTCCATCAACATTTAACTTCGAAAGTGGAATAGCATTGAGGTTTACATTATTTAACAAAAATAGAGATCAGCCTCCCAACTTTCAACCTCCATTAAAGTTGGAATTAGCCATGTTGGAGGTAGATTTTAAGAGCCCCTGGCCCTCTTCAATCCAAATGTGTCAGGTTTTTGAGGTTACAGTTCCACTCTTCGCTGGGAATGGAACTTGGGCAGATTATTTAACGGACAAGATAATAAAATGTGAGGCTGGATGAACACAGCAGGCCAAGCAGCATCTCAGGAGCACAAAAGCTGACGTTTCGGGCCTAAACCCTTCTCTGATGAAGGGTCTAGGCCCGAAACGTCAGCTTTTGTGCTCCTGAGATGCTGCTTGGCCTGCTGTGTTCATCCAGCCTCACATTTTATTATCTTGGAATTCTCCAGCATCTGCAGTTCCCATTATCTCTGATACTTATTTAATGGACAGCTGATTTGCAAAACTGGATTTACACTCAGTTGTTTAATTCAGTCAATATCTGGTTAAGCCACTGCACTGTATTAAGACTTCCCTATTCAGACAACTTTCTTGCAAGTGTGGCTAGGCAGCAAGCAGTGACAACCCCTGAGGTCACTCTGCCTCAGTGATTGCCATTTACATTACCATTGGAGAAGATCATTGAACAGATGATTCCCGACATTCCCCATCCCTTTACCTTAATGCTACTGAGAAAATAGGACAGTCTGTTTCCCATTTATGCACATCTGAGCTTCATATTTGGTGAATGCAATGTTAATGTCTATGAAGAACTGTTCGCCTAACATTGTCTCTGTTAATAATCTGGAACAATGACCACCCTGGCATATGTATGGTCAAGGGAGAACATCCGAATAACACAAAACTGCAGGCACTCATGCTATCATAATTGCATCCTGCATGGGTTCCTTAATGCCAAACTTGGTTAGTTACTACCTTGACATTAAGGGCAGTCATTCTCACCTCACCTCTTAAGATCTTTCACCCATGTTTAGACCAAGGTTCTAACTGGTAGCACTAATAATGACTTATGGCATCACAATGCTAATGATCAAGAGTAAACTGATGGATGATAATTGGTTTGTTTGAGTTTGTGCTGCTTTTTTTTAATATATCTGGGAAATCGTCTACATTGCTGGATTGATGCCAGTGCTGTAGTTATACCTGAAGCCTGCCTAGGGTTGTTGCTAGTTCTGGAGCACATGTATTCATGGTGTCAGAAGAAACCTAATCATCATGTATCTTACAAAAATGAAAGTTGTGAAAAGGTCCTGTTTAATTTCACCATGCTCAATTCTTTCCAGTTGATATTTTTCTATGCAATGAAGTATTTCCAGTTCTTAATGTATATTTGTCAAATTGAAGGACACGCCAAGTTGCATGTGTAGAAAATGTTAACAGACTAATCACACTGAATTACGTACAGTCTATAGAAGGCTTGTTAATAAAGGGCAACAGTTAAAATCACTCAGGCCTCATTGTGTCATGAACCGGGAGAAATCTAATGAACTTAGCTTTATGTTGGAATGTAATTGGGAGTAAAACTCCCTAACATCAGCCCTCTTCCCCACCACCACCACTACCATCACCACCATGGCCAAAGTACCAGTATGTGGGCAATGTTCTGTTCACTGCATTCAGAAATAAATGCATCTACGATAAATCAGTTAAAAATAATATGAAATTTAAAGTGATGTTAATTACACATCAGATTATTGTGAGCTCAGAGGTTATTTTTGACCTAATTGATATTATCAGCTATTACTTTTGTTTTGCTTGATTAGCGGAGATTGACAGGATGACGCTGTTAAGATGATGCCAATGCATTTTGCAACACAAAACCAAGTATTATTGTTGTGCAGGAATCATTGAAAACTGAAGACACCAGGTCATCTTGTGACTGGGTTCCTGATTAATGTACTGTTGTCCTTGAGCCTCACATGTTATACAATAAGTTATTGCTCCACCTACTCAGCACATTATATTATTACACCTACAACCACATGTTTTATAGCATTCACTTCCTATCCAGTCCATCAAAACTTGACAAATGTGCAGTGCTATTTTGACAGGGATTTTCATTTATATCCTCTTCATTGCAATTCATGACCATTCCTGTTTTTTAAGCTGTTAGATTTGATTGAATCTTGCCTGTAATTGTTCTTTGTCTTGTATTTTTACTTTCTTGTATTGTCTCCCGGTTCTGTGGGATAGTCACTCACGCTTGATTCTATTTTTACGTGTCATAGCCTAAGCATCTCAGAGATCGATTCTCTTCCTGGCCTAACACTGCCACCTTCAGAGTTATCCAGCAATAAATACCTAGGCCCCTCCTCTTCATCTTCATGTTTCTTCCTGCTAATGCCATCCACAAATGTGCAGTCAGTTTCGAGTACACCAGTGACACTAACTCCTCTCAACTTTTCTTGACCCCCCCACCTCAATGTTGTCAAAGTGCTTGGGTGAATCTTCAGCTCATCATCATTAACTCTGTCACTCATTCCACTTCATTACAGGTAATAAGCCACTTATTGATCATAGAACATAGAACATTACAGCACAGTACAGGCCCTTCGGCCCTCGATGTTGTGCCGACCTGTCATACCGATCTCAAGCCCATCTAACCTACACTATTCCATGTACGTCCATATGCTTATCCAATGACGACTTAAATGTACCTAAAGTTGGCGAATCTACTACCGTTGCAGGCAAAGCGTTCCATTCCCTTACTACTCTCTGAGTAAAGAAACTACCTCTGACATCTGTCCTATATCTTTCACCCCTCAATTTAAAGTTATGCCCCCTCATGCTCGCCGTCACCATCCTAGGAAAAAGGCTCTCCCTATCCACCCTATCTAACCCTCTGATATTTTATATGTTTCAATTAAGTCACCTCTCAAACTTCTTCTCTCTTATGAAAACAGCCTCAAGTCCCTCAGCCTATCCTCGTAAGACCTTCCCTCCATACCAGGCAACATCCTAGTAAATCTCCTCTGCACCCTTTCCAAAGCTTCCACATCCTTCTTATAATGCGGTGACCAGAACTGTACACAATACTCCAAGTGCAGCCGCACCAGAGTTTTGTACAGCTTCACCATAACCTCTTGGTTCCGGAACTCAATGAACTAATTCAGTCTTAAATGCTTGGATGAATTTTGCGTTAAGTGGCAAAGTGACAATGTTTGCGGTTCATCATGCCAGCAACCTCCCCAGTTATTGTGTGATATTTAGAACAGCAAATTGCTGTCATTGGGTTTCTGAGCCAGTGTGGCTCCTTCTATTAGGGATCTGTGGAAGGGTCTGCAGAGCAGAAGTATGGCAGTTCAACCAATCAGCTAGCAGAATCCTGACTGAAACAAGCAGGGCAGAATTTTAACTGGTAAGGAGGGGCAGTTTAGGTGCAGTCAGGGTAGAATTAAATCCTCTAAAAATGTCGCACCATCAGAAATCAAACATGATCCCTCTCATTTCCAGATTTTGTAGGAAAGCCCTAAAGAGATGCTAGGGCCATCATGTAAAGATGTTAAGAGAAAATTAATTTTAACTTTAATCTGACATTCTCATTTTAACAGCTAGTGTACATTCCTTGCTTAAAGCTTGCCATCATCTGCAACATGAAATCACAAAGATTTGTTGCTCTGTAAGTTTGACAGCCTTGAAATCCTTTAAACGGGGAAGTGCTTATCTGCTTCCTTACTGCAGGAAGTGCTACACCTGCCCCCAAACCTCCTCCCTCATCCATCCCAGGCCCAAAGAAGACTTTCCACATCAAGCAGTTCACCGCACATCTGCCAATGTGGTATACTACATCGGCTGTACCTGCTATGGCCGCCTCTACCTCGGGGAAACCAAGTGGAGGTTTGGTGACCGCTTTGCAGAACACCTACGCTCGGTTTGCAATGAACAACTGCACCTCCCAGTCGTGAACCATTTCAACTCACCCTCCCATTCCTTAGATGACTGTCCATTGTGAGCCTCCTGCAGTGCCACAACGATGCCAGCTGAAGGTTGCAGGAACAGCAACTCATATTCTGCTTGGGAACCCTGCAGCCCAATGGTATCAATGTGGATTTTACAAGCTTCAAAATCTCCCCTCCCCCTACTGCATCCCAAAACCAGCCCAGCTTCTCCCCACCTTCCTAACCTGTTCTTTCTCTCACCTATCCCCTCCTCCCACCTCAAGCCGCACCCCCATTTCCTTCCTACAAATCTCATCCCGCCCCCTTGACCTGTCCGTCCTCCCTACCTCCCCACCTACACTCACCTTTACTGGCTCCATCCCTGCCTCTTTAACTTGTCTGTCTCCTCTCCACCTATCTTCTCCTGTATCCATCTTCGATCTGCCTCCCCCGTCTCCCTATTTATTTCAGAACCCTCTCCCCCTCCCCCATTTCTGAAGAAGAGTCTAGGCCCGAAACGTCAGCGTTTGTGCTCATAAGATGCTGCTTGGCCTGCTGTGTTCCAGCTGTACACTTCGTTATCTCCTTAAAGAGCTGTTTGTCCTGAGCGCAGGGCTTGTTCTTAGAATGTGTTTTCACTGCTTTTACATGTGATTCCAGCATTTGGAAGGTATTTTTGCTATCTTAAGTTCTGTACTTTCTTGCTGTTAACTTCTCCTGCTGCCTGAGGACTATTTACACAGTTTACCTTGGACCTTTAATAATGAGAAGTTGCCCTACCAACACCAATAAGAATAAATACTAGGAACAGCGGCAAGCACGTCAAAAAGCAGTAGTAGTCTTCTCGTTAGAACTCTACCTCTGCCCTGCAGAATGGAAATGAGCAAGGGGTTCCAGCTTGAAGGAGGCAATACCCTCCAAAGCAGGGAAGGGACTATCTTTCTTGACGTGACTGAACAACAGTGCCTCATGAGACTATCATGGCAAGTCATTGCTATCATCTGGAAAAAAACCTTTCCTGTGGAATAGGTGGGTGTGTATTGCCTGGGGCTGTGAAGTCACCAAAGCCCTGTATATATTATGTCTCTCTCTCTCTCTCTCTCTCTCTCTCTCTCTCTCTCTCTCTCTCTCTCTCTGTGTCTGTCTCTCTCTCTCTCTCTCTCTCTCTCTCTCTCTCTCTCTCTCTTTCTCTCTCTGTGTCTCTCTGTTTCCCCCACCCCCCCGCTTCCAAGAAGCTGCTGACATTTGTAACGTGTCACACACTGTTTACATGGATGCACCATACAGATGACTGTTAGCATGTTTACCAGTGCTCCCAGTTAAGTGTACTTTCCTATTGATAAACAAGACTTTACTTTTGCTGCACTGGCTCAATTACCATGGCCACAAAGAGTTATGAACTGAAATGTGGCAATAAAGGCACCTTGAGATCAACTCGCAGTCTTTATTAATCATAAGGGATTCTACTCTGTCAGTGTTCAGCTGGTATGTGACCACTTGAAGGATTCCAAGCATGCCTGTGCAACATATACTGGAAGCGGCTATGTTGCTTTCATTCTGCTCCAGTCACATCTCCTTCAGCCAACCCACAGAATCAGCGGATGGCTCTTTGGAGATAGGGGCTGCTCTAGAATTTGACTGAAGAGACCAGTGAGAAGCAATGCAACTGATGCTGAAGAAATGTGTAGCCAGAGCCACAAGACAACAAGAGGGGACATGGAGTAAACTGTTGAGTTTCTGAAGATGTGGACAGTTGCTTGGACACATCACAGGCACCTTTGTTACGTACCCTGCAATAACAAACCTGTACAACATAGCACAGCAGAGGGGACTTGAGCTGCAGAGAGGAAGTAAGCTGATAATTGTTTTGCTTCCTCGGGGTGAATATAGTAACATGGCCAAGAGACATGCAGTCTCTTACCTGGCTGCCAGTGAAGCCCTTGATGTAATCATCCAGGGCTGGTAAGAGTACCTGAGTGTGTAAAGCCAAATGCTGCAAACATTGTCCTAAGTCCATCAAAAATCATTCCAGCTGTCTAAAATCCGATCTTATTCACGTAAGAGTTAAGAACTGGAATAAGCAATTTGGTACCTTGAGCCTGCTCTACCATTCAAAAAGAACATAGCTGATCCAACGTTCCTCATAAGATAACAAAATGTGAAGCTGGATGAACACAGCAGGCTAAGCAGCATCTTAGGAGCACAAAAGCTGACGTTTCGGGCCTAGACCCTTCATCAGAGAGGGGGATGGGTTGAGGGTTCTAGAATAAATAGGGAGAGAGGGGGAGGCGGACCGAAGATGGAGAGAAAAGAAGATAGGTGGAGAGAGTATAGGTGGGGAGGTAGGGAGGGGATAGGTCAGTCCAGGGAAGACGGACAGGTCAAGGAGGTGGGATGAGGTTAGTAGGTAGACGGGGGTGCTCCTCTCCAACAGATCCTCTCCAACATTCCTCATGTTCACTTCCTGTTGTTTCCCCATAACTCTTAGATTCTTGATCAGTGGAGGAATTATCCTTCAATCTGCTGTCTGTCTGTCTATTTATCTATCTATCTATCTCAGCCTTAAATATAGGTAAGAATTCTGCCCCTGCCCCACAGTCAGGTGATTCTGCTTCTTTTTGAGTATGTGACCTCTTCTGTCGACTGCTCAGGCCTCTGGATGCTCTAGATCTTGTGTCATACTTGAAAGACAAGGATTAAAACTGATATGACAAAAGAGTAAAAAGCCATTGTGCAGATATTCATATTTCACTTTGTGATAACAACAAATCTAAATGAATGACATGCATAACAGATAATTCTGTCACCAGATTTTTTGAAGGCCCTTATCTCTCCATCACCAGTTGCAAACACTTTACTGTCCAGCTGATTTCCAACAGTGCCTTATGACTGGGTAGAGGGGTCATTAGGACAAGATTACCCCCAGTTGTCCAGTTTAGTGGTAGAGGCAGAAATCTTCAAATCTTTTAAAAGGTATCTGGTTCTACATCTGAAGTGCTGTAACCTGCAAGATACTGGAAATATGACAGAAAAGGGTGTCTAATATATTTTTCAGCCCAGACCTGATGTGCTGAATGGTATTTTTCTGTACAGGAATTCTTCTATGGCGTCTAAATCTTGCTGCAGTCAATCTCTTTCCCCCCCCCCCACCCTTTCACTGTAACTTCATTCACCCTAATTCCCTCAAACACCCTCTTTTTCAAATTTCAGATAATTATATATCCATCCTCAACTAAACTCACCACCCACAGCTGAGCTTTCAAATGTTCGTGTCCTAATCTTTGGCTGCCTGTTTTTAGCATTGGTAGCCTTGTGATTTGGAGAAACTGGCAATGTGAAGAAAAGAAGTTTTACCTGCCAAACAATTTAGAAAGAAAAGTCATAAGTAGAAAATCAGGAAATGATCTTTAAAACACAGTCAAGGAATAAACAAGTCAAAAGAAAGCTAAAGGGCACATTTTCCTACTGGCCCTCCATGTTGCTAGATAGAAATGTCACCCTGTTCTGTTTCCTTGGCATGATTTTCACTGACCTGCATCGATTGCAAACCCAAATCCGCTCCACTTCCAGGAATTTTGAGCAACATCGAAGGGTGACGTTCCAGGTCTTTTTCTGCCCCACACCCCCTTTTTTAACTGATCCTGGCACCCAAAAGATTTAGTGTTCTCCTGGGAAAAGGATTCAAAAGTTGAAGTATGAAAACTTTGAAATAGAAATGAAGTTAAGGATAATAATGACAACAGAAAATTGTGACAGCAAAACTGAGGAATTAAAGCATTAAAAGTCATAGTTTTCTTTCATTCCTTTATTAACTATCTACTAAGTCCAAGGAAAGGTTGGGTCAAAAGGAAATGAAACTACATTAAAGGAAAAATGAACCTAAGAATAGAACCGATAAGAAATAACGTAAAATTAAGAAATGTCAATCGTGATTGACAATCTCATCCTCAGAAACATCCACAAAGCTTTCTCTGAATCATCTTTTATATGATGTGACAGGTCTACCATTTACTTTCTGTTTAAAGTCCTCACTACTTTTACCAAAACAGTGATATTCTTGTGAATCAGTGACATTTGTAGAACACAGAATTCAACTCATTCTACTCTGCAAACATTTTAAATACTTTGGCATTCTCCTGTCTTTATTTGTGCTGATATTTCCTCTTGTGCAACAAATGATTCATGTTGAGGCATAAGCTGTTTTGCTAGAGTTGAAGTGGAGAAACCGTAATGTCCTTTTGTTCAGTGCCAATGCTGTAAAGTTGTTAACAGGGCTTAGTTTAAGGTTTATGTTGGTTGTCCTCAGAAACAGGACTGTTTTTTCTGCAATTAAGAACCTGATTTTAATACTACACCTGCAAACAAAAATGTTGGCAAGGGGAATACAAGCAGAAAAAACACTGGTCTTATCTCTGCAAGCAATAAAATTCTTCTACAAAAGAACATGTAAACTGGAAGAACTTGCATCACACAAAATGTGAAGCAGAAACAAAAAAAACAGATTCATATCAGCTTGCACTGCCTTTTATAATTAGAATACAGAGACTGTGGTGGTCACGAATGGAAACACATTGTTAATGTGCAAATAGTTTCATAAATAAATATCTGTGGATTGCTGCCTCACGGTGGTGGAGAGGCTTGAGTATTCACTTAATCCAAAGAATGATGTTTTCAGGTGTTCTCAACTCCCGGCAGGGTCACCAGTGAAGGTAAGGTTGGAAGGGAGGAACTGGACAAAGTGCAATCCAAAATAAGGCCTCAATGATGAAGCCGGCTGAACATACTCGTGATGTTAATGGCTTAAAAAGGTAGATGAAAGCTGCAGCAGTAGGTAGATTCCCCAGTCATCGAGATTTTCTTGCCACTGGAACTGGATCTACTTTCTGTCAAGGATCGTGTGTTTGCTGATTGCAACAGATTTTCCACGTTAAAAGATGTCCTGCGTAAGGTGTCTACATAAAGCAACTACCTCCCAGAAACAGCTGCCGATTGTGTGGTTGGAGAAGCAGCTCTAGGATCAGGCTCATCCTCCATACATGTACCCACAGAGTCCATGCCTAATGACACAGGATTCCTTGGTGGACAATCATACTCATTTGTGAGTGATTTCCAATGACTATCATTGAAATCTAATAGACATTTTTATTTCTCATTTCAGTCAAATTGTAATTCAAAAAACATAGCAGCAGTAATTTTTTTAGTCTTAACTGAGTATTTGGGGTTTGACACTAGATATGATGAGGTGACAATCCCCACCTTCACCATTGTGTATCTTGAGTAGAATTTAGCAGAAAACCTAGTCCATTTTGAGGAATGGGTAATTTGCAGTCGTCAGCTGCTGTAGATCAAGCCATGCAACTGGAACAAGGTTTAACAGTATTAACATATATTTTGAGGAAAGGGAGGCAATCAGAGTTGCTGTAGGCCAGGATGCTTTGGCAGAACCATGATTCCATTTAAAACAAAAAGAAAAACCTATGTTTGCAATGTTATTCAACTCATTACTAGCTAATATGAATTTGGTAATACAATTTCCAGAGATGCCAATTGAAGGCTGATTCACATTGTAAATCTGAAGTTACATTTTAGCGTGACTTAAGGCACAGCTCAAATTGTCTAGTGGTAGGCTCGAAGAAACACTCGCCTTACAACATAGTGCTAGGCCGTTGCCCATCATTTGTTTGAACTAATGTCCTTCCAACTTCCAGATGGAAGGCTTGAAAATTTACTCTGGTAACATACATTTGAGGTGTATGTCCTAATATCAAGTAGGATATCAAACTGTTCATTTAATAATGAAAACAGAAAATGCTAGAAATATTCTCTTGTTCAGGTAGCATTTGTGAAGAGACATAGTTAATATTTCAGGCCAATATCGTTTATTATGTTCTGTTGAAGGGACATATTTGAACTGTTAACTCTGTTTCTCTCTCCATAGATGCTGCCTGACCTGCAGAATATTCCATCATTTTCTGTTTTTTTTTAATTCCAGATTTCCCAAGCCTCCATAATAATTTGCTTTTGTCAAACATTCCATTGCTTTATGCATGCTAACTGGTTCTTGCAATTCTTCACCATGCTTTATTGAAAGATACAATTTCGAAGCCATTTCACAACTTTTTAGGCCACATTCTGTTAATTAGTAGGAAACATTGTCAGCCTATCTGCTTTTAGGTTTCTGCTGTTTAGGGAAGTTTAAAAATATAATCTTGAGAATGATGCCAACAGCTGTGAGTAGGAATTTGACATGTGGGCACTCAAGGAGTGAACCTGAGACCACACCTGATTTGTATTGCAGAGGTAGAGAATCTGTGTAAAATCGGTGTTACTTGAAGTCGGTAGCAATTGTTAATCTGCTAGGGAAATCTCATGTCATTTATTGTGTTGTTATTTATATTGGGTGTGAGATTTCATCTTCGAGAGACTTGTTGAGATGGTGGTAACAACTCATTAGACACTTTGACATTAGTCTTGACGGGCAACACTCATCCAGTAAAGCACTTGGTCCATAAATATCAGCCATTCAGAATCATTGTGATATGAAAAGTTAAACAGTTATCAACTTGTTCGTACCTGACATAATATACTGAATCCAGTTAAATATATAACCTTAACATTTGTTTTAATGACTTTGAATATCAATTGAAGCGAGTATTTGATAAGTTATTTGAGACCCAGTCCACACTGCACCGGCTGTCTTTGTAAAACAGAATTGACCTACTGCCATGGTCAACTAGAAACAGACTGACCATTATCATAATTTGGAGCTCATTCTCAAGCGTTTCCTGAAGCTATGGAATGAACATTAAGTGTTCTTGTAATATGTCAGAGCATTGTCTGTAGTGATTCTGGAGGGTGCTGCACCTTCCAAGATAGACTGCAGAACTCTGTATCCCTCTACACAGCCAGCAATGGAGCAAAAACATTTTGGCAAGTTGATCAGTTTCTGGCATATTTCCAAGAAGCATTCCCTGCAAAGCTGTTGGGACTCTGAAAGCCTTGACTAGGATTTTCAGTTACCCATTAGAAAGAGTTTGGCTTTACGTCCAGTTTGAAAATAGCACTTTCGGATGACATGTCAACTCTATGACATTTCCAAAACATTGTGCAATTTCCAAAATGAGGAAGGGGTTTAGGTGCTGGTATACAACCCAGTGTACCCCTAATTAACTATTTGAACAAGTTGCAAAACTCCAACTTGTGGCTGGAGAAGGGCAGAAAGAAATGTTCAGATCTACTCACAGGGGAAGCAAATTCTCAGAAGTGGAGAATCCTCTGTGCTTGACAGGGCGAGAAACTCGTCAGAGCTTCTTACTTCTGATGTGAAATCATTTGCAGATAGTTACTGGTGAAAAGGAAAATGGCCAAAATTTTGGAAGGTACTCTGATAGCCTGAAAGTGTGGGTGATATACTTCACTATGAAGTTTGATGTTGCTGAACTGTGTAATGTGCTTTTTTTTAAGTTAATGCACATACACATATTTGTTCAAAGAAGGTGTAGTTGTTGAAAAGATTGTATCCTGACAAAACTCTGGAGATGCTACTGATTTCCAATGGTTCCACTCCAGCTGAATGCATTCATGGCTTTGGCTGTCTTGAATTTTTGTCTAACTGTTTTCCTGTCACGTTTAATTGTGGAGAAAGGGAGGGTGAGAACTAGTTATTGTGAGAACCAGAACTACGGAAAGCGAAAGCATACATGTGGAGCTTCTGTTTGTTGTGCGCATGCTGATGGGTGACAGAGGCATAGTGTTGAGCAAAGCTGCCTTTCAAGCAGTTGATCTGGATTCAATTCCCAGCCATCACAAGGCTTCAATTTTGGGGGATTGGTTTAGATCACTTGGCTAGATGGTTGATTTACAAGCAGTGTGATACCAACAGCATGGATTTAATCCCCACACTGGCTTACCATTTACGTCTCTGCTCCCAATCTCACCCCTTGCCTGAGTTGTGGTGGTCGTCAGGGTAAATCACCACCAGCTCGCGCTCTCTAATGAGAGAGCAGCCCTATGGTGTCGTAAGATTATGGCAACGTGTCTTGAAATGCTGAGGGTACAAAGTGAATAGATTCATGGAGTGGAGATGTCAAAATTGATATACATGTTTTGAGTGTTAACTAAAGAAGGAAACATAAGTAATGTTGGTGATTTTGCAAAGGATAAATACATGAGAAGAGAGTTGTGTGAATGATTTGCTGTGAATTGAGCAAGAGGAGTAGGTGTTTGCAATGTAATTGAGAAATAAGTGTCACCAGGAATTGGGTGATGAAGGATTTGATGAAGTTGCTCAGAGTGCTAAAAAGAGTGGAAGGGCTTTTATTGTGTATAATTGAGAGATGTGGAAAAATGATGAGCTGTACTTACTGTTGCTACTTCTGTAAGATCATTTAACTGCTTCCTCCACCAGATCCATTACCTAGCAATGTTGTTTCAACAGTGCTTCTCAAGGATAGTTGTTCATGATTCTTGGAGGTCCAACATGCACCGCTTGGATACAGAGCTTCCCGCCTCAACCTCACTTCTTTTAGGTGGACACTCTAGACAGTTTTGGAATACTTGAAGTTTGCTGTTGGCTCATTTTCAGCAGTTTCACCCTTCACAGCTCAAAACAGCCAAATAGGAGGGAAGGGAATTCACTTTATCTTCCAATGTTCATTTCTACTTTAAAGAAACATCTGCGGTCCCAATGAAAATTATGCCTGAAAGTGGGTTGGGTGGCCTGTTAAATCATGGAATCTGTTGGGAATAATGAAATGTAGCTCTGGAGTGTGAAATTTTCTGTAGCAAATGAGTCTCATTAGCAACTTCATCCCCACCTGCCACTTGCATTGAACACAGAGTTAACATTCAGTCTAATATTAACCTTCCTTACCACTGATCTGGACAGAGTTAGCATCTGTTGAATGTTGTGATGATGTCATCCACCATCTGAGATTTGCAATCTGACATCATTTCTTTACCAGACGATAACTTTAGTGGCCTTTAGCTTAACACAACTGGAAGTGATGAAGCTGTGTGGAGTTTTTGAAAATGAAATTTTAATTTTTATGTGGCTGTCAAAATCATTTTCCTTGTGACCGAATCCAGTGGATTGATTGTTTTGAAAGTTATTTACTTGTGGGACAGAAATTCAAAAGTGTAACACAAGGCAAAGTAATAAGGGATGAAATCTTCCAACCATCAAGAGGGTGGACCTCCAGTTGGGGCATCACTGGAAAGAATAATTCAGGTGAGGGTTGATTTGGCAGTTGATTTTTTTTTCTCACCTGTTACAAACTTGTACCAATATTTATAACTCTCCCAAGTGAATCACCGCCAACGTGGGTAACTTTGATATAAACATCTACAGAATTATAAATACAATTAACAACTTTATTTCACAAAAAATATTCTTTTGACCGAGTAGTCCAGTTGCAACTTGCTCATCAAGGTGCAGTGAATCTTGACAGGAGCCTTAAAATCAACCCTGAATAATTGCAAATAATTAAGAAAAGAATTACATGTTGATATTGCATGCATTCAAAACCAGATGCACTCAAAATATGTAGGTATTCTTGCATTCTCATACCATCTATCTTTCTAGTCAGGATTTTGCAGTGAAAGTGACAACAAAATTATTAGCACTTGACTTTGTTACTCTACTGAAACTGACAGCAACTTCAAAAAATCACATGCCCAGATTAACATGGAAACCTAGGAGTTGCTATCAGTAATTTTACTCCTCCCTGAGTAACCCTCCTACCTCTTCCACCATCCCAATCATCGCGTTTCGACTGTAAAGGTAAAACACAATTGTCTTTTCAGACCATAGGGCTGCTCACACATTAGATAGAGGTGACTGGTGGCATGGTTTAACCTGAGTAACACCACACCTCAGGCACAACACCTAGAGAGGTTGAGAAGGACAGTTCTTTGTGGTAACTTCAGCCAGTATGGCAATTGAACCATAATCCCAAAACAATTAGCAACCTCCTCCCTCACTCCCATCCCAGGCCCCAAGATGACTTTCCATATCAAGCAGATGTTCACCTGCACCCATTGTGGCATCCTCTACATTAGAGAAACCAAGCGGAGGCTTGGGGACTGCTTTGCAGAACACCTTCGCTCGGTTCGCAATAAACAACTGCACCTCCCCGTCACGAACCATTTTAACTCCCCTTCCCATTCCTTAGATGACGTGTCCATCCTGGGCCTCCTGCAGTGCCACAATGATGCCACCCGAAGGTTGCAGGAACAGCAACTGATATTCCGCTTGGGAACCCTGCAGCCCAATGTATCAATGGACTTCACCAGCTTCTAAATCTCCCTTTCCCCCACTGCATCCCACAACCAGCCCAGCTTGTCTTCTCCCCCCACTGCATCCCAAAACCAGCCCAGCTTGTCCCCACCTCCCTAACCTGTTCTTCCTCTCACCTATCCCCTCTTCGCACCTCAAGCCACACCTCCATTTCCCACCTACTAACCTCATCCCACCTCCTTGACCTGGCCGTCTTCCCTGGACTGACCTATCCCCTCCCTACCTCCCCCCTATACTCTCCTATCCAGCTATCTTCTCCTCTATCCATCTTCGGCCCACCTCCCCCCTTTCTCCCTATTTATTTCAGAACCCTCTCCCCATCCCCCTCTCTGATGAAGGGTCTAGGCCCGAAACGTCAGCTTTTGTGCTCCTAAGGTGCTGCTTGGCTTGCTGTGTTCATCCAGCTTAACACTTTGTTATCTTGGATTCTCCAGCATCTGCAGTTCCCGCTATCTCTGAGCAAATTGTAAACTTCCACTTTTGCACTCACACTCTCATTGTAAAAGCTACCCATTGTTGAATAAAATGTAACATGGTTTTTAACAGTGTTTGAACTTTATTTAGTAATTGCTGGAAAACTCCCTGAAACTCCTGTTCTGAAAATCTCTTTTGTGAAATGTCAAATTTCTGCATTTTGATTAAAGAAAATCCACTACTGTAAAATAATATATACTTTTAAAGTTTACTTTTCTTTGGATTAGGATTGAAATTAATATAATCATAACCACTTATCTCACTACCTAAATTTTTAAATTAGAAGTGTAGTTATTCAGAGCTTTTAACTTAGTGTTTGCAAGGAAGTGCCAGAGTCTTTGCTGCTTATTTGACCATTCCAAATCCTTGTCATGAGAACAAAATTTATTAAAAGACATGACGGTAAACAGCATCATAGGCAGATGATAGCTCAATAAAGCTGATACCAGATATTAGGCATAAAAATAATAAATGCTGGAAATACTCAGGCAGCATCTGGGAAATGAAACATAGTTAACATTTCAGAGCTGAAAGACAATAGAATTGTAATAGGTTTTTAGAAAGTAAGAGGGAGGTGTGAGAAAGAATAAAAAGCAAAGTCTGTCAAAAGGTCACAGAGAGGAGTCGATAGAATGCCATGTTGAAAGGTGAGATTTTGTTCCTGAGTTGTGCTGAACCTTGTTTAAAAATTGTTGTAGGCGCTGGACAGATCGGTTGAAAGTGGAAGTAGGTGAAGAATTGAAATGACAAGCTCATGGTCTTGCTTGCAGACTGAGTGGAGGTGTTCCATAAAGCAGTCCCAAGGGAAGCTGTTGGTAGGTTTGTCCTTACTTTCCACAGCCCCAAACTCCATATTCAATAGATCATTCTCTGCCATTGTTGCTAGCTGCAGTGCAATGCAAGCGCCAAACACATTTTGCCCTACCCTCCACTTCCCAGTTAACTACTTCTGAGGGATTGTTCCTTTTGCAGCAGTCTTGTTCAATTCTCAATCATGTAAAGCCCCTTTGCTCCCCTACAGAGTCATAAGCTGTTCTTATTTATTTTCAGATTTTCAGCATGCACTGCACTTTGCTTTTCCAAATGTTTGATTTTAACCCAGTGGTAGGAAATAGTTGACAATTTCAAATTCTGTCAGTCAGACCAATAACTTGCATGTTAAGAGTCAGTTTAGTTTCAGTATGTTTATATTTCTGAGCAACGTTCTGCAACACAGCCTGATCTGGCTGCATATAAAGTAAACATTGTTATTGCATGTTAATTCATTTACCATGAGATAGAAATTCCCTAACATAACTGACCCCAGCCTCCACACACATTCTCAAAATCGGATGTGGATACTATTTAAATTTACTTTCATGCCCACTAATCCTCAGGTTTGCAGGATTTTCTCAGAGCCCTTAATAAACAGTTTTTCCCAATAATTTACCATTTTTATTTCAGTGTACTGCTGATAACATGAAAAATCAAGGTCCCCTTTCAACTGTTTTTATTCATGATTGACCTCTCTATTTAAAATGGTACAGAGAGTAAATGATACCCCCGTTGATCATCAAAGGTACCCCAGGAAATGGAGCAAAATTCCACAATATCTAAGCACCCATCTTTTCCCTTGTTTGCTTTTCTCTGAACTTTTTCTTTTTCCCCATTCTAACCTGATCTTACTCTGATTGAATAACAAACTGCATTATGTTAGATTAATCTAATAAAAATATTTCATCTGCATTGTAGATGCAAATGAGTGCAACTAAGCAAGAGGCATGCCAATGGACACATCATTTTATCAACAGCATGAATAACCTTCCATGCAATGTAAAAAAAAATTGTCAGGCATTATTTCCTTTTGTGGTGCAGGAGGAGTACACAGGAAAAATTAGGGAAGGGTTCACATACTCATAATGACATCTTGGCTGGTTTTCTGACCATTCATTTCAATGGACACAAATCAGTTAGGCTTTAAATGGAGTGATTCTTGTTCCTGCTCTATCCCTCTAAGCACTGTCAACGCGATCCTTCATACCAAGGCAACAAGAGGGTTAGGGTTAGGGTTAGCGTTAGGACACTGTCATTGTTCTGTCAAAAATTAGATTTAAATTATGTCAACTGTTTGATGTGTTCTAGCACTGAGACCCTGGAAATGAAGCAAAATACCCTATTATTTATAAAGTTCAAAAATAAGTTGGCTGCTAGTTTTATTTTTTGGCATCACCTTAGTAACTAAAGAAGTCTTCTATGGTTCGGGTAGTCAAAGTAGATGGGGAGATGTGCTATAACTGCTAAGGTTCAACCTATTTATGAAATAGAGCTGTAGGACAGATGTTTTTATCTGTCCTATATGACAAATATACTTTCAAACTTGCAGTCCAGTAAAGTTAATAAATCACAAAATTTAAGACCATCATTGTTGAAGATACCTTTGTGTTTCACTGGCTGTCTTAAAATACTCAAGTATTTCTGAAAAAAAATCTCTTTGTATATTGATAATAAAATGTGAGGCTGGATGAACACAGCAGGCCCAGCAGCATCTCAGGAGCACAAAAGCTGACGTTTCGGGCCTAGACCCTTCATCAGAGAGGGGGATGGGTTGAGGGTTCTGGAATAAATAGGGAGAGAGGGGGAGGCGGACCGAAGATGGAGAGAAAAGAAGGTAGGTGGAGAGAGTATAGGTGGGGAGGTAGAGAGGGGATAGGTCAGTCCAGGGAAGACGGACAGGTCAAGGAGGTGGGATGAGGTTAGTAGGTAGATGGGGGTGCGGCTTGGGATGGGAGGAAGGGATGGGTGAGAGGAAGAACAGGTTAGGGAGGCAGAGACAGGTTGGACTGGTTTTGGGATGCAGTGGGTGGGGGGGAAGAGCTGGGCTGGTTGTGTGGTGCAGTGGGGGGAGGGGACGAACTGGTCTGGTTTAGGGATGTGGTGGGGGAAGGGGAGATTTTGAAACTGGTGAAGTTCGAACAGTTCATCCACTTCACCAACACCTTCCACCCCAACCTTCAGTTCACCTGGGCCATCTCCAGCACATCCCTCACCTTCCTGGACCTCTCAGTCTCCATCTCAGGCAACCAGCTTGTAACTGATGTCCATTTCAAGCCCACCGACTCCCACAGCTACCTAGAATACACCTCCTCCCACCCACCCTCCTGCAAAAATTCCATCCCCTATTCCCAATTCCTCCGCCTCCGCCGCATCTGCTCCCACGACAAGACATTCCAGTCCCACACATCCCAGATGTCCAAGTTTTACAAGGACCGCAACTTTCCCCCCACAGTGATCGAGAACGCCCTTGACCGCGTCTCCCGCATTTCCCTCACACCCCACCCCCGCCACAACTGCCAAAAGAGGATCCCCCTTGTTCTCTCACACCACCCCACCAACCTCCGGATACAACACATCATCCTCCGACACTTCCGCCATCTACAATCTGCCCCCACCACACAAGACATCTTTCCATCCCCACCCCTGTCTGCTTTCCGGAGAGACCACTCTCTCCGTGACTCCCTTGTTCGCTCCACTCTGCCCTCCAACCCCACCACACCCGGCACCTTACCCTGCAACCGAGCTCTCCATCTTCAGTCCGCTTCCCCCTCTCTCCCTAAGATGGAGAGCTCGTCCCCTCCCCCACTGCATCCCAAAACCAGCCCAGCCTGTCTCCGCCTCCCTAACCTGTTTTTCCTCTCACTCATCCCTTCCTCCCACCTCAAGCCGCACCTCCATTTCCTACCTACTAACCTCATCCCACCTCCTTGACCTGTCCATCTTCCCTGGACTGACCTATCCCCTCCCTACCTCCCCACCTATACTCTCCTCTCCACTATCTTCTTTTCTCTCCATCTTCGGTCCGCCTCCCCCTCTCTCCCTATTTATTCCAGAACCCTCTCCCCATCCCCCTCTCTGAGGAAGGGTCTAGGCCCAAAACGTCAGCTTTTGTGCTCCTGAGATGCTGCTTGGCCTGCTGTGTTCATCCAGCTTCACACTTTGTTATCTTGGATTCTCCAGCATCTGCAGTTCCCATTATCTCTGAAGAAATGTAATTCGGCACTTTTCCTAATGTTACAGCCTTAATCTGCTGCTTGTGCCATAATGAACTTTTAAATCAGGCTATTCAATAGCTGTCACTTAGCAGCTTTAAACCAAAGAGGCAAATCCCGATCCAGACAATATAACAAGGATATAATTACTTAAAATGTAAATAGGTTACATGGTGTTGACTATTAGAAAGATTCTTGATCTGCTTTTAGTTTTCTAAGACCACAAGACATAGGAGTGGAAGTAAGGCCATTCCGCCCATTAAGTCCACTCCGCCATTTAAATCATGGCTGATGGACATTTCAACTCCACTTCCCTGCACTCTCCCCATAGCCCTTAATTCCTTCTGAGATCAAGAATTTGTTGATCTCTGCCTTGAAGGCATCCAACGTCCCGGCCTCCACTACACTCCGTGGCAATGAATTCCACAAGCCCACCACTCTCTGGCTAAAGAAATGTCGTCTCATTTCAGTTTTAAATTTACCCCCTCTAATTTGAAGGCTGTGCCCACGGATCCTAGTCTCCCTGCCTAACGGAAACAACTTCCTAGCGTCCACCTCTTCTACACCATACATTATCTTGTAAGTTTCTATTAGATCTCCCCTCAACCTTCTAAACTCTAATGAGTACAATCCCAGGATCCTTAGCCGTTCATCATACGTTAAACCTACCATTCCAGCGATCATCCCTGGACATGCTCCAGGGCTAGTATGTCCTTCCTGAGGTGTGGGGCCCAAAATTGGACACAGTATTCTAAATGGGGCCTAACTAGAGCTTTATAAAGCCTCAGAAGCACATCGCTGCTTTTATACTCCAACCCTCTTGTTCTATAATTGTTATTGTACGTTCAGAGGTAGCAATCCTAATTGGTTGCTAAAAAAGTAAATTTCTCCTGCCACAATTTCTACTTTACCTCCTTACTTTCTCTGGGCTGAATCTAACAATTCTGTTATTTTCATCAAGTTTCATGGAAGATTTCTTTCTGTGAGTCCTAGCATGTTTTCTTGTGCTAATGTCTCAAACTCTTACCCCACCTCTCTGGCACCCCCTTGATCTGATGCTAGCTAATTCTACCATTCGCCTTAGTGGACGAATTTTCCACATTTGTAATATCATGGAATAGAACATCCACCCTTGTGCTGGCATCATATCTAAAAGGCTGTTGTGCTGAGCCAAGTGCTGGCAGTCTGGGACTATCCTGCATGGTTCATCACATTTGCTACTGAAATGGAAACATAAGAAGGGAAAACTAGGCACCACCTTGCGGGTGGGAATCTGAATGTCCTGGTGGATGGGATGATGCAGAGGGCTGCCATCCACTCGCCCCAGACTTTGTCTGCAGTTGCAATCCTTGTTAGTTCAATCCAACAACCTGGAGAAATGTCCACCACTGCAGGAAGCAGATCATTGACCACCTCTGTCCTATCAAAGCCCACCTAAGATAAAACCTGATCCAATGTGGGAGCTGAATGCATGTTCCTACACACCAACTGCCCTAGCAACAAAATTCCAATGAGAGGTATTAATGCACTTCAAAGTGCATTAGTGCAGAGAAGCTGCAACGTATCAGGTACTACAGTCTGGGATGTGGATGTGGGATGTGTTTGGCTGCTGCCCAAGACTACCCTGAGTTAATAATGGAAAGAGCTGGAGAAATTCAGCAGGTCTGGAAACATCTATGCAGAGGGGTGCACTGTGGCACAGTGATTAACACTGCTGTCTCACAGTGCCAGGGACCTGGGTTCGAATCCACCCTCGGGCGACTGTCTGTGGAGTTTGCACGTTCTCCCCGTGTCTGCGTGGGATTCCCTCCGGGTGCTCTGGTTTCCTCCCACAGTCCAAAGACGTGGATTGCTATGCTAAATTGCCTGTAGTGTTTAGTGATGTGTAGATTAGGTAGGTTATGGGGGATGGGTGTGAGTGGAATGCCATGAGCGTCAATTGGGCTGAAGGGCCTATTTCCACACTGTAGGGATTCTATGATCTGTGATATCTAAAAATAGGGTTAATGTTTCAAGTCCAATGAGCCTTCATCAGAACTGGAGTTCTAGTACCTGGGTCTAGTTTCTAACTGGTGCATGGTAGAATGGGAACCTGCATATTCATGTTGTGAGAATCGGGTGTTAGTGAGGATGATAACAAGTAATAATCACCTTTATTAGGCATCTTGCCATTCCCTGTCAAAAATCTCACCTCAACATCTGGAACATTGCTGAAAAATGCAACTTGTTGATGCGAAGAAAGGCCTCACCCAACTTCTCAAGCAATTCTCCTAGACTTCTGCCATAACCCATGTGATTCAGGGCCTTATGTGATTCTGCCCCCTGTCAAGCTGTTTACCTCCCACACACTGATCCTGACTGTAGTCTCTCTACCACTCCAACAGACTATTCCCCCTTGCCCCAAAGCTAATGCTGTCATTTATTTGATAGGAAATATACAGACATGATTTAGATGAAGTCCAGCCAGTGAAATCAGCGGAATCCCATTTTCCAGATAGTGGAGGAACAAATTTTTTGGGCTAGATTGCCAGCTAGAGGCAGGGAACTGGAAATTGGGACTAGTTATGGGCCCTGACCTGGCTGCAGCCTTGGTGAGGCAGCAATTTCAGATCGTTGCCTTCAGTGTACTTCATCAGAACTTAACTACTTTCATCGACTGTATGGAATTGCACTCTCTCAAACTGAACTGATGTGTGATCACAACAGTGCATCACGCAGGTGAATGCCAGCTATATTGACAGCGGTAATAATGCCCATTTTACAGCAGTCCTGTGTGCCGTCTGCTTTTTTTAATTCATGCATGAGATGAGATGGGTCGCTGGCTCAGCCAGCAACAGTTAAGAGTCACCCGCATGGGCCTGGAATTGCATGTAGGCCAGAAGAATAAGGACAGCAGATATCCTTCCCTAAAGGGCATTAGTGAACCAAATGGGTTTTTCTGACAATTGACAATGGTTTCATGGTCATCAATAGACTCTCAGTTCCAAATTATTATTGAATTCAAATTCTACCATCTGCCATGGCAGGGTTTGAACCCTTGTCCCCAGGACATTACCTAGGTTTTTGGTTTAACGGTTTCACGATAATACCTCTAGGCCATTTAAGTTACCGCAACAGCCTCTGCAATGATCCTCCTTATTATGACCAACAGTTTTGCCTCCAGAGTGGTAATAGCATGCAGGTGTACTTGTCTCATCTAGTTCTTTTCTGTGCCTCCTGTAATATGCTGCACAAGAGAGAATTGTGTAAGTGTATTACATTTGGGAATGTGATTGTCATGTTTGAATAGTTGCCACTGTAGCAATTTATCAGCTTACAATGTAAAGCGGTCGGAGTGCTAACTTTATATGATAAACATATGGATTGAAGGATCGAGTGCTAATGGTAATGGGAGCAAGTGAATTGAACAATGGATAAGGCTAGTGGTGCAGTTAGTAGGATTTACCATTTGTGCATGAATACACCAACATTTACAACTCATCAAATTGTTACATTTCTTCCTGTGCTGCAACCATGCTCTTGGATCAAGGCTTCTTTTTCCCACTTAAACCTGAGCATATGCCTGGAGGATTTTCTGCCTGTCTGCTGATTCCAGATGTGTCTCCTTCTCTCCACATCTTCAACCAGACTTTCAGTGCATTATCAGAAAAGATTGCTGATTGTTCTCTCACATTTGGCCATCCTTCAAAGTCTTGCGGCCTAGATTTTCACAAAAATCCCCTCGGTCTAGTAGCTACAGTGCAACTCTTTAAAAGATGTAAAAAGATTAAACCTCTTCATACGTCATATCAATATGAGCAGCCAATAAACAATGCAGGGAACCGTAAGCACTATTTTAACCTGTTGCCTGCAATGCAATGAACAGATTATTCATGGAATATGGTTAGTTAATTGAACCAGTTTCTTTGCATTTGGAGTTTCAGTAGAAGTGGCAATCACTGATAATTGTGTTGGTATTAATAATCAGAAGCAAAGCACGAGTGAAAATGCAAGTACACACTGGCAAAGTGTAGATGTGGCCCATTCATACTGCTGTGGACAGTGTAAGAAGGAGAAACTTGTTTAAAACGTCTGCCAGCATTGTCAATGGATAATGCTGTAACATGGTACAGCCTGCCTTTAGTGAGTTGATGTAAATCTGTGATGCTACATGAACACATTTCTTCCACTGAGAGTATTGTTCAAGACTCTTTGGAGCAGTGATCTCTAAAATAGACAGATAAATGAAAGCAATTATTGTTAGTTTTTAAAATAGTTTTTCAAGCTGATTAAACCCAGTTAAACTGAACTTTAGCGTAATTTCTATGCTTGATGTATAGAAATAAAAACTTTTGTAATTAGTTGAACTAATGGTTAATTTAATATGTCTTCAAATAAGTTGAAAATTTTCACAACTCATCGATCCTTGCCTGTGAGCTGCTGGGTTTGTTACAATATGTCATTCCTGGAAAGTCAATGCAGTTGTAATTTCTGTGCCGATGCTTTTTTGATTATTCAATGGGTAAGCTGATTACTTTTTAAAGTTGCAAGTTCCTTTAAGTGCATATTCTTGGAAATTTAACAAAAAATTAAACTCAACAAACAATACTAATTCTGACAGGTCTGCTGAAAAGATCAGAGGGAATTATGGTTGGTTGTACTTTACCTCATAATAATTGAAAATTAGTAACAACCTTCAACAAGAATCTGTTTTTTCCTTACGTAAGTTGTTTTAATATGCTTATTGAAATGTTTGAGAATAAAAGGACTGTGATGCTGCCGGTTAAACTTGAAAGACATATTTTACCCAGTTTTCAGGGACAGTGGTTTTTCTGCTTGGGACTGACAGACACCATGGGCAGAATTTCCATGTCATGCTAAAGCTGGTATTGCAAGATAATGGTCCAAAAAATACCTGCTGTGATCAGTGTGCCAGCTTCCCGATGCCCAATTCAGAGCAGATAACATGTGCCTACCTTAGGGAGATGGACAGTCAAATAGTTTCATCCAGAATCTAGTTGAGGACCCTTGACAGGAGACCATCTGGGATTTTTTAATTAGACTCCAGTTTCTGGATGCAATGTCTGGTAACTGAACTGGCACCAGAGTCAGGATCTAATAGAACAGAGCCTGTACCATTTTAACAGGGAATTAGTGGAACTGTGGATTAACCTCAAGCTATTTATGTCATTGCTATCACATGGCACATGTTTGCAATTGTGTGGAAAGTTAGCGCATGTATACAGTTGTGGAATTACCCTGACATGCATGTGTCAGAAGAATTGGACAGATGTCAATGCTGCATCCCTATTCATAAATCTGCAGGGAGCATAGAAATGATCTAAAGAATAATTCCTATATTGACATGTTGCAACTTTTGGAAACCTTTAAGAATGAACTTTGTTGATGACTTATTTAAGTGCGTTATCTTGAACTGGCTTTCCCCATCCTATTCCCCCGTTCTCTCTTTTTTTCTTTAAAATAATTTAAAATCGTTTAATCTGCATTAGTTGCAAATATCCAGCAATGGAGAATGAAAAATCGCTAATGGAATGATGACTGGTTCCTTTTATGCTACATGATTGTATGTTTCAGCTCTCGGAAAGCAAGAGAATGGCTGTAATCTTTTGATGCACTACTGACATTGCTAGCATCTGTGAAGTTTCTTTCTAAACTTAAGTGTATTTAAAAAAATAAATTCAACTTCAAAATTGTTTTTATGCTTAGATTTGACATATCTATAAGTAAGTTTATGAGATTAGGTTTTGGCGCAGAACAAAAATGGCATTGCAAATTTATATTATCGCCTTGGCTTGTGGTGTTATACTGAGCCTGACTTTTGTGGATAGTCAGCCAAGGAGTCAGCTCCCTGTCCTTCAGCTCCTCAGTGTCTATCTTATCATTTCATTGCCTGCTTGAATTGTGCAGAGCACTGTACATCAGGATAGTGCGGCACTCTGTGTCCAAACTGTTCTATAGCTGTACTATACTACCAAACCCCATCTTCAGCAGCTCTATTGTCTGCCCCCCTCCCCACATCGCTGGTCATAGCATATGCACCAAATTAGTGGAGGTGCCACAATGGCTGAATGACCAATGCAGTACATCAAAAATGAGTGGCTGCTGTACTCCAAACCTCTTCCTGTCACAGTCCCACATCAAATATTAAATTATCATTGAATTCTGTAAAAATGCCGTATTATGTGAGATATGGTGCAATGTTGTTTCATTCCACAGCACCTTGGCCGTTTCACAATAAAGGGGAACATTTGCCCATTGTTCACCTTCTTTTATGTTATTGACACTAAATTTTGCATCATTGAGATGACAGTGTTAGACTTGTAAGCACCATAGCAATCTACCTTTCACCGGTATTTGAGACCTAAGCATGTTCCCTCTACATACATTGCAAATTGGCAAAGAAATTATTGTAAGTGACATGTAGCTAGAGATTGCAAACATACGCTTCATGTATTTGACCCTTCAGTATGGCAGTGTCCAGCAGATGTCAAATGTGTGCTTTTGCCCATTAAACTAACACTGCCATCTACCCTGGGTGTTGTCCCAACCATTTATCAGTTGCATTTTGCATTTAGAGATTTGTAAATGATAAGGAATGTAAAGCTCAGTGGATACTGCCAGCATTGGGTTATGTTTGGTTATCAGTTAACCCGCTGAAGCCTCCATATCCCCTTTTCTTTTCCCTTGATTAACACTGACAGTTTATTCCACTTCGCCACCTCCACCATGTGGAAACCCACGACATTGAACTCTGCTTCCAACTGTTCTCCTTGCCCCGAACTCTGACATTATAACTTAATGATGTCAAACGTTCTTCTGTGCTCCTCTTCTGAAGGTCACAGTGGTGGGTACAGACAACAACGCAACCTCTATCATACCCTCTGATGCTGTTCTGCTTATTCCCCCATTTACATTGAGTTCTCCCCCCACCCCATACTATTCTTGTTCTTATCTCCATTAATACCTGCACTTTCTCTTTACCAGGCTGATTTAGTCACCATTTTTGACAGTGATTCATGCTCTGCCCATAAAGACTCTTCTTTTACCCTCCTGAATGATCAACAGATAGACCCTCAGTTTTGCATTTGCCCTAGACCTCAATGAACTTTGAGCAGCCTCTGGCCAAAACTAACCAGACCCTGACTGCTGTCTTTGCAACTCCCTGACTGACAAAAGCGATTCCTTTGACTGTTGGTGCTGATCCTACAGAATAGACTGTTTCCCACTTCCCCAGACTGTAGTTGGACAGATCCCCTGACACTGAGGGGCCAAAGCACCTTATCATGCTGGCCAAGCCCCTGGGCTGTGCGCAATCTGTGCCCCTGACTGATGTATTGCGACCTAATTGTCCCACCCTCTTCTTGACAGGACTGAGGACTAGTCCCCATCAAGTTTTTGCCATTGCTATTTAGTTGGATAAATGAGCAGTATGTTTGCTGCACAGGTAGCTAGCACATGCTGTAGGTATTATAAGTCACTCGGATAGAGCAAGAACTGTAGATGCTAGAGTCAGAGTCGATACAGTGTGGAGCTGGAGGAATACAGCAGGTCAGGCAGCATCAGAGGAGCAGGAGAGCTGACATTTTAGGCCTAGACTCTTGACTGATGTCTCAGAGTGCTAAGTATCAAGATATCATTCAACCCAAGCAGATCCCTATTGGCAAGCAGCCTGTCTAAGAGTCTGCACAAAAAGAGCCCGTTACTGTGACATCCTGATAGCCTTCAGTCCTGGATGAAGTACCAACACACTATAATTGGCATGGAACAGTATGGCAAGGCATGGTGAGCCAAGAAATGGATGCTGCAAACATACAGGTAGGCACACAGTGAATTTGCGCTAAAACAGCAAGTGAGTAGCCGTGAGATGCAGCCAGTTCATAAATTGACTGCCTGTCACTGAGTGCAAGCTTTCCTTTTAAAAGCTTTTTAATGCTGGTTGCCTGTGCTTCCTAAGTGTTTTGCAAGTAAATTGTGGAGGTGGCATGATGGTTTTGAGGAGTTGGCAAATGTTTGTTCAATATCAGCAAATAAGGGTTAGTGGTTCAGGGGTTGGATGAGTGACTGGGGAGGATGTTAGAGGTATTAATGAATGTGATATTGCGTGAGCCTTGGTGTGAGGTGTGTGCTGTAGAGGAGGCAACATCAGTGTAAGGTACTGGAGAGAAAATGGTAGCATTTAAGCTTGTGGAGCAGAAAAGTGTGCATTCCTCGAGCATGCTCACACTGTACTGATCCACATGCTACCTTGGACCAAGCTGGCACGGTCTGATATCGTGACTTCCAGCGCTGGTGCTGGGGGAAAACTTCCCACGTCCGCATCACCCTGCCCACAATGCAGGATGCTAATTTTCCTTCTCTGCTATGTTTAGCTGCAAATGTCTGGAACCATGAAGGCAGCTGTAGACCGTCAGTGCTTATCTGGGTGCGAAAGGCCTTTTAAAGATGGCACAATTGACAGGGATGCTGGTCTATTCTGGGATATCCCAGAAGTGGCAAATTATTCCAGGTATGCAAGTGGTAGAATAATGCTAGAACAAGACAACAGGATGTTATGGGACAGGGTAGGTAGTTAATGAAGTGAGTTTGGTAAAATACCTTGAGAAAATTCTTTAGGCCCTGAAAAGAGAAGTCTTCTGAGAATTTGATGAAATTGACACTGACTCAAAAACACTTTAACCTTGAGTGTTAAGATTTGAATTTAAAGGCTAAATTTATAAAAGAACTTAAGAGCTCGGACTCTGTGAACCAAAAGTAAATTGCTGCAAAAGTAAAAGCTGAGTTGTCAACTGAATCTCCCATAAAGAAGCTGAAAACGCCATTCACTTTCAGTGCACTTAAATCGTATATCTTCATTATTGAAAACAACAAAATTGCCAATTTTTGGCAAAACATAAGTGATTTTTGGCTCAGTAGACTTGCATGTTGTAAAATTGTACCAGTAGAGTTTGTTTAGAGTCACTTAGAAGATTTAAATTGCCACTGAAGTGATATTTAAGCCATTATTGTGTACGTTTTTTTTCTCAGAGTTGATGTTGAAAGCTAGTGGCTAATTGAAATTCGATTAATTCTCCTCTAGTTTCAGATATCAAATATTCATGCTAAATAATCATATAAACGGTTAGATTTCTTGACGAATCAATTATGCGAGAACAAAATCTCCTTTTTCCTCCTTTCACCTCTTATTTGAAGATACTGACATTTGCAAATGTCTTCCTGTTAGCCTATGTTGTCCGTCCTTTGAATTTTTCAGCCAAATGATATACTATGGATATCAGGACATGGAGTGGAATATAAATGTCACCTTTAAGTGTTGAGCTACTGCATGACAATGCTGAAATTTAATTAGAGTATCAAGTTAAAAACTGTTTAACAACCATAATTAGCAAAGCTTTGAATAAAATTCTGCTCCATTATGTTTCTAATTTAATACTGAACAATATCTGTAAACAAGATCTGGGGGACTTCTTGAATGCTCCTAGTTTTTCCAGGTATTCACTATTACATCAAATAAACAGAATGTTTTGCAACTTAGAAAACAGTGTTGACTTCAAAAATTGTTTATTCTTAAATAGAAAGTGGAGTTGCCACAGTAAAATCAAGGTCGTAATGTTGACAGGGTGAAATGAGGGAAGGCTGGAGGAGGCTTGTGTGGAGCAGAAACACTGGCATGGGTCTGATAAGGCTATTGTCTTGTTTCTGTGCTATAAATGCTATGCAACATATAAACAGAACTGATTCTTCTCAGACTGATTAGAGTATCTTCCAAGAGTTTATGGTCTATCGCAGATTAAATTTTTCTCTGAGTTTTGTTGTGGCTTCTTTGTAATATTCATACATTTTACAGTGATAGAATTCAAGGTATGAGCAGCCCTAATATGTTTAACTTCCAATTGGATTATATTTTGTAAAACTTGTTCTGGATGGATTCTTTTTTTAAACAGTACATTCGTAACACTATAACTGTCAGTACTCTTGCACGTATTAGAATTCTTTTTTTACCCTTTACCTGCTGCCTCCCTTGCACAAAGGACCTTACTTAAATTTGGATCCAGTTAAGTTTAAAAGCAGGCAGGGAGCATGGGGTGTCCATTTTACCTAACCATTGGTAAGGAAATTCAGTCGTCAGTGGAGGATCAGGGAAATCTGTGGCAAACGTCTAAAATATAATTTAAGAATAGGAAAATTCTGTAGGTTGGCAGCTGCTTGTGAATTCCTGGTGCCTATCCATTGATAGGCCTCTGTAAGAAAAACTGAAAAACTTTCCTTAGGAAATGGCTTTCTTTAAAAACAACTTTTGGAACTCTGATATATAATTGGTGTATATGTTAAACTTCTTTTTAGGTCTATTAGGAAAGAAATTTTCCAAAAAAAAGTTACAATACATCAAAATTACATAGTAGTCAGAGGCCCAAATTACAGGTAACTGTTGTTCCTCAAAGTAGCTCAAGTTGAGCTGTTTATCTATACTCAATTTCATACATGTGAAAATATTTTATTTGTCATATTCACAGAACCTGAAAGGTGCATACTACTTCACTAATTCTACCAGAATCATAAATTTAAATGTACATAACCTGTTTGCACTGTTCTATAAGTAATGAATGCTAACCTCCCCACTAAAGGATGAGAACATGAAGATGAAGATTACCTTGTTTAGTCAAAGTTTATTGTGTCTACATTTCACTTTTTTAAACCTTCCATTTATGGAGAACTCAACTGGGATGTTAGATAACACTAAGGGATAGCTGAAATGAGTTGCTTTTTCATGTGAACAAAGACTTTCTATCTCATGGGAAGAAACCAGTTCATTGATGATACAATCCCTACAGTATGGAAACAGGCTGTTCAGCCCAACAAGTCCGTGCCATCCCTCAGCGCATCCCACCCAGATCCATCTCTCATAACATCTACACATCCCTGAACACTGTGGGCAATTTAGCATGGTCAATTGATCTAACCTGCATATCTTTGAACAATGGGAGGAAGCTGGAGCACCTGGAGGAAACCCATGCTGACACGGGGAGAATATGCAAACGCCACACAGAGTTACCTGAGAGCGGAACTGAACCCAGATCCTTGGCGCTGTGAGGCAGCAGTGCTAACCACTGAGCCACCATGCCACCCCAAGTTCATGGAAAAACCTCAGGATGTGAGAGAGAGAAAAAAAGACAAAACAAAGAGGAATTGAACAAAGACATTTTTGAGAAAATGATCAAGGAAAGAGGAATGTTGGAACATAATTGACTTCTAGTGGCATTGACTGCTAATTATATAAATAAAACCAAAACTTTTATATATAGAGACAGTAGGAACTGCAGATGCTGGAGAGTCTGAGATAACAAGGAGTACAGCTAGATGAACGCAGCAGGCCAAGCAGCATCAGAGAAGCAGGAAAGCTGACATTTCGGGTCTGGACCCTTCTTCAGAAAATGTAGAAGGGTCCAGATCCGAAATGTCAGAGTTCCTGCTCCTCTGATGGTGCTTGGCCTGCTGTGTTCATCCAGCTCTACACCTTGTTATCGCAAAACTTTTATATATCCATTTATTAACTTAATATATTTAGGCCTTGTTGTCATTTGATGTTTTAACTGAATCTGAAGTAAAGGCAAGAAACTGCCTAATATTATGTAAAGTACAGTATAACATTGTCAGTGAACAACTCCTGTGCTTCCATTTAAAGCTTTGAGCTACATTTTGAATATGAAGCAGCATTGGTGCTCTTCAGTGTTTTGCACATTCCTGTGCTTTGGTTTTAGAGTGTACTAATAATGTCTTCATAGTACAGTGTATATGAAGCAATGGGTGAAGAGTACATTCTTGCATCATTGACAGAAGAGCATAACACTTTAAACTAAAATCTATAAATGGTTGTCATAATTTTAGAACATGAAACCTGAAATATTTTGGTAGATTTTAGCTCCTACAGTTGTGCAGAAGCCAGGGTGAAATTAACATTTTATTCTCATGTTAAACTGCCTGACTGTAAGTTTTAAGTTGCAGGTTGGAAGGATATGAGCTCAAAATCTACAGGGCCATTCTTTAAATTTGCAAATCAGGTTCTGACATCACTACTGCCCAGTTTCTTTCTCTGCCCGAGGCCTGAGTTTGTTTTTTTTCGTTAAAGGTAGAGGGACGCTGACTAGGCAGCATTTATTGTCCACCCCAATTGCCCAGAGGGCAATTCAGAGTCAACCACATTGCTGTGGGTCTGGAGTCACATGTAGACCTGTCCAGGTAAAGATAATAGTTTCCTTCCCTTAGGGACATTAGTGAACCAGATGAGGATTTCCGACAGTCATCAATGGATTCAGAGTCATCATTGGATTCTTAATTCCAGAATGTGTGGAGAAAAGAGGTGGCTACCTCATCAGGTTAAAGTTGTGAGAATCCAAATTTCTGAAGAATTTGGAAAAGGAGCATTTAGGAGTATTCCTCTGGGGTCCATATGGAAACGTAGAGCTCCCCATAACCTAGCTTCTGTACCATCTCTATTTATGGCCACTGACCATCCGATGCAATAGCCTGTGCTGATGACCTTTTCCACAGGTCCTTGGTGGCAATTTCAAGTCTCTCAACTTTAACTGGAGCAGCCACATTCTGCTGAACATCTGGCCATTACGGCAATGAAGTTTTCAAGTATGACTACTGAGGCCTGAGAATTTAAACAGCTGAGGCTTCTTGCTTCTACTTTTGGGTGAGTTGACCACTTCCTGGGCCCTGCTTCCACTAGTGAGAAGTTGATGACATGTTGTAGACTTTTCTTCATTTGAATACACTAATTTAATTTTTGGTGGGAGTTGCATGCTTTATCATTTGAGATTCTTTTATCATCAGCTATGTTTTGCCATCCGTTAGCTTTCTTTCAGATTAAGTTTTGTCACTAAACCTTTGATATTCTCCCTTTTCATATCATGTGCTTTCATGATTAATGAAGAGTGTAATGAGATGATTAAAATAAAGCCTACAGTACTAGGCAGTTACATGAGGCAGAAGTTATGATTTTACCAGTATATTTGTTCTGGTACAGTTTGAAAGTATTGACACTGGGGACATTAAGTGAAGTTGTAGCTCACACAAATGCTTTGTGCTGTCTGTATCAATTAGTTAGTGTGCTTTTTTAGCATTGAATCAACTTTGGCCAGGATCTTCTGGTCTCCCAGAAAGTTCAAAGTTCCAGTAGCCAGTTACCCAAATCTTGAACCCTATCCATCCTAACCACCTTACACCCTACTCAACTGGAATACAGCCACCATGCTATTCTACCATCCTACCCACTGGCACTCTGTCACTTTTGCTATTTACATCAACCATCCCACCCAAACATACACTTGTAAATTCACCCAAAGACCTCACTCATTCGCATCAACATAATGAGAATTTCTGGTAGTTAATCTTATTTGCCAACAGCAGCTCTATGCTGTGAGAGGAAAGTGAGGCTTGACCTCTCTTGTGCTGCACAGGGCCTGACCGGTTTTCAGCAACACTTTTTGTTTTTAGTCGTTTCATATTTCAGTTTGTATATTGGTTGTTACTTTTTTGCTGCTCTGTTTTTACTCTTACTTCATCTTCAGGGGATACTTACCTATGCTTTATCTTAGTGTGATGATGTGGAGGTGCCAGTGTTGGATTGGGGTGGACAAGGTCAGAAATCACACAACACCAGATTATAGCCCAACAGGTTTATTTGAAAACACAAGCTCTCGAAGCTTTACTCTTTCAGGTGTTTGTGAGAGAGGTTGTATCTAACGCAGAATTTATAAATAAAAGTGACACACCACTGATGAGGATGTATTAAACAAACCTAAGATTCTGTTAAATCTTTCTCTCCCTCTCCACACCCCCCAAGTGCGCGTACACACGCATGCACGCACACACAAACTTTCTCTTTCTGTTGTCACCCACTTGCACACAGACTCTCTTACTCACTTGTTGTCTTCTGTCTCTGTCTGTCTCTCTCTACCTCGCTGTCTCTCCCCCTCCCTCCCACCACCTGCCCCCAACACAGGAAGGGCTGGATTGAAGACTTGGTTTGGTGCACTGGTATATATCAAAGACTTTTTTAAAAGGACTAAAACAAAAAGCAATCCTGTAGCTCTCACCATTCACCTGCCTCCCCGACCATGTTCCAGATGTCCCATCTATGCTAATCCATGTTATCTCACATCTAAAACCCATAGTTCCTCATGCCCTCCATTGCCAACCAATGCCTGCTATCAAGCCATGGTGACTATTTATCACCTCCATGCCACCTTATGCCAAACCAAACAGCATGCCTACCACTATTTGCCCTTCCATCTCCAATACCAATTAACTAGTATCCATCATGAGTAGATGTCAGGGCTGAGATGAGAAAAAAAATGTTCCTAAGTGTCGATTGAAGAATTTACTATTTTAAAAAGAACATGATCACTTGCAAAAAAAATTAACTTATGATATTCCTTTATAAACTCAAACATTACATTCATAACCCCCCTTCAAAGATTCTGTGGCAGCATGGATCTGTCAATCGACCCGTTAACTAAGAGGAACTCCACTGTGGTGATGGAAGCTTGTGAAATCAATCATGCAACACTAATCCAGAATGATAACCCTCAAGCTATTTCAATAGAGTGAAATAGTAAGCACATGTTTTTTTAAATAAAGCCCTCAGAATATACTTCCAAATAATTCAAGGACAAGAGTTTTAAATGCCCAGATGGCTTGACAGCTCCCCTTGACAGGTCTGCTGACAATTAGTTTCAATAGTCTCTTTTGACAGTTCATTTTAGTATCTCTGTTGACAGCTCCAATGAATTTGCAAGTTATAAAATGTGCACAATCATGTCTACCTCTAACAATCCATAGGGACATCATAAAGTTTGACTGATGTAGAGATAGCAATGGGTGCAAGGACAGGAGATCATTGTGTAGACGAACAGAACAGATGTGCTAAGGCTGTCCTGCATCTATTCCCTGACCAAATATTACTGAACTGCTTTGCAGGTAAACATGGGCCTTATATTTTCCAGCAAGTTCAGTGAAAACGTGATGGTAGAAATTCCCCATAGGGCTATACAATTAGCCCATAAAGAAACTTAGATTTCAAAGGAGAGAAAAAAAAACTAGGCAGTACAACACACAAATCCTTCCAATAACTAACGAGGACAACAACTAGAGTTGCTGCAGGAATTTGAAAACATTAATTCTGCAGTTCAAATGTTCTTCTCTTCCATATGAAGGAGCAATGCTTGATTATTTTCTAGACTTCATATGAGCCTTGCATACATGTTATGCACAGGACGAAACTTTGTACTACAATGCATACTGTTGTGTACTTTGCATCTCAGGAGTTTCTGAAAATAATAGTGTGGACGCTATGAGATTCATGACCCACATAGCTAATGAATGCATAAATGACTATATTTTGCATCATAGATATCAGAAGTTAACTTTTTTGTTGAGCTGAATGTTACAAACATCTTGACATTATGTATTGTACTTTAGTTACCTGCCATGAAAAAAGGTCGTCATGGCTGGATAACAACTATGCCCTGAGCTCAATTGGAGCTGTCTTTTGTCTGGAATCAATCATGTAGGTAGGTAGAATACAGTATATTGTCTTTCCTATTGGCTTATTTTGAGGTGCTGCAATGGACTTTGTTTATGAATTAGTATGTGGCAGCTATGTTTTGCTTTAATGTATAGTATTGTCCATTGCCAAAAAAATGATGTGATTGGCTTTCAGTAATGAAAGTTCTGAGAAAGGGCAAAGTATTTGTATTGAATATTGATTTTGCTAGAGTTGAAGACTTTCCCAGCTTTAATAAACCCTTCAGACAGGATCATGAATGTTTCTTAAGACATTTGTGATAGTTTTTATTGTGCTGCAACATCATCAGAACTTACTTTTTAGAAAACGCTCATTTTTAAAATCCAGATTGGCAGTGATTTTAACAAACCTTACGCTGCTGGAGTTTTTTTTACATGTAAAGTACAAAGGCTATTGAATTCATTGGATAAACGAAACTTAATGATAGTTGGCAAGTGATAGCTAGTTTATTGCTTAAATTGGATGAAACATAAATAACTTGGTTCATTGTTAAAGTACCATTATTTGGAACCATTTTTGCATGTTTGATGATGTTTGTCAACAACCTCCTCTTATACAAGACATATAACATTTTTCCATGATAAAACCTTACCTCTTTGTCTATGTTTTTGGGTTCTATCCTAATATTCCCTTAATATGACTCAGTATATAGTTTTGTTTGATAACACTCCAGTGAAACATCTTTTACTATACTAAAAGCAAAATATAAAAGTAAGTTTTTGTTATTGGTGTAAATTATAATATTCCACATGGTCACAGATATGTTTTATAGAGAACATTTTTGAGGCAATTAAAAGGACAATGAAGCAGGTGTGCTTTTACGTTGATCAATTATCATTCATTATTATTTTTTAAAAAGAATATTGGGAAAGCAGATCGCTTTATCCTTTTTTTCCAACCAATGAATTTGAATATGTTAGAAAGGCATGGGACCAGATTAATATTTTTACAGTTCCACTCCCTACTGTACCTGGAATAAGGGGAAATAAGTGCAATCCTCGTTCCTATTAATTCAGATTAAATTCCACTGGTACATATTTGCTAAAACTTTGCATTTAAGTAAAATCAATTGAAAGAAATTCCGAGGATTGTTTGTAGACATTACTGTCAATACTGTAACATGGACAACCTGGAAAAGAACCAGCTTGCTCTGCACTACCCTATATGCATCTGTTGTATTACGTTGGATGAATACAGGGCTCCCTCCAATGGTTTCCCATTAAAATATGTTCCCTGATTGAATCTGATTGAATGTTATTCTGATTTTTGCAAAAAATCACTCTAGCAATTCATTTTTGAACAGTATTTTAAATGAGCTGCGTGAAAGATATAATTTGAACTTCTTTTTCTCAAGTTGATTTAGATTTAAGTATTTCTGGCAGTGTTATTGCACAACAATTGGTCTATGCTAACATAAAATTGAATGCATCTTATGGCAAGGAGTAATTTGAGTATTTCTCAGATGCGTTTAATGTGATGTGCAGAATTTTTTAATAGTTGTATGTGATGGAATCTTATAGGGGTCTGAGCAATGTAGAATATGGCGAGATTTGTGACTGAATTGAATGAGAAGTTTGGCGAGGCCAATCTTGATGTAGGAGCATTTTGCTTCACCTTTTATGCTTTTGACAAGCGGCCTGGCAAGTTTCTCACTAGGCTATTATGATTTGACAGTTAAGGGGATAATTGCTTGCTAAATGCCTTGTTAACAGCCTAAATCATCTCACAATCTTCCACTTCCTATCTTACTAAATGCACTGATCATGCTCGATATTAAGAAAAATTGATGTGGATATCAGAGTGGGTACCTGGCAAGTTCAGTGCACTGCTTGCTTCAAACTGAGGGAAGGTGTTGTGGGCAATAGTGACAGTGGTAGAGCATGGGGCTTGGTGTGGGAAGTGGGTACAGTAGCAGGGATAGAGTGAGTATAAAATATCGGGAAAGAAGATTCTGGCAGAGTGGAGAAGATCTTTGACTTTCTTTTGGGCATTCTTCCAGATGGCTGAGATTGCTTTAACCTGGGTGAACCTCAGACCTCAGGCTGGCATGGTTTTGTGTTGTGACCTCCACTACTGGTCCTTGGGAAGAAGAAGTTCTGTCTGTGCACCGCCCTCTCCGGCAGTACCTCCAGATGTCTCCCTGCAAGGTGGTTTGATGATTTGTCTGCCATATTTGGGACAAATTTCAGGAAACATGTAGGGCATCTTCAGATTGACATGCTGACCCGTTGCAAATGGGCTTAAAAAGATGGTGTGAGCATGAGTGATACGCTGAACTTCGGGATAATTGCTGATTGATGAGTTGTGTTGGGGACATTGGATGAGTAAAATGGGTTTTGAATCAGATGTGATATGTGCCATAGGGTTGAGATCATTAATGAGGCAAGTTTGTCAAGATAAAGCAAGAAAATTTGCTTGACCTTGTTGCAGAAATCCTTCCAAAAATCTCCAAAGCATATTAGAGTTAACCAAACAAACATAAGATTCAGCCCATGACCTCCAATCATCCAATTTATTGTTTGAGTTTGTCTTTGTCTATTAAGTCTGGAGTTACTACACAAATTTGCCTTTAAAGACAGGTGAAGTATAAAAGGAATAATGTATCTTATTTTATAATTTATTTCTCACGGTTTTAAGTGTCTAACAGCTATAAAAGCTGAAACATTGTGATTGTAGAACTTCTTAAAAACTCTTAGGAGATTTTTAAACTTAAAAAAAACCACATAGAATAATGGATTTTAACAATCAAATAATAAATAATCTGTTCTCTATCATTGTACATTTGAAACAATAATGTTTATCTGAAGTGCTATCACAATGTTAGCTCTTTGCAGTTGCTTCAAAATGTGTGCTTCCAGATGCATCCTTACTTGCTAAGAGCATATTATGTGTATTCTACCACAACCTTCTGATCTTAATTTTGTTAATTCCTTGATTACAAAAAAAAGGACAAATGAAGTAGTGTAACTTTGTTTCCTTCCCCGATCCCATTGCTGGTTTAGAATACAGTATCACTGAGTATTTTCCATGTATTCTGGTTCCTTGTGCTCTGCACCTGCGTTGACATCAACAGTGAGATCATACTTTTTGCCAAATATTGTTTCAATGTTTTGGAATTTTTTTTCAGAATGTCTGCATTTTTTAAGTGGAATACTAATGTTCACTTTACTGTTAATTTTAAACTGAGGAAGTTAAGAAGTAAAATTTGGGTTAAGTTTAAATTACTTTGTGTTCATACAGTGAGAAACAGCAATGAAAATTGATCAGTTGAAGTCTGTGCAGTTATCGTGGAATGCGTTTGAAGCTAAAGGCCGTGCCTTTACAGACTTTAAAAATATAAGAGACACCAACACAGTAAAGGCTTGCCTGCCCATGGGTTTAACAAGTACTGTAGATTGCTTACTGTAAAACATGGCAAGCTGCCAACGTGCTGCTCAAGTTTCACTGTAATCTGGCAGAGGCGCACGGATTTCAGAGCTTTGCTTTTCCTGTCATGACTTCCTTTTCAGAATCATAGTTGAAATTGCAATATTTCACAAATCACGTGAAAATGTGTTATGAACATGGAAGTATGATTTGTTTTTGCGTTTAACCTCTGATTTTAAACACAGCTGAAATTACTTGGCTACAGTCACTTTTCTGCTTTGAATTTAAGAATCGTAAATCAGAAGGAAATAGTGACTACATGTTGTGGTAGAACATACCTGTATGAAAGATTTTTTAAGGTCACATTTTTGGAACAAATTGGTGACCTCATGATGAAAATTTTGAGACGCTGAAATAGACACCTACAGATTTAGCACTTATATACAAATTGAAACCAGTGACAATGATAGGACTGGCAAGGTGGGTCTGCTCAAATAATTTTAAACAGGCAGAAATTGAAGTTATCAGCAGCACCTTCAAGCAATAACCTCAGGATTGCTATCTGACCCACGGGAAAAGTTCTATAAGGTAAATAAAGTCAAGGACTTAAATGTATGCCTTAAAGACTGCTATGGTTTCAGTAAACGTGGTATTGGCACCAGCACCGAGATAAAAGGAAGCTAGATCAATGTGACAGGCTTGAATCTTGTGGTACCCATGTCCTGGCAAATCAATTAAAGAGGGCTGTAGAGAGGTCTTTAAAATAAATGGAATGTGAGAGGGTTCTGGAATAGTGATCATAATATAGTAGAAGTTAGCATTTAGTTTGAGAGTGAGAATCTTGCATTGAAAATAAGGTAAATAAGAGTAGCAGTAGGGGGAATGAAGGCAGAGTTGGATGGAGGGTACCGAGGAAGGTGTTTTGCAGTGCAAATGGTTGAGAAACGATGGCTTTTAAAAAGAAACAGTTCATGACTTACAACAAAGATATATCCCAATGAGGAAGAAGATTTCTAGGAAGGGGATAAGCCAATGATGGTTAACCAAGGAAGTTAATCATAGTGTCAGATTGAAAGAAAAACATACAATGTGGCAAAGACTAAGGAAACTTGAAAACCAACAAAGTTTGACCAGAAACTATGAAGGAGAAGAAACTAATCTTTGAGGGTAAACTACGAAGTGATATAGAAATGGATAGCAAGAACTTCTTTAAATATATAAAAGGTAAGAGAGACCGTAGTAGGGAATGAAATTGAAAAAAATAATAATAGGGAACCAGAAGCTGAATAAACACTTTGCATCACTCTCATTGTAGAAGACACCAAAGGCTTCCAAAAATTACTAACTAATCAAGGAGCAGAAGGTGGGTAGGAAATAAATAAAAAACTATCACTAAAGTAAAAGTGCTAGGCTAACTAATGAGGCTAAATGCCAATAAGTCATCTGGGCATGATGAATTGTATCCTAGGACATTAAAGGAAGTAGACACAAAGCTAATTGATGTGTGTTGTAATCAATGCTCACGCTAAGTTATGTGGCTGAGCAGCCGCTTACGGGTTACACTCATGCTGATTCCCATCCAGATATATTGACTTCTGTTTCCTTAAGCTGTTACCCTCCACAGATATTGGAGGTTTGCAAAGTGGTATGGAAAATTAGAGGAAACAGAATTAGTAATCTTCTACGACATCTTAGGTTCTGAAAAAACCCCAGAGGAGTGGAAAACTGCCACTGTAAATACTTATTCAAAAAGTGGAGGGAGACAAAAATGAAACAGGAACTATAGGTTGTTAGCTTAAGAGCTGTCATTGGGAAAATGTTAGTATCTGTTGTAAAGGATGTTAAAGCAGAGTGTTTAGAAATAGAGAAGACAATAAAGCAAATTCAACATGACGACATGCCTAAAAATGTTTTAACGGTCTTCGAGGAGGTAACCTGCAGAATAGATAAAAACAAAGGATTTCCAAAAGGCATTTGATAATTTATTGCCCATAAGTCTCCTTAATACGATAAGAGCCTATGGAGTTAGAGATACTGTGGTATCATGGACAGCAGATTGGCTCACCAGTAGAGGACAGAGAGTTTGGATAAAGGGAGCATTTTCAAGCTATCAATCTGCAATATGTCGAGTGCCACAGGATTTAGTGATGGGACGATAATTGTTTACAATATATATTAATTATTTGGAAAAAGGAAGTAAATGTACCATAAGAATGATTGTGGATGACACAAAGAGTCTTCAAGGAGATAACTGGCACTCAGGATGTTTCTGGATAGTTCATGGATCATGGGTGAGAATGAACATTTTCATCTGGACCTCCAGTGCCCTGTCCAAGGAGGAGTGATGTCCTACACTCGTAGCGGGGAAAAGATTGGCGCAGGTCCTCTTCTGTTTCGCTCTCTACTGAACAATCTGGTCCTAGGAGTTAGTGCTAGGATGACAGTTATTTATTTGGATAAATGAAGTGACTATCTGGCCTTATCTCCTCCTCTCACTTCCCCTACAAACCAACTAGAAGCCCTAACAACAAATGTTTAAACAAGTGCCCCTTTCTCCTGATGATTCTTACAGAATATCCAATAAAGCGACATACCACACAACAGTGACCACTTAAGGTTGACGTCTCAGAATTTCTGGGAAAATGTCAGCGTGTTAGTGAAGTCTTCACAAAGTGATCTAAACTATTGCTCAAACATTGTCTTCAAATTCAATCTGTCTCCAGGAGCAATGTGTGATATGCTTGAATTGAGTTGCTCTACATCTTGATTATCTCAGAGTATTGAAGATAGTGCTAAATTCAGATAGTTTATTTATATGACTTAAAGCATCTTAGAATTTTACAAAACTTTCAGTATACTTGGAGCCATAGCTAGGAAACGCATTGAGTCTTTCTCTTAAAATTTTCTCTCTGTAAGTCCCAGTCAGCCACTTGACTGACTAGCTCCACCCACAGGCTAAAGAAATCATACACTGCACAAGGTTCTCAGAGGCCAGGCAAGCTCAAATCAACACGACAATGGGCGTAGCTTCAAGTAGCGCTCAAAATCCACTGGATATTTTTAAAACAACCTGTTGAGACGTGATCATACATGTCTTGGGCATATGGGACTTGAACTCAAGTTATCTGATGCAGTGGTAAAAGCATTACGACACCACAAGAGTCCTTTCAATATCCTCTGTGATGTTTGCTAATCATCTTGTTTGCAAATGGTATTACACACTTATGGGGCATGTGGTGCTTGAATCCAGGCCTCCTCAATCAGTGGTAGGCATGTTACTGCTGCATCACTGATGCTGCTGAAAATCTTTTTGTTCATTTATCCAAAGGTGGCGTTACACAAAACTGAACTTTTTTCCATTGCCAAATTATCCACAGTATTTTTTTCCCATCTATTAACATCAACAGTAAATCACTTTTGTTTTCCAATTGAATAATTTACAGTTAATCCTCTGTTTCTAATAAATCATAAATTGCTAATTTGCTTATCCGCACCAAAAAATAAGTAACAGCAAAATTCAACATGCATGGGCAAAACTTGCATAGCTGTGATTTTTACCCATTTTTAGCCTATTTTTAAATGAGGTCTGTACTCTCAAATTTTATCATTCATAGGGGTTCTCAGGAGTGGAACCCTTGTGGATATCTTCAAAAGTGAATGACAGGTAAAGAGTGGGGGAGGTAGCTAAATCAAAATGGAGTTGGAAGGTATCAAAAATCTTCTGCAACAGCTTGCATACACTGATTCAGCTGGTAACCATTAGAAATCTTAACTCTAGCTATTGACATCCAAACATCATCATGCAGCCTCTTTAATGAGTGCTAGCAAGCAATTTAATTGTGAATTAGAATCTTAATGTTCTTCTGGGTTGTAATTTCTAGCAATGCTTCAACTCATTTACCAAGATTGTATCTTACACTAAATGTGGGCCAAGCAGGGGTTCAAAATTATATCTTGGCCAGTTTTTAATACCTTTCACACTTTAATGAGCTGAGGACTATCATTCACAAATGACTGCCTGATTTTTACATCCCTAATATCAGAAGTCTGATAACACCAGATTATAGTCCAACGGGTTTATTTGTAATTACGAGCTTTTGGGGCATTGCCCCTTCATCAGGTGAAGTGAGAGGGAAGCACACAGGCACAGAATTTAGGCAAAGAAATCAATGGGCAGAGACATCAAAAGATCATATAAATGGTGTGGATAGAGCAAGGACAGGCCGAATAATAGGTCACTGCAGATGATCAAGGGTGTCAGGTGGTGTAAGTGTCAACACCTGAATAACAAGCAAAGGGATGAGCTATAATCCAATTAAATGAGGCAGAGCGATGATTACAAAAAAAAATTAAGAATAAGGTGGTGCTGGAGATAAACCATATGACTAGAATAACATAATAGGTATAAGAGTTGCACAGGGAGTGGCTAACCAAGTTCATAGAACACAGTCCGCCGATTCCTCAGCAATAAACCCAAACAAACAGACAAAACGGGCTCGGAAACCATAACCACTCTCCCCTACATCAAAGACGTTTCCGAAATGACTGCCAGACTACTCGGACCTCTTGGCATCAGGGTAGCCCACAAACCCACCAACACACTAAAACAGCAGCTAATGAACTTAAAAGACCCTATACAGACAACAAATAAAACAAACGTCATCTACAAAATACCTTGCAAGAACTGAGACAAACACTACATTGGACAAACTGGCAGAAAGCTAGCCACCAGGATACATGAACATCAACTAGCCACAAAACGACCCACTATCACTCGTATCCTTACATACAGATGAGGAAGGACGCCACTTTGATTGGGACAACACATCCATCCTAGGACAAACCAAACGGAGACATGCACGAGAATTCCTAGAAGCATGGCATTCCAACCGGAACTCCATCAACAAACACATTGATTTGGAGCTAATCTACCACCCCCTGAGAAAACGAACAGGAAATGACATCACCAACGCAGGAAATGACATCACCAACCCAAGGAAACCTAACCAGATAGATAGAAAGCGGGACATAACACCAGCGCTTTATCGGAGGCTCACTGATGATGTTACCTAGAATGGTGACGAAACGTCTGAAAACTAACCTTCCAGCTCAGCGAGCAAACTCACACCCAGAACCTCAACCTGAGCTACAAATCTCCTCAAAACTTGCCAAACCTTATACGTATCAATGTTTACTACTAACTACCCAGCCTTCAGGACAATAACGACCACAGCATCTCACACCCTGCCGTGCCAACAGCTGCAAGACATGCCAAATCATCGACATGAATTCTATCATCATAAGTGTGAACACCACCCATCGTGTACATGGCAGGTACTTATATGACTCAGCCACTGTTGTCTGCCTCACGTGCTGTGGGCAAGGATGCCCCAAGGCATGATATATCGGTGAGACCGTGCAGACGCTATCATAACGGATGAATGGACACTGTGCAATAATTGCCAGATAGGAATGTTCCCACCCAGTCGGGCAACACTTCAGTGTGCAAGGATATTCAGCTTCCAATTTTTGGGTAAATATTCTCCCAGGTGACCTTCACAATACAGAATCACCGAACAGAAGCTGATAGTTCCGGAACCCATGAAGACAGCCTCAACCATGATCTTGGGTTCATGTCACACTACATGTGACCCCACCACACTGTTCTGTATCTGTAAAATCTTCATTACTGACATGTTTTGACACCATCACCTTGATCAGTTGTTATGATCTCTCCACCTTAATTAGTTTGTACAGTTTTGGATTACTTATTAATTTGGTTAGCCACTCTGCATCCAACTCTATACCTATTGTATTATTCCAGTCATTTGGTTTGTCTCCAACGCCACCTTATTTCCAAATTTTCGTAAACCTCTCTCTCCCTCATTTAATTGGATTAGAGGTCATCCCTTTGGTTGTTATTCAGCTACTGATACTTCACTCATGCTGTATAATGCTCTTGATCACCTCCAGGGACCTATTATTTGGCCTGTCCATGCTCCACTCATACCATTTATATGATATTTGGATCTCTCTGCCAATAAATAATGTACCTGTGTGCTTCCCTCTCACTTCACCAGATGAAGGGGCAACGCACTGAATGCTTGTGATTTCAAATAAAAACCTGTTGGACTATAACCTGGTTTTGTCTGACTTCTGACCCTGTCCACCCCAGTGCAACACCAGCACCTCCACATCCAGTTTAAATCCCAAAGAAAAAATGCAGAAATTTTAAATGCAAGCATGCTTGCAAATAAGTTTACCGTCCCAATAACATCTTGGTCTTAGATAACAAAGTGTGAAGCTGGATGAACACAGCAGGCCAAGCAGCATCGCAGAAGCACAAAAGCTGACATTTTGGGCCTAGACCCTTCATCAGAGAGGAGGATGGGGAGAGGGTTCTGAAATAAATAGGGAGGGGGGGGAGGCAGATCGAAGATGGATAGAGGAGAAGATAGCTGGACAGGAGAGTATCGGGAGGAGGTAGGGAGGGGATAGGTCAGTCCGGGGAGGATGGACAGGTCAAGGAGGCGGGATGAGGTTCGGCTTGAGGTGGGAGGAGGGAATAGGTGAGAGGAAGAACAGGTTAGGGAGGCGGGGACGAGCTGGGCTGGTTGTGTGATGCAGTGGGGGGAGGGGAAGAGCTCGGCTGGTTTTGGGATGCAGTGAGGGATGGGGAGATTTTGAAGCTTGTGAAGTCCACATTGATACCATTGAACTACAGGGTTCCCAAGCGGAATATGAGTTGCTGCTCCTGCAACCTTCACGTGTCATCATTGTGGCACTGCAGAAGGCCCATGACGGACATGTCGTCTAAGGAATGGGAGGGGGAGTTAAAATGGTTCGCGACTGGGAGGTGCAGTTCTTTATTGCGAACTGAGCGGAGGTGTTCTGCAAAGCGGAACCCAAGCCTCCGCTTGGTTTCCCCAATGTAGAGGTAGCCACACCGGGTACAGTGGATACAGTATACCACATTGGCAGATGTGTAGGTGAACATCTGCTTAATGTGGAAAGTCATCTTGGGGCCTGGGATGGGGGTGAGGGAGGAGGTGTGAGGGCAAGTGTAGCATTTCCTGCGGTTGCAAGGGAAGGTGCCGGGTGTGGTGGGGTTGGAGGGGAGTGTGGAGCAGACAAGGGAGTCATGGAGACAGTGGTCTCTCCGGAAGGCAGACAAGGGTGGGGATGGAAAAACGTCTTGGGTGGTGGGGTCGGATTGTAGATGGCGAAAGTGTCGAAGGATGATGCGTTGTATCCGGAGTTTGGTGGGATGGTACCTGAGGACGAGGGGAATTCTCTTAGGGCGAGGTAACCATAGCAGTAGAAGCCCAAAAACCTTTCAATGAGAAAGGAAGGAAAATTATCAGAACATGTATTGCAGCAGGAAACCTTAATAGAAGACTGGCACTGTATCCCTTTTTTGCCACTTAGGCAGTTAAACTGTGAAGTCTGCAAATCGACATAAGAAGTAGACATATGAGAGGAAAGTAACATTGAGCTGCTGTATAAAGCAATCAAGATCATCAGAGAGCAGGGGTTCTGGGACATAACTTTCCAAAAAGAATATGATTTCAGCTCATCATATTGGCATTGTCATCACTGGACCATCAACCAGACATGGAAAGAAACATACATTATCCCTGAAGCTTTCCTCTAATTAATTATAAAAAGCCTACATTGGATTTAAACCTAAAATTAGATTGTTGAGTCAGGTATACTACAAGATGGAAAAGATTAACTGATAGATGGCAGTGTGTGGTGTGGATTGGTAGGATTGTGGATGGCACAAAAATTGGTCAGGGGCATGGTTAATAATAACGTTGAGTGTCTTGGTCTACAAGAAGATGTAAACAGGATGGTCAAATGGGCAGATATGTGATGGAATTCAACCCTGAAAGTGTACATTTTGATATGAATAATTTGACAAGAAATTATTTACAGAATGGAATGACTCTAGGAAGTTTTGAATTTGCCCATAGATCTCTGAAGGTGGAAAGGAATATTAGAGGGTTGGGGAAAAAAGTATATGGGACACTTGCCTTTATTGATTGAGGCATAGTTTACAAAAGCAGGGAAGACATGTTGTGTTTGTGTCGATCTCTTGGTGAGGATACTAAAAGGTAATAAATCATGAACCATCCTACTTAGTGTCAGTATTAATTCACCCCCAGCTACCAACCTTCAAGAAGGTAGAAAGATGGTAATGAAGTTAGCAAAAAAGCTTCACTTTCTTCGCTGATGGAGACTTTATGTATAAATACCTTTCCTATGTGAGGATTTGTTGTTATGTGTGGGATTACTTTTTTGTGTTTGGGATGATGCATTTTTTCATAATGTAAATCCTCATTTAAAGTTGCCATCTTTGTTCTTATTTCACTTCAATATTGGTGTGTAAATAGGATGTGCAATCACACTGACTGTTGCAAGATTTGTTTTAACGTTGCTTCCTGTGCATGCCAAATGGTATCTCCCCTGTTCTCCAACTATGTCATAGTCTGTTCTGTCTCCCTAGCTCACCTGCATACTGCTTCTCACTTGCACGTGTGTATTCCAGTTCAAATCCAGATTCCACCTGAAGCTGGACCTCTGACATTTTGGATGCATAAATCTTCATGGTTCAAAAGAGCTTGGACTTCTACCATCTGTATTTCAAAGCTTTTAAGCAAATACTGTTCCTGTCTTGGTGTCATCTCGAAAGCCCTCTTTCCAGTTGAGGACTCAGGAGAGGGAAACAGTGAGCAGGACACTTATTTAATATTTGATTATAACAGCCTCCGTGCTCTTGGACCTTGTACTTTGATGACGTCAGAACTCTAATTATGGGTTGAATTTGGAATTTAAATCTGAAGGATACATGAGAGGGTGATCAGGGAGGTGGAAGAGGCTACAGCTGAGAGGTCAGGAGTGGAGCTTAGCTATAAGTGGGAACTTGGGGCGATGGAAAGGCCATAACATGCAGATCAGGAGCAAAGAAGGAGCCAACCAGGTCATGTAGGCAACAGGACTCTCTTGAAGTGTAATAAGAGACTGAAATGCGAAGGTTGGGAGCGGGAAGAAGCAAAGAGTCTATCAGTCATCAGGATCAGGGAGCAGACATTTTAAGAGACAAGTTTGAGAGTGTGGAGGTACTGTAATTTGTTTTTAAAAGTTGTTTCGTTTAATAATGTGGGAATTTATGAATGTGAAATGTTTCAACTTAGATGGGAAGTATTTTAGTGTTTTTTTTATATAAGGAATGTTCAACGGAACTTTACTATATTTTTAACATTAGTTCATAAGGGAGCACATGTTTCACTTAACATTATGATTGTTAATGAACCCAACCACAAATTTCAATGAGGACTTATAGAATGTGGCTGCATTGTTTTTTGCATATATAGATTTAAAATTTGATGGATTGATTTCTGTATCTTAGGGCTTACATTTTGTACAGTCGTGCGTCTTGCTCATTGGAATGAACTAAGTTTCAAAAGGTTGGACATCCCTAATCCAGCTCACAAGTTGTTGTTGTACTGTGGAAGTGTATTATAAAATTGAATCGTAAGAACTAAGAGTAGGCTACATAGCCCCTTAAGCCTGCCCTGCTGTCAGTAAGATCATGGCTGATTGCATTGTGGCCTTAACTCCACTTTTCTGTTTGCTTCCAGTGACTCTTGATCCCCTAAAACTTAAGGATTCTTGTATGTTTCAATAGCTCTCCACCACTCTTCTTGATTTAATTACAAGATTTCATGTCTCTTGCTACTACTTTCTTAATATTGAATTCTGAAAGTTTCCAAATTACAGGTGTTAGTGTAACTGACCTACAAAATCCCATTTTCTATTTCCTTCTTTGCTTGAATAGGGGCTTTACTTCTTCAGTTTTCCAATCTGCTAGGATATTTCCAGTGTCATGATGTTTCATGCATGATGCTGAAAGAGTTTTTTATAAGTTCCTCCCTCCCTTTTGCCCTTTGATCTGCTGTTATTGGGATGCTTTTAGAGTATTCTGATGAAGATACATACAAAGTATTTGTTCAAACTCTCTACCATTTCCTTCATTACTTTATTTCATTCTTAGGACATTCTCTAAGAGAAAAACATTTGCTTTAGCTATGGTCTTCCTATTTGAGTGCATTCACCTATTACCATCTCACTTACCTTACCCAGCCCCACCCCTCCAGTCTCTATTTATTTTTGAACTCTCTTCCCCCTCCCCATTTCTGAAGAAGGGTCCCAAACTGAAACTTCAACTTTCCTGCCTCTGATGCCGTCTGGCCTGCTGTGTTCTTCGAGCTCCACACTGTGTCAACTCTAATAATTATTCCTTGTTGTGTCCAGAACAGTAAAAGAGAGATGTGCATTTGTATAAGAGACAACAAAGTGTGGAGCTGGATGAACACAGCAGGCCAAACAGCATCTTAGGAGCACAAAAGCTGACGCTTCAGGCCTAGACCCTTCATCAGAAAAAGTTTGGCCTGCTGTGTTCAGCCAGCTCCACACTTTGTTATCACAAATTCTCCAGCATCTGCAGTTCCCATTATCTATGTGCATTTGTATAATATCTTTCTCAACCTCAGAATATTTCAAAGCTCCTGACAGCCAACAAAATACCTTTGATGTGGATTCATTGTCATAATAAAGGAGACCTGGTATCCCATTTGCTCACAGTAAGCTCCCTCAAATAAAAACATGATAACAACCAAATGATATTTTTTGGTGTTGTTGGCGAATGGATATCGATCTGGGGAAGAACAATCCAGTTTTTCATTGAATAGTGAAATGCCATCTTATACAATTACTTGAAAAGACACATGGAATCTTAGTTTAATGTTTCACGTTCTGAATCATTGGGGCAGAGCATTGGAAATCAAGCTGTGCTATTCCCAGAGTTGTGGCGAATGTATTTTACAAAGTATGCAAGGTTCCCCAAATTACCTGACTTTCAGATGCAAACTGATAGAAAGTAAGGGTCATATTTATGTCCTCAACAGTAATTACTATTTATTACAAGTAATTAGACTCTAACTACAAGTGAAGAGTTGTAAACCATTGGCATATAATATGTCAAAACTCTAATCCTCTTATAAACTCATGATTACATGGAAACAGAAAAGTGGACAGGGTAATCTAAGTGACGGACAGTGGGGAAATAAATGGGGAGGACAGTTTACTAGTCCTTGTTCCCAAGGTCTATTGTTGAGATGCTCCTTATGTCTCTTTTGCTGGGCATCACATCTGTTCAAATATTTCCGCTGGTAGGCAAGAGACATAAGTGGCTGGTTCCGTTATAAAAAGCTTCTGACTTTTCAGTTAAAAGTTACAGCTCACAACAGATGTAGCAGGATAGTTAAACAGGTTTTCCTTAAATTTACGGTAAGTTTTGATCACGCATAACAGAGATACCACTTCTGAGATGGTGAAGAACTGAACCCATCTCTCTCTCTGTAATGTGTTCTTAGCTCCAAATTGTTCAGTTTACAAAGAACCAATTACATGGATTGTTAGCAAACAAAATGGTCTCTGTCATTCATAACTGGCCACTTGTCTAAAGACTAATCAACTTTTTGTAGCCAGTGAAAACTGCATGTGTGCAACCCTCCAAATGGTCTGCAACACAAACTTCAATTATTGCCTGCCATGGGTGTCAGATTATTTCCTTTCAAAAATACAGCCATTCTTTTACATACTAGTTTTAAATAGCTCTTTTTCATTTTTGTTCACAATTTTGAAAATCACAAAATAAAATTGTATGGTCCTTATTTTGAAGGACAGCATCTCTGACAATGAAGCACAACTTAATACTGTACTCCATCAATAAAGCACTGCCTCAGTATTGGAGTGGAACAGTAAAAAACTCTCATGTACTGTACCCTTCCTGTGTCACACTTTCTTTGAACCCAAATAGTCTGGCCCAGAGGTAGGATCTGTCACAGTACCACAAGTTCCAGATTGTACAATGTTGCTGTACTTATAAGTTATCCAGAGTTACTTTGGGTGATGCAACGGGAAATCCACTTGCAAACTTTAAACGATTTGCTTCCAGTTATAATGAATTTACCCTTGAATCCTGAGTGGAAAATATAATGATTCACTAAAATGCAATGACATTTCAGTGGCACAAAAGTTAGATCAGGCAGTATTTAAGGATCATTGGGCGTTGCAAATCTATAAATAGACTGCGTTTCTCTGCCTTCCTCACATGAAAGGATTACTCCAGCCCCAAGAATTTTCATCAATTTTGACAGTGCTACTGCTTAGTTGGTACAGTATAAAATATGCTCACGATCAATATTTAAATTGACTTTTATGCAAACTACTTTGGGACACTGCAGAATTGTAATAAAGCTGTTTAAATACATGAATTTCTTTCAGTGTTTGAGTGAGAACATAGAATTACCCTGGCAAAATTCATCAAAATGTCTACTTTTCACCCAGGTAAGATACAAGTTAGACCTCAGGTGATGTATTGAGTATAGTAGTAGGTGCCACACTTCAGGGGGGATATAAATGCGTTGGAGAGAGCACAGGCAAGGTTTACAACAATGGCTTCAGGGATAAGAAATTTCAGTTGTTAAGATAGATTGGAGAAGTTCAGGCTGTTCCCCTTAGAGACAAGAAGGCTAAAGGCAGATATGATAGAAAATTTCAAAATCTTGTGGGGTCTTGACAGTATAATTAGGGAGAAACTGTTCTGATTTGTAATCGGATTAGAACGATAGGTCATTGATTTAAAGGAATGTTTGAAAGAAGCAAATGTGGTATGGGGGGAAAAAAAGCTTCACGCAGCGAGTAGTTAGTTTTAAGATTGCACTGTCTGGAAGTGTGTGGAATCAGGTTCAATTGAGGCATTCAAAAGGGCATTAGATGATTTTTTTAAAAATAGAAACAAAGTGCTGAGTTACCGAGAGAAGACAGGAGAATTATGCTAAGTCATGCTCGTTTAGAAAGCTCAATGCAGGTATGATGGAATAAATGATCTTCGGCACTAGAACAATGCTGTCATTCTCTGATCCAATCCCTGAAAAATCTTGTTGTCATCACTGCACCATATATTTGTTCATAAGTCAAGGTAGCAAAAGTCACATAATTGCCAATTGTGATGAGGTAAGGTGGTAATGCTGTATCAAATTTCTCTTATCCGTCAGAAAGATTTACAAAACATGTACAAAATTGAAACATTATCTGTGGCCAGCAATGCAAAATACTACTTGCTAACTTAAACTCCAATCCTTAAGTGTTTACTAATGATTCTAGCCGGAAGCTTATGCATTGTACTACATAAGACCCAAGCAGAAAATAAACTTGCCAGAACCAGCATTTCTAATGAGTCTGACTGACAGGCTGTTAGTATGGGCATGCCAAGTGTGCACTCTACCAATGCATAGAGAGTGGTTTGTAGAGTCAAGCAGCTTTAGAGATGGCAGAACACTTTTCTCAGTTCCTCCGTCTCCATTGCATATGTTCAGATGAGGCCACCTTCAACAAGGGAGCTTCCGAAATGTCCACGTTCTTCCTTAACTGAGGATTCCCCAGCACCGTTGTCAACAGGGCCCGCCATCTCGCATACTTCTGCCCTCACCCCTTCTCTTCCCTCCCGCAACAGCGATAGGGTTCCCCTTATCCTCACCTACCATCCCACCAGCATCCACATCCAGAAGACCATCAGACGCCATTTCCACCACCTCCAGCAAGATGCCACCACCAGACTCATATATTCCCCTCCCTTCCCTTGTCCGCCTTCCGCAGGGACCGTTCCCTCCGTGTCACCCTGGTCCACACTACCTTCACCCCCAACACCTCCCCACAGCCCTACGGCAGCTTCCCCTGTCACCGACAAAGGTACAACACCTGCCCATTTACCTCCTCCTTCCCCACTATCCAAGGGCCCAAACAAGTGACACTTCACCTGCACAGCCAAGAATCTAGTCTACTGCATTCGCTGCTCACAATGAGGCCTCCTCTACATTGGGGAAACGAAGTGTAGACTTGGCGACCACTTCGCATAACACCTACATTCTGCTCACAAAAAAACACTGAACTACCTGTTGCCTGCCACTTCAATGCACCACCTTCAATGCTCTCTGGCCAACATCTCTGTCTCTGGCTTGCTACAGTGTTCCAGAGAAGCCCAACGCAAGCTAGAGGAACAATACCTCATTTTCCGCTTAAGGACTCTACAGTTCAATAATTTTAGGGCCTAAAGTGTCCCATGTCCCAGACCCCCCCACCCCATACATCAGACCTTGTTACCACATAGCCTGCTATTACACAGCCCCTGTTGTTAGTCACTAACAGTCCCCAATAACAACTATTCACCTTCCCGGCCTGATTGTTAGCAATTCCTTTGTCTGCCCAACTGTCTTTCTCTCTCTTTGAGCTCTATCTTATCATTTACTCCCTACCCTACCCACCTCCCTATTTTCTGCGTATGAACTGTTGTTTTCCCAGCCACTATCAGTTCTGAGGAAGGGTCACCAGACCCAAGATGTTAACTCTGTTTTCTCCTCCACAGATGCTGCCAGACCTGCTGAGCTTTTCCAGCAACATTGTTTTTGTGGCAGAACACTGGGACATTTGTGAGAGAATTGCCCTGGGATTCCTTAATGTTGACTTTGGATCAAATGAAGTCAAATGGTATCAAGTCAAAAATGAGCAAAGAAACCTCCTCCTGACTGCCAACTACCATTTATCTCGTCTCCCTGCCTCTCCTTCCCACTTGGCTGGTCAATCAGCACTCCTCCTTATTGATGAAGCACTAATTTGTGTAAGGACATGGAATGTCCTCTAGGTGGGGAACTTCAAATCCATCAATATGAGTGGCTTAATAGCACAACTGCTGACTAAGTTGGTTGAGTCTTAAAGAAAATAGTGTGGGTAGATCAATATTAGTATGTAAATCAAGGTTGTGTTAAAATGCAAAATGATACTGCAGAGCGATTTAAGAGGAACAAGTCCCACTATCATGCCAACCTGAAAGTGAAACAGATACTATGCATCCTGAGTGATAATGGGAACTGCAGATGCTGGAGAATCCAAGATAACAAAGTGTGGAGCTGGATGAACACAGCAGGCCAAGCAGCATCTCAGGAGCACAAAAGCTGACGTTTCGGGCCAAGACCCTTCATCATCCTCTCTGATGAAGGGTCTAGGCCCGAAACACCAGCTTTTGTGCTCCTGAGATGCTGCTTGGCCTGCTGTGTTCATCCAGCTCCACACTTTGTTACTAGGCATTCTGATTTGTGGCACTAACATTGTGCTAAAGGGAAGGGACTTCAAAAAGATCTTGTGCCTTAAGTGAATAAGAACGCCATCACCAGTAAATTTTCCTCCAAACCACACATCATCTCACTTGGAACTATATATCTGTGTTCCTTCATAATAGCTCAGCTCAAAAGCTGAAACTCCCTTCCTGAGAGTACTGTGGGTCTACTAATATTTCATAGACTCATGTGGTTCAAGAAGATTGCCTTCTCAACGGCCTCATGCTCAGTTAGGGTGGCACGGTGGCTCAGTGGTTAGCACTGCAGCCTCACAGTGCCAGGGACCCGGGTTCAGTTCCAGCCTCTGGTAACTGTCTGTGCGGAGTTTGCACATTCTCCCCGTGTCTGCGTGGGTTTTCTGTGGGTGCTCTGGTTTCCTCCCACAGTCCAAAGATCTGTAGGCTAGGTGGATTGGCCATGCTAAATTGCCCATAGTGTTCAGGGGTGTGTGGGTTATAGAGGGATGGGTGTGGGTGGGATGCTCCAAGAGGCGGTGTGGACTTGTTGGGCCGAAGGGCCTGTTTCCACACTGTACGGAATCTAATTTAATCTAATCAAGAATGTGATAAAGCTATTGTAAAAAAGAATCAAAAATAGAATTTATTCGGCAGCTGAGTGAACCTTATTATAAGAACAGAAAAGAAAGCTTCTGAGTTCCCTCCAAAAAATTACTGAAGGGAAATCAGGTTGATTTAAATCAACTGTACAATTGTTGAACATGCAAGCTACCACTGGAAGACTTCCACTCCATCCTGACGACTAGCATGAAGGCTGTGATATAGGGAACAGATGCTGTTCTGCAACATGGAGAATATTGGAACCACAAACATTTTTAATTTGTGCTTGTCTGCAATGGAAGTAAAAAATCAGAACTAAGACTGTTTCATTATCACCCATTTTATACAGCAATATAATGTCAAAAGAACAGTAGCCTTGAAATAAGTTGTCAATGTGAACAGTGAATGTGATTGGCTGCAAACGTCCAAGGGAAAGCTGAATGAGTTCCTGACACTAGTTTACTTCGAAGGAATGAGTCATGAGAGTTTGTCAAATAGCCACTGTGGTATCCTGCAGTTTGCTTGATTGCTTTTGCCGATTGGAAAGAAATCTTCCTGACTTTTTATCTAAACCAGCTGAAGATATTTTCTGTCTCCCAGAGGATTGCTTTGGGTTGTACTTTTAGTAGCAGAGGTTACATTATTTCAGGATACGCTGTGCTTGTCTTTTACTATGTTCTTGTGTGAGCAAGTATCACTGATCATCTATTGAAAACTGCCGTTGCATGGAATCTCTCATCAGAGCATTGTAAGCACAATGGGAAGGTTTCTTCTCATGGCTTTTTTTGATCAAAGTTGTGATTGTATTCTTTTACCGTTTCAGTAGTTCTCCATTGCAAAGGGGAAGGATTTATTAAAATGAGCTAACCATAGCTTTTAGCACCCTGCTGCCCCTACATCACGTGACAATTGGATAAATAAGTACTTTGTTTGCATAACATATTTTAATCTGGGGTGATGTCAGAATTCCATCAGCTCAAAACATTATGGTTCCATATTTTCCCACTATTATTTAAAGTAGGCTACAAGTTATGTAATGAGTAAAGTTCTCTATTATTGTGCAAACAGAATAAAAGGAGCTGAAATTGGCCTTTGGCAGTAGCACAAGACAAGTTATGACCCGGTGGGACTCATTTCAAATGTTCCTCAATCTTTCCTTTCCAGCTAGACACCTGTTTAAACATCAACGACCCAAAGTTTACTCAGAAATTAATTTGGACATATTTGTGCTTTGAAGTAATAATACTTTTGACTAAGCCTTTCCCCTTGAAATAAGACAATAGCCTTGATAATGTTTATTCTAAATGTTACCCTCCCACTAAAATTATGAGGTATTTAAATCCATAATTGCCTCCTGTTCCTATACTTCCATTTGAAACCAACAGTATTAAGGGTAAGTTAGAGATACATTTGTCACTACAATGTCAACATTTTAGAAAAACTGTTTCCCCATACTTTGTCCAAGTCTTGTTCTAGACCCAGTTGTAGCAAGCGTTGATAACTAGGTGTTATGTTTACTTTCTAATTGATAAATATTAATAACCCTTATTTTATCAGTGAGTGAAACATCTGTCTAATTGAGTTGTCTCAGTGGTATTGTTTTTGCATTTGTTTTAGGTATTTGACAATCAGTAGTAAATTTGATTGACTAAACAATAGCAAATTTTGATGATCAGCAGTCTGAAGCTAATATTCTTGGTGTAAGAGAGATAATGGGAACTGCAGATGCTGGAGAATCCAAGATAATAAAGTGTGAAGTTGGATGAACACAGCAGGCCAAGCAGCATCTCAGGGGCACAAAAGCTGACTAGAATACACCTCCTCCCACCCACCCTCCTGCAAAAATTCCATCCTCTATTCCCAATTCCTCAGACTCCGCCGCATCTGCTCCCACGACTAGACATTCCACTCCCGCACATCCCAGATGTCCAAGTTCTTCAAGGACCGCAACATTCCCCCCACAGTGGTCGAGAACGCCCTTGACCGCGTCTCCCGCATTTCCCGCAACACATCCCTCACACCCCGCCCCTGCCACAACTGCCCAAAGAGGATCCCCCTTGTTCTCACACACCACCCCACCAACCTCCGGATGCAACGCAGCATCCTCCGACACTTCCGCCATCTACAATCCGACCCCACCACCCAAGACATTTTTCCATCCCACCTTTGTCTGCTTTCCGGAGAGGCCACTCTCTCCGTGACTCCCTTATTCGCTCCACACTGCCCTCCAACCCCACCACACCCGGCACCTTCCCCTGCAACCGCAGGAAGTGCTACACTTGCCCCCACACCTCCTCCCCCACACCTATCCCAGGCCCCAAGATGACTTTCCACATTAAGCAGAGGTTCACCTGCACATCTGCCAATGTGGTATACTGTATCCATTGTACCCAGTGTGGCTCCCTCTACATTGGGGAAACCAAGCGGAGGCTTGGGGACCGCTTTGCAGAACACCTCCGCTCGGTTCGCAATAAACAACTGCACCTCCCAGTCACGAACCATTTCACCTCCCCCTCCCATTCTTTAGATGACATGTCCATCATGGGCCTCCTGCAGTGCCACAATGATGCCACCCGAAGGTTGCAGGAACAGCAACTCATATTCCGCTTGGGAACCCTGCAGTCCAATGGTATCAATGTGGACTTCATCAGCTTCAAAATCTCCCCTTCCCCCCACCGCATCCCAAAAAAAGTCCAGTTCGTCCCCTCCCCCCACTGCATCCCAAAACCAGCCCAGCCTGTCTCTGCCTCCCTAACCTGTTCTTCCTCTCACCCATCCCTTCCTCCCACCCCAAGCCGCACCTCCATTTCCTACCTACTAACCTCATCCCACCTCCTTGACCTGTCCGTCTTCCCTGGACTGACCTATCCCCTCCCTACCTCCCCACCTATACTCTCCTTTCCACCTATCTTCTTTTCTCTCCATCTTCGGTCCGTCTCCCCCTCTCTCTCTATTTATTCCAGAACCCTCTCTTTATCGTCTATTCTTTCTCTATTAGACACTCGCACATGATGGCTGATGTTACTGTTAGAATATAATCCACAATACAATCGAATCACTTTGCATTAAACAACGATTCAATATCACATACCTTGTTGTTCATTGTCAATAGCAAAGCCAGATAAGAAAATTGAATTGTGGATAAGATAACTACCAGAAGTAAAAGATAATAAAATGTGAGGCTGGATGAACACAGCAGGCCAAGCAGCATCTCAGGAGCACAAAAGCTGACGTTTCGGGCCTAGACCCTTCATCAGAGAGGGGGATGGGGAGAGGGAACTGGAATAAATAGGGAGAGAGGGGGAGGCGGACCGAAGATGGAGAGTAAAGAAGATAGGTGGAGAGAGTATAGGTGGGGAGGTAGGGAGGGGATAGGTCAGTCCAGGGAAGACGGACAGGTCAAGGAGGTGGGATGAGGTTAGTAGGTAGATGGGAGTGCGGCTTGGGGTGGGAGGAAGGGATGGGTGAGAGGAAGAACCGGTTAGGGAGGCAGAGACAGGTTGGACTGGTTTTGGGATGCAGTGGGTGGGGGGGAAGAGCTGGGCTGGTTGTGTGGTGCAGTGGGGGTAGGGGACGAACTGGGCTGGTTTAGGGATGCAGTAGGGGAAGGGGAGATTTTGAAACTGGTGAAGTCCACATTGATACCATATGGCTGCAGGGTTCCCAGGCCTAATGGTAGCAACTCATATTCTGCCTGGGAACCCTGCAGCCTAATGGTAGCAACTCATATTCCGCCTGGGAACCCTGCAGCCTAATGGTAGCAACTCATATTCCGCCTGGGAACCCTGCATTATTTACTGTGGTTGTTGTAGAAGCAAAACAATAAAATGAATATTGTGATGCAGTCAAAGCCAGAGAAGCAGTAGATGCAATGAAATTATAATTTAGTAATAGAGAAATAATGGCCTTTTTCTATACATTGAAAAAAAACTCCTTTAATTTTACATACGTATTATTGATTTTTTTTTAAGTTCTTCATGTAAATAATTTGGAGTTAATCTGTGAATGCATAGACCACAAAATTTACTGTACAGTTCCTATGTCTTTTTGCTGTGGGCGCCTGTGCCACTTCTTGTGTTGGCTGCACTGGATTCAATTTTAATGGGGATGTTAAGCTGGATGAAGATAAGTCTGTGCTGGAGGAGTGCAGAGTAGAAATATTAGTTTGTTTATTTGACACCAGCAGTTTTGATCAGATTGCTCCAGTTAATAACTTTACTTAATCTCAATGATCATAGCATTCAGTCAAAACCAGGAAAATCCACTCCCTCCCAAAACACAGAATATTTAAGGTTTTTAATTCCATTTGTCATAGTAAGATTCAAACCAACATTCCCAGAACATGGGTGGCACAGAGGCTCAATGGTTAGCATTGCTGCCTCACATCCCTAGCAACTTGGGTTTGATTCCACTCTCGGGCAATTGTCTGTGGGGAGTTTGCACGTTCTCCCTGTGTCTGCATGGGTTTTCTCCAGGTGCTCCAATTTCCTCCCACAGTCCAAAGATATGTAGGTTAGGTAAATTGTCCATGTTAACTTGCCCATAGTGTTCAGGGATTAAGTCGATTACAAGGGAATGGGTCTGGGTGGGATGCTCTGAGGTTCGGTGTAGACTTGTTGGGCTGAAGGGCCTGTTTTCACAGTGTAGGGATTCTATGATAGCATTATTTTTATAATTTGAATTGCTACTCCAGTGACATTACCCACATGCCACCATCTCCCTCATAGTCACGCTCACAGTGGCTTTTCAAACCACCTTGACTTGGAGGTTTCAGCATGACTGCCCCAATAGCTACATCCAACTTCTTTTAGAAATTATATAATGTTTTGGTCTTTACTGCTTTCTGTGGAAGTGAATTCTACAGGCTCACCACTCTCTGGGTAAAGAAATTTGTCTTTAACTCGTCAACTATATTCCTTACTCCCAAAGGCTGAGCATCATCAGTGAGGCACAAGTGTAGTGGAATACTTGCCAATTGCCTGGATGGGTGCAGCTCCAACAGCACTCAAGAAGCTTGACACCGTCTAGGACAAAACAGCTTGCTTGATTGTTTGTTGACGTGGTGCTAATCAGTCCCTTCACCATGATTGCTCAGTAGCACCGCTGCATATTATCTACAAGATGCCCTGCAGATATTCAAGGCTCCTTAGACGGCAGTCTCTAAGCCCTTACCATCTAGAAGTCAAGGGCAGCAGAAACGTGGGGCACTACCACTTGTAAGTTCCCCTCCAAGCTTTTCATCATTCTGACTGGAAGCATAACTTCATTCCTTGTGTCGCTGTGTCAAAATCCTGGAACTTCCTCCTTAAATGACATTCTGAGTGTACCTATACTAAATAGACTGCAGTAGTTCAAGAAAGCAGCTCACTACCATTTTCTCAAGGACAACTGGGAAAGGGCAAAAAATCTTGGAACCTACATCCTTTGAGTGAACAAGAAAAGCATAGCAGATGGGGTAATCAGCACCCCTCTATGTGGGCAATGGCCTGAAAGTCTTGCTGGATGAGTACCTTTGACTTGACAAATGCCTACTGGCATCCATGATAACCTTCCTTCATTCGCATCTGTGCTAAATGGCAAAGCAAGACAGAAGTAATGAGCCTTCTATTGCTGCCGCAAAGTAAGTGAATGAATGAATGAAGAGCCTGGAGATATAGCCTGGTTAAGGTTGTGAGCTGGATGTGTGTACCCTGAGTGCACAGAGTCTTTGCTGCAGCATCACAGTGGTTGCTGGTACAGTCCAATGTGCAGCATTGAAGCGTAGGAGCATCCTGTGGATAAATTACAGGGAGGCCATGAGGAATCTTAGAGACTGGCCAGTGTCCTTCAACATGGGATGAATGCGGCTAGTGCCCTTGTGTGCCTGGGACGTTGGTGCCTGGTGTCCAACCTGGAGGCTATTTTGAACAGGTGTCGAGCTGAGTTTATCAGCTATCTGCTTTTGTTTCCAGTCGAAGTTTCTTGATATCCAGCTTATTTGGTGAGTTTGGTAAGGTAGAAAACTAAATATTAATGAGGTGAATTGAACCATTAACAAGGCATTTAACCAACAATAATCTAACACAGCTGCAATTGACCATTGTCTAGTGAGAAATTTGATAACCCACTTGTGAAAATCATAAAAAAGAGAGTTGAGTGCGCGCTGGCATTGAGATGGGCCTCACCAGTCATCTCGTTCAATTCTGCCACAAATCCTGTCAGACTTGTTGCTCAGACACCTATAAGATTACACCTTCTGAATGTCTCATGCTATTCCAATCACAGGTTCGTTCTCTCTTGCTCTTTCAGCTTCTCAAGAGGCATTGTGTGTAATTGGAGTTGGAGCAAGGACAGGAGTGTAGCAACTGATGAGTGAAGGAGCTGATCTGGGGTTGATCATGCAGTATGAAGAAGACTTTAAAGTAATTAGAGAAGAATTGGGCAGCCGTCACTCAAAAATGGTTTGAGAGGTGAGGCTCATTTGGGATCAGGCCCAAGTCTTGGCTGGGCATGGTGGCACTGGGCTCATGTCTTAGTTGGGGGAGGAAGCATTGATCAATGCTAATTCTAGAAGGGGTTGCAGTGTGCTTGTATGCCACATTCAGCTGCTGACATCCAACAATTGACACCTACTGCCCTTTTGTTTCCCTTTCCTAAACTGACTTTACAGGATTTGAAAGCTTTCATGGAAAAAGTGACCCATGAAAATTGTAGTGATTGTAACAAGGGCAGCTAAATGAAACTCATAGAATATGAGTTCACTGATTGGGTTGTTAATCTGGTCCAATCAGGGAGCCCTCGCTGACACACCGGAACAGGAATATCAGAGGTTTTGTTCACTCTGAGTGCTGGCTCTGAGGAAGCTGGATAAGTGTCAAGGACTCTCCATATGTAAATAAAGGGTGACTTGATGATGGGATATTGGCCTTTGTGGAGTTATTTCAAACATCATACAGCCCTACAAATAGATTGTAACCATCTTCTTGACGGGATCTAGTAACCTGACAAAGCCTCAAGAAAACTAAAAACTAAAAAAATTGTTGCTGTGAAATGGCCTTGAATAAAGCCTATATTCAAAGCAGTTAAATAACTTAGATTCTGCTTTTATTTCATTGGAATTCAGGGTTATTGTTAGTGCATTTAGATCACATTTTACATTTACAGTTTTTTTTTTCGGTGAAAACAGAAACCCTACAGTAACCTCACAGTATGAAAGGAAGTACATGTAAAAGAAGGACAGTGGAACTTGTCAGAATTTCAACTGTAGCTATAAACAATATTGCATCTGCTGGTTATAAGGGCAATGAACTGAAGTGCCATTAATTCAGTGGTAGTCATAGAATTTGTTTCAAAGGTAAAATGTGTTAGGTGCGAAACATATCTGCTAGATAGCATGGGGATATCTTTCCAATGATAAAAACTGATTTTTGACATTTGGTTTAACTTTCCAGGATTTGAGGATTAATATGATTAAGCATCGAAGAGAGATCTCCAGAGATTAGCAACGCCAAAGAGTCCCTGTGGAGCATTTTCGAGGTGTTTATCTTTGGTGAATGAACCATGGGTCTTCTGGTCCCTACAGACTAAGTAGTGCCAGTTAAATAGATTCGAGTTCAGTAACTGCAAGTGGAAAAAAAATCCAAGTTTCGTAGTGTGATTATTCACAAAAATGGGTATTCACTCGGCCACGTATTGCTCTTAGTCATGCTGTATTTAATTTTCACTTTCAAAAGGATTCATTTACATCTCTAGAATTAAAATGAAGGGAAAAGAGGAGCTTCCAATTTTTGTGACTTTACATCTGAAGAGAGAAAGGAAACATCTACTAGCTATCAGGAATCAATGACTTGTTTATCCTTACAACAGAATTTAGCATTTTTCCATCATGAAGTATGAAATAATACTCTGTTAGCTACAACAGGCAGCACTCCTGCAGACTGCAGTAAATGGAAGATGTAACTAAATTATTGAAGGCCTACAAGTTAGTACTCCAGAATTGCCACTTCACCATCAGACACATTGCTGGTGTAGTCTTTTTGACCAATAGGTTGTAATTTTAGTAAAGATTTCAAAATGAATTAAAACATAATTAACATCTGTGCAAAGTAGTAACATTTAAGGGACTCTGACATCAGAAACTGCCAAAGTCAAGCTCAGTTGATAACAGATATCAACTGAGCTAATACTTGAAGATTTATTTTGAGTCAAACAAGTAGTTCTGACATTGAAGGCTGAAATAGGGAGCACAGGTCATGTCTTCAATGATAACAGTTGATCAAATATGTATTAAATTTGATACAATTGGCTGCTGGCAAATGGGCCAACTGCAGAGTGCTGTATGTTTACAAATTAAGATATTGAGGGCAAAAGCTGCTGGCCCAAGTATGCTTTACAGCAGAATTACACTTAACAAGTACTACCTGTGGTCTCTGAAAATATACTGAACTATTTATGCCAATTTCATATTTGAATTGGGGGAAATATGGGTAATTTAAAAGCTTGATTAACAGCAGATATAGATTAAATAAATTACAAAGTACTACTTTCAGATTTCAATGGTTCTGTCATGACGGATGTTGAGATTAGGGATAGATGTTTGATTATTCTAGATCAAGTCAGCATAAGGAAGGGGGATGTATTGGGTATTCTAAAAGGCATTAGGGTGGACAAGTCCCCATGCCTAGATGGGATCTACCCCAGGTAACTGAGGAAAGCGGGAGAGGAAGTACCTGAGGCCTTAACAGATATCTTTGCAGCATCATTGAGCACAGGTGAGGTCCAGGAGGACTGGAGAATTGCTAATGTTGTCCCCTTGTTTAAGAAGGATAGGAAGGATAATCCAGGTAATTATAGACCGGTGAACCTGACATCAGTGGTGGGGAAGCTGCTGGAGAAGATACTGAGGGTTAGGACCTGTTTACATTTGGAAGAAAATGGGCTTATTAGTGATAGGCAGCATGATTTTGTGCAGGGAAGGTCATGTCTTACCAACTTGATAGAAGTCTTTGAGAAAGTGACAAAGTTGATAGATGAGGGAAGGACTGTGGATGTCATATACATAGACTTCAGTAAGGCGTTTGATAATGTTCTCCATGGTAGGCTGGTGGAGAAAATGAAGTCGCATGGGGTCCAGGGTGTACTACCTAGGTGGATAGAGAACTGGCTGGTCAACAGGAGACAGAGAGTCATAGTGGAAGGGAGTTTCTCAAAATGGAGAACTGTGACGAGTGGTGCTCCACAGAGATCTGTGATGGGACCACGGTTGTTTGTGATATACATAAATGATCTTGAGGAAGGTATAGATGGTCTGATTAGCAAGTTTGCAGATGAGACCAAGATTGGTGGAGCAGCAGATAGTGAAGGGGACTGTTGGACAATGCAGCAGAATATAGATAGATTGGAGAGTTGGGCAGAGAAATGGCAGATGGAGTTCAATCCAGGCAAATGCGAGGTGATGCATTTTGGAAGATCAAATTCAAGAGCGAACTGTACATTAAATGGAAAAGCCCTGGGGAAAATTGACTACAGAGAGATCTGGGTGTTCAGGTCCATTGTACCCTGAAGGTGGCAACGCAGATCGATAGAGTGATCAAGAAGGCATGCGGCATGTTTTCACTCATTGGATGGGGCATTGAGTACAGGAGTTGGCAGGATATGTCACAGTTGTACAGCACTTTAATTCAACCATATTTGGAATACTGTGTACAGTTCTGGTTGCCACATTACCAAAATGATGTGGATGCTTTGGAGAGGCTATAGAAGAGGTTCACCAGGATGTTGCCTGGTATGGAGGGTGCTAGCTATGAAGAGAGGTTGAGTAGATTAGGATTATTTACATTAGAAAGATGGAGGTTGAGGGGGGACCTGATAGAGGTCTACAGAATCATGAGAGGTATAGACAGGGTGGATAGCAAGAAGCTTTTTCCTAGAGTGGGGTACTCAATTACTATGGGTCATGATTTCAAGGTGAGAGGGGAAAAATTTAAGGGAGATACGTGTGGAAAGTTCTTTACGCAGAGGGTGGTGGGTGCCTGGAACGCGTTGCCAGTGGAGGTGGTAGAGCCGGGCACGATAGTGTCATTTAAGATGTATCAAGACAGATACATGAATGGGCAGGGAGTACATAGAACATAGAAAAGTACAGCACAGTACAGGCCCTTTCGGCCCACGATGTTGTGCCGTAGAATAATCCTAATCCAAAAATGAAATAACCTAACCTACATTCCCCTCAATTCACTGCTGTCCATGTGCATGTCCAGCAGTCGCTCAAATGTCACTAATGACTCCGCTTCCACGACTAACACTGGCAAACTATTCCATGCGCTCACAACTCTCTGGGTGAAGAACCTCCCTCTGACGTCTGCTCTATACCTTCCTCCTAACACCTTAAAACTATGACCCCTCGTGGCAGTCAGTCCTGTCCTGGGGAAAAGTCTCTGGCTATCGACTCTATCCATGCCTCTTGTTACTTTGTACGCCTCGATCAGATCACCTCTCTTCCTCCTCTCTGGAGAGAAAAGTCTGAGCTCAGTCAACCTCTCTTCGTAAGACAAGCCCTCCAGTCCAGGCAGCATCCTGGTAAACCTCCTTTGCACCCTCTCCAAAGCCTCCACATCTTTCCTATAATAGGGTGACCAGAACTGGACACAATATTCCAAGTGTGGTCTCACCAGGGTTTTGTAGAGCTGCAGCGTAACCTCGTGGCTCTTAAACTCGATCCCCCTGTTAATGAAAGCCAAAACACCATATGCTTTCTTAACAACCTTATCCACTTGGGTGGCAACTTTGAGGGAGCTATGCACTTGAACACCAAGATCCCGCTGTTCCTCCACACTGCCGAGAATCCTGCCTTTAATCCTATATTCAGCCTTTAAGTTCGACCTTCCAAAATGCATCACTTTGCATTTATCCAGGTTGAACTCCATCTGTCATTTCTCAGCCCAGCTCTGCATTCTGTCAATGTCTCGCTGAAGCCTGCAATAGCCCTCAATACTATCAACGGCACCTCCAACCTTTGTGTCATCAGCAAGCATACTAACCCACCCCTCGACCTCCTCATCCAAGTCATTTATGAAAACTACAAAGAACAGAGCTGTGCGGGACACCACTCAGCACTGACCTCCAGGCAGAATACTTACCATCTACAACCACTCTCTGCCTCCTATCAGCCAACCAATTCTGAATCCAGACAGCCAAATCACCCTGTGTCCCATACCTCCTGACTTTATGAATGAGCCTGCCATGGGGAACCTTATCAAATGCCTTGCTGAAGTTCATGTACACCACATCCACTGCTCGACCCTCGTCAACCTGTCTCGTGACTTCCTCAAAGAACTCAATAAGATTTGTAAGGCATGACCTGCCCCTCTCAAAGCCATGCTGACTCCCTTTAATCATGCTATGCTTTTCCAAATAGTCATAAATCCTATCCCTCGGAATTCTTTCCAGAACCTTGCTGACCACAGACGTAAGACTGACTGATCTGTAATTTCCAGGGATTTCCCTATTCCCTTTCTTGAAAAGAGGAACAACACTTGCCTCCCTCCAATCTTCCGGTACGACTCCCATAGAGAGTGAGGAAGCAAAGATCTTCGCCAGCGGCTTAGCAACCTCCTTTCTCGCTTCCCGGAGCAACCTAGGATAAATCTGGTCTGGCCCTGGGGCTTATCAGTCTTAATGTTTGCCAAAATTTCCAGCACGTCAACTTCCTCAATCTTGATCTGTTCAAGCCTGTTTTCCTGCTCCTCAAAGTTTTCATTCACAACAAGGTCCAAGCAAAAAACTCATTTAGGGCTTCCCCTATCTGCTCAGACTCCACGCACAAGTTCCCTACGCTATCCCTGATCGGCTTTACCTTCTCCCTGATCATTCTCTTATTCCTCACGTATGAGTAAAATGCCTTTGGGTTCTCCCTAATCCTTCCTGCCAAGCCTTTTTCGTGCCCGCTCCTGGCCCTCCTCAGTCCTCTTTTGAGCTCCTTCCAAGCAAGCCTGTAATCCTCTAAAGCTGTGCTAGACCCTTGCTTCCTCCACCTTACGTACGCTGCCTTTTTCTTTTTGACAGGAAGCACCTCTGTTCCCGTCATCCAAGCCTCCTTTAATCTTACCCCATCTTGCCTGTCTCAGAGGAACAAATTGATATATCACTCGCAACAACTGCTCCTTAAACAGCCTCCACATGTCTGCTGTGCCCTTTCTGTGGAACAATTGCTCCCAATCTGTACTTCCCAACTCCTGTCTGACAGCGTCATAGTTTCCTTTACCCCAGTTAAATATCTTCCCCTGGTAACTGCTCCTTTCCCTTTCCATGGCAATGGTAAATGTGAGGCTGTTGTGGTCACTGTCGCCAAGGTGTTCTCCCACTACGAGATCTGACACCTGTCCTGGCTCATTGCCGAGCACCAAATCCAAAATGGCCTCCCCCCTCGTCGGCCTGTCCACATACTGAGTAAGGAAATCCTCCTGAATGCTCCTGACAAAAACGGCTCCGTCCAAACCATCTGCACTAGGGAGGTTCCGATCTATATTGGAAAAGTTGAAGTCACCCATAACAACAACCCTGCTACGTTTGCACTTTTCAACAATCTGCCAGCCAATGCGTTCTTTGATCTCCCTACTGCTGTTTGGGGGTCTGTAGAAAACCCCCAGTGAGGTGACTGCTCCCTTGCTGTTCCTAACTTCCACGCATACTGACTCAGTCGACAAACCTTCCTCGGCAGCCTCAGCCCATACCACCTCAGTAGACGAGTCCTCATCAAAGGTTCTTTCATCCGCCGTTATACTGTCCTTGACTATCAAAGCCACACCTCCCCCTCTTTTACCACCTTCCCTGACCTTAATGATAGATCTAAACCCTGGAACCTGCAACATCCATTCCTGACCCTGCTCTATCCATGTCTCCGAAATGGCCACAACATCGAAGTCCCAGGTACCTATCCAAGCTGCAAGTTCACCTACCTTATTCTGGATACTCCTGGCATTAAAGTAGACACACTTCAATCCAGCTTGCTGTCTGCCAGCACACTCCTGTGACAGTGAGGTTCTGACCATGTCCTCGCTACGCTCATGCTCCTGTGTACTAGGACTACACTTCAGTTTCACATCCGCCTTCTGAGCTAGTTTAAATCCACCCGAATAGCACTAGCGAATTTCCCACCCAGGATATTAGTGCCCTTCTGGTTCAAGTGGAGACCGTCCTGTTTGTAGAGGTCCCACCTTCCTCAGAATGAGCCCCAATTGTCCATGTACCTGAAGCCCTCCCTCCTGCACCATCCCTGCAGCCACGTGTTCAGCTGAAATCTCTCCCTGTTCTTTGCCTCGCTATCACGTGGCACGGGTAACAAACCAGAGATGACCACTGTTTGTTCTAGCTCTCAACTTCCACCCTAGCTCCCTGAAATCCTGCCTGACATCCCTAGCCCTCTTTCTACCTATGTCGGTGGTGCCTACGTGGACCACGACTCGGGGCAGGTCACCCTCTCCCCTCAGGACCCCAAAGACACGATCCGAGACATCACGGACCCTGGCACCTGGGAGGCAACACACCAATCATGAGTCTCTTTCATTCCCGGCAAACCTTCTATCAGTCCGTCTAACTACTGAGTCCCCTTTTTTTAAAATTTTTTTTGTTGTCCCCTCTCTCTTAGTCTTGCATCCACTAATAATTCTGTTATCTGATTTATGTCCTCATTTGTGAAGACAGAACCAAAGTAAGTGTTCAGTTCCTCAACCACTTCTTCTCCCCTATTATGCATTCCCCTGTTTCTGACCGGAGGAGACCTACAATTGTCTTTACCCCTCTGTTTTTGTTCACATACCAATAGAAACTCTAAGCATCAGAATTTATGTTCCTTGCAAGCTTACTTTTATACTCTATTTCCCCTTTCTTAATCAATCCCTTGGTCTCTCTTTGTGGAATTCTAAACCACTCCCAATCCTCAGATTTATTATTTTCCTTGGCCAACCTGTACTCCTACCTTGGATCAGATACTATCTCTTATTTCCTTTATAATCCTTGGACTATGGGCTTCAGATCCTTGGAAAATAGGCGACAGGTTTAGGTAGAGAATCTGGATCAGTGGAGGCTTGGGGGGTTGAAAGGCCTGTTTGTGTGCTGTAATTTTCTTTGTTCTGTGTTCTTTGACTGTTTGGTAAATGCACATACTTCCCTGTAGCATATTCTTAAATTATTGTACTAGCATCACTAAGAGAACTCATTGTGGTAGCACAAAGGATGTCATAATCCAATGCCATAATCCATTTGACTGTCATACTCTAAGAGCTTAGAGGGTGCAGCATTTCAGAGGGCTAAAGCATTATGACATCATTCAGCAAAAATCTGTCCCTGACCAGGAAGGCAGTTTGCATGTTGTCACAAGCAGAAAGTCAATTATAGACCTCCCCATGATGATAGCGGGTGGGATTCCCATCTCCTAGTTTCTACAAGGCCAAAGGGAGTTAAAATAGAGGCTCTTATCACAAATGTCATGTTTCTTTTTATCAAGATAATGGAAAGCTGACAAACCTTGATCAAAAACGTATTGGAAGAAGCAGCTTCTGAATCCCAGCAAAATCAATAGAAATCCAGGTTTGATTTCAAAGTCAAAATCACTGACGTGACAAGAATTCGGTCACAGAAGGTCTTGTGGGATAGTGGTGGTGACCCAATCTCTGGGGCCAAAGATTCCAGTTCAGACAAGGTTGAAGGGTCACTGGACCCACAATGTTGGCTTTGTTTTCTCACTACTGATGCTGTCAGGCTTGCGTACTTTCTCCAGCAATTTCTATTTTCATTTTAGCCCAGCCTCAGGATGTGATGACATACCACATTCAAACAGGTTGACTATTAAATAAAAGGAGATTGTTTAAAGGCAGTTCCATCTTTACAGTTGCCAGGCGAAGCAGCAAAGTTCGAGAAATACACTCAAGACAGTTCCTTAATCTCAGAACAACGTTAATATATAGTTTATGCAGCAAAACTCTGGATTCATTTCAGTTTTGGTCATCTGTTTTTAAAATTACATCACAAAATTGAATGATAACATCTTTGCTTTGCATCACAAAATCAAAATATTCTTTTGGATGATTTGTCAGGTCTTGAAAATCACCAGATAATTAGAGGACTGTGCAAACTTTCATGCTCGATCATTCAAAATGCAAGTAATTAGAAACTAACATTATTAGAGGACTCAAGATAATGAAATGTGAGGATGGATGAACACAGCAGGCCCAGCAGCATCTCAGGAGCACAAAAGCTGACGTTTCGGGCCTAGACCCTTCTTCAGAGAGGGGGATGGGGTGAGGGTTCTGGAATAAATAGGGAGAGAGGGGGAGGCGGACTGAAGGTGGAGAGAAAAGAAGATAGGTGGAGCGGAGAGTATAGGTGGGGAGGTAGGGAGGGGATAGGTCAGTCCAGGGAAGACAGACCGGTAAAGGAGGTGGGATGAGGTTAGTAGGTAGGAGATGGAGGTGCGGCTTGGGGTGAGAGGAAGAACAGGTTAGGGAGGCAGAGATAGGTTGGACTGGTTTTGGGATGCAGTGGGTGGAGGGGAAGAGCTGGGCTGGTTGTGTGGTGCAGTGGGGGGAGGGGACGAACCGGGCTGGTTTTGGGATGCGGTGGGGGAAGGGGAGGTTTTGAAGCTGGTGAAGTCCACATTGATACCATTGGGCTGCAGGGTTCCCAAGCCATCTACGATCCGACCCCACCACCCAAGACATTTTTCCATCCCCATCCCTGTCTGCTTTCCGGAGAGACCACTCTCTCCGTGACTCCCTTGTTCGCTCCACACTGCCCTCCAACCCCACCACACCCGGCACCTTCCCCTGCAACCGCAGGAAATGCTACACTTGCCCCCACACCTCCTCCCTCACCCCTATCCCAGGCCCCAAGTTGACTTTCCACATTAAGCAGAGGTTCACCTGCACATCTGCCAATGTGGTATACTGCATCCACTGCACCCGGTGTGGCTTCCTCTATATTGGAGAAACCAAGCGGAGGCTTGGGGACCGCTTTGCAGAACACCTCCGCTCGGTTCGCAATAAACAACTGCACCTCCCAGTCGCAAACCATTTTAACTCCCCCTCCCATTCCTTAGACGACATGTCCGTCATGGGCCTCCTGCAGTGCCACAATGATGCCACCCGAAGGTTGCAGGAACAGCAACTCATATTCCGCTTGGGAACCCTGCAGCCCAATGGTATCAATGTGGACTTCACCAGCTTCAAAATCTCCCCTTCCCCCACTGCATCCCAAAACCAGACCAGTTCGTCCCCTCCCCCCACTGCACCACACAACCAGCCCAGCTCTTCCCCTCCACGCACTGCATCCCAAAACCAGTCCAACCTGTCTCTGCCTCCCTAACCTGTTCTTCCTCTCACCCATCCCTTCCTCCCACCCCAAGCCACACCTCCATCTCCTACCTACTAACCTCATCCCACCTCCTTGACCTGTCCGTCTTCCCTGGACTGACCTATCCCCTCCCTACCTCCCCACCTATACTCTCCTCTCCACCTATCTTCTTTTCTCTCCATCTTCGGTCCACCTCCCCTCTCTCCCTATTTATTCCAGAACCCTCACCCCATCCCCCTCTCTGATGAAGGGTCTAGGCCCGAAACGTCAGCTTTTGTGCTCCTGAGATGCTGCTGGGCCTGCTGTGTTCATCCAGCCTCACATTTCATTATCTTGGATTCTCAGCATCTGCAGTTCCCATTATCACTCACACATTGTTAGAGGACTGATTACTATGACTTTAATGTAAACTAACATGCTTTCATTTATTTAACTGATTCATTGCCGTGGAGAAATATTTCAAAAATTCAATAAGCATTAGGTGAGAATGAACAATGTGATTTTAGAATATGAACATAAAAACTGGCAAATTAAGAACACTTGGCCCATAATCTTTCATACCTTTGCTAATTGAGAAACTATCCACGCCTGCCTTAAAATTGTTCTCAGACTCTACTTCCACTGCCTTTTGAGGAAAAGTATTCCAATAACTCAAAGAAGAAAAAATCCTAATCTCTGTCTTAAATGTGTGACCTTTTGTTTTTGAACAGTGACTCCTAGTTCTAGATTCTCCTACATCTTTTCTGTGTACATTCTCCAGATCTTGTATGCTCCATTCAGGTCATCTGTTATTGTTCAAAATCCAGTGCAATAAACCTAGCCTGCTCACTGTTTCCACAGAAAACCCCTCTGCATTTCCAGCTATTAGTCTAGTGAACCTTCCTTGAACTGTTTCCACTGCATTTTTGTGTTCTTCCTCACCCCGTATATCACAAGACCTATACACAGTAAGCCTGACGTAATCTCATCAATGGCGTGCAGAGCTGATACATAGCTCTCTGCTTTAATATGCAATTCCCCTGCCGTAAAAAAACGACATTCTACTAGTTTTCCTAATAGCTGGCTGGAGCTGCATATTAAGCCTTTGTGATTTATGTACTAAGATACACAGATCCTAGCATCTGAACTATACAATCTCTCCTTTTAAGTAATTTTATTCTTCCCGCAAAACGGACAAGTTCATATTTTTCTTCATTATACCCCATTTGCCAGATTGTTGCCCAGTGACTTAACCTATCCTTTTGTCGTAACTTGCCTCCCTCTCCATTCAAATTTAAGGTCATTTTTATCACAGTAGGAAATGTTTAGCTGTTTTTTTCTATTCTCTCACTCTGAAATAGAGTAGAAACGTGCAGGTGTGAGGACAGGGGATGCTGTGGAAATTATGACCATGCCACTTTCACACATTTTCCTTCCATTTATTCCAACTGATGATTTCCTTTTCTGTGTCTCAAGTTTGCAGGTTCAAACACCACTCTAGCTTTTGATTGTACAGTCTAACTTGACACAGCTGTGCACTAGTGAAGCTGTGCTGCAATAATGAAAGCACCATCCTGCAAATCTTAGGTAGAAAGAACTACCGATTCTAGAGTCTGAGACAACAGTGTGGAGCTAAAGGAACACAGCAGACCAGGCAGCATCAGAGGAACAGGAAAGCTGACATTTTGGGTCAGGACCTGGCTTTCCTATTCCTCTGATGCTGCCCGGCCTCCTGTGTTCCTCTAGCTCCACGCTGTATTGTATCCTTCAAACCTTGTTATACTGCCTGCTCCATCTGCTGGTTCAGCAAATTATTAAAGAATTAACAACTGTAAACAATAATATCTACTTGTTGTTGAGCAAATTCCATCATGTTTAAAGATTGCCTAAAAGCAGTTTACATTGTCGTTCATCTAAATGCTGTTTTAGAGACTTTCTGGCATAGAATCTTCTCAGAATTGCTCGTACTATGGCTTGGCCATCATTAACTGGCTGTTTTATCATATTGTTGCTTATCAAAGTTTTATGTGTGATCAAATTGGTAGTGCATTACTTATATTATGGTAGTGACTATACTTCAAAAGACTGCATTGACTCTAAAGCACTTCGAGAAGTCTAGTGATCATGAAAATCAATATTGCAAAGGTAAATTATTTATTACTTCTGTAAAATATGTAAATAGAGGAAAATACCCTATTAAAAACCACCACCTCAACTATAGTACAAAAATAGCCACAAATTTTCTTTCCAAAAAATCCACCAGTTGCCTTTGAAGACCATTGCAATCTTGATCTGTAGTATTTAAATGACATTGGAAAGAGGGGATTGGAGGTGTGATCAGTGAATAACCTTCTACTTCAATGACCTTCATGGCCGATCCAAATCAACCTTAAATAAATCCCATCAGTAATGTAAGAGCTGCTGCAGGATGTCTATATGGCAAATGCTGCATTTAACAGTGCAATTTGTGTGTTGCTATTCTGATGAGTTCTGAGGAAGGGTCACCGGTCCCAAGACGTTAACTCTGTCTTTTCCTTCACAGATGCTGCCTGACCTGCTGGGCTTTTCCAGCAACTTTGTTTATATCCATGATAAGGTCTTAGCGATGATTTGTAGCTTGGGTTGTGGATGCAGTTCTTAGTACACTTGCCGATCTGGTTGTTCCATGATGTGCAGACGTTTCATTACTGTTCTGGGCAACATCAACAATGTGACCTCTAATCGAAGTGTTGGTGTTCTGCTCCATTTCAAATTTATATGATCCTCTGGTATGGTGGGTCTCGTCACTTCTGGTTCTGTTTTTTTTAGCAGTGGTTTATATACAGGGTATATTTCTATGTATTGGTTAATGAAGTCCTAAAACCTAAAAGTAAAGACTAAATACCCTGTACTGACAGTAAACAGGACTAATGTGATATACAGGATTCCATGCAGCGCGTGCAATAAACATTACATTGGACAAATGGGGAGGAAACTGACAACCAGGATACACAAACACCAGCTGGCAGGAAAAACACTTGACCAATATTCACTTGTCTGAATACCCAAAGACAGTGAGGGCCATCAGTTTGACTGGGACAAAGTGACAAGACTGGGACAAGCGACATGCAAGGGAATTTCTGGAGGCTTAGTTCTCAATGTGGGATTCTTACGTGTTTGTTAATAGAAATGATTTACATACTGAGACTGGTCTTTGTATGAACCATTTAACTAGGGAGGTAAAGCAGATTTTTCACTAAATGGTGGGGCCAAGGGCCCAATTTTGGGATGTCCTGGTTAATCAGAGGCAATAATGCAACAGAGGAAGAAAGTAATGTTGGAAATGACAGACAGTGGCAGAAAGAGACAGAGAATGCAGATCCAAGAGCAAAACAGCAAATTACAAAATTAATGGAAGAAGAGAACTTAAGGCAGTGCATTTGAATACACGTAACACTGGAAGCACAACAGATGAACTAGTAATACAAATTGAGATAAGTAACTACAATCTGGTGGTCATTACTAAGACATGGCTACAGGTTGACCTAGATTGGGACCTGAATATTGAAGGGTATGTGACATTTAAGAAGGACAGGATGCTAGGAATGGGGTAAGGAGTAGCTTTGTTAATTAAATATAATAGTAGCACAGTAGAAAAGAATATAGAAGCAGTATGGGTAGAGATGAAGAATGATAAAGGCAAGACGTTACTTGTGGGATTTATGGACAAACCTGCTAGCAGTAACCACATATTAAACAGAGTATCAAGGAAGAAATAGTGGGAAACAAAAACAGAAGTTGCTGGAAAAGCTCAGCAGGTCTAGCAGCATCTGTGAAGAGACATCAGTGCTCATATTTCAGGTCCAGTGACCGTTCCTCAGAGGGGAAGCAGGGGCACTGGAGATTCTGCTTGGCCTGCTGTGTTCATCCAGCTTCACACTTTGTTATCTTGGATTCTCCAGCATCTATAGTTCCCATTATCTCTGCTGTCAGATCTGCTGAGCTTTTCTAGCAACTACTGTTTTTGTTTCTCATTTACAGAATCCACAGTTCTTTCAGGTTTCAAGAAACAGTGGGAGTTTTTCAAAAGAGTATAGTAATTATCCTGGGGGTTTTAATCCACATATATAGCGCATAAATTAGATGGCAAAAAAGTAATCTAAAGGAGGAATTCATTGAATGTTTTTGGGACAGTTTTAAAGACTAGCATATTATGCCACCAACCAGTGAGCAGGCTACACCAGACCTGGTTTTGACCAGCGAGATAGGATTAATTACTCACTGTACACTAAAAGTGCCCCTGGTAACAGTGATCATATATGATTAAAATTTACACATAGTTTAAGGGATGGAAGTATGGGTCGAAGACTACTGTTTTGAATTTAAACAGGGACCAGGAAAGCAGAGCTAGCAAAAGTTAACTGGCAGTGTAGGTTAAGGAATAGGTCAATAGAGATGTGGTGGCACACATTTAAGGGGATAATCCAAAAAACACAATATTGATGTATTCCAAGAAATAAGAATATTTCTAAGAATGGACCCACTATCCATGGTTAACTAAAAAAATCAAGATAATATCAAGCTCAAAGAAAATACGCATAATTCAGTAATCATAGATGGCAGGTCAGAAGATTTTACAGAATATAAAAAATAACAAATAACTTCTGAAAGATTAACAAGGAGGGAAAAATTAGAATATGAGAGTAAGTTCATCAAAAATATCAAAACAGATAGGAAAATTTACTTCAGAGATTTACAAAAGGAAAAAAGTTAACAACCTAAGCGTTGATCTATAGATGATGAGTCTGGGGAATTAGTACTGTTGGATGAAGATATCACAGATGAATTGAACTGATATTTTGCTTCAGCCTTCTCAAGAGAGGATACAAGTGGCATCCTGGAAATCGCTGCAAATCAGGATTTGAAAAGAAAGGAAGAACACAAGAAAATTACTATTACCAGGGAAGAAGTTATTGAGAAAATTGTTGGAACTGTGAGTTGACAAGTCCACAGGTCCTGACGGTTCTCATCATAGGACTTTAAAAGATGTTCCCAGTGAAATAGTTGAGGTTTATTTTCTAAAACTCAGTAGATTCAGGGAAGCCAACTTTAGGTTTGAAAGTAGCTAATGTATCCCTTTTATTCAAAAGGGAGGGAGGTGGAAAGCATGAAACCACAGGCCATTTAACTTAACATCTATTATACGGAAAATGTTAGAAGCATTTATCAATACTGTTTTAGTACTTAGGTAATCAGACGTAGCCAGCATAGTTTTGACAAAGGGAAATCATGTTTAATCAATTTATTGGAGTTCTTTGAAAAAAGTAACATATGCTGTAGATAAAGGAGAACCAGTTAATGTATTTAGATTTCTAGAAGATGTTTGATAAGTTGCCACATCAAACATTATTGTGGAAAATAAAATCAAATAGTGTAGGGGGTAACATATTTGCATTGATGTTTTAACAAGCCAATAGGAAACAGAGTGTAGGAATGTGGGTGTTTTTCAGATTGGCAGGATGTCACAAGTGGTGTACCATGGAGTGAGTGCTGGAGCCCCAACTCCATTTGTGTAAATGATTTGGATGGAAGAGATCAAAGGTATGGCAGCTATATTTACTTCTGCCACAAAGAAGGTAGGACAGTGAATTGTGAAGAGCACACAAGGAACCTTTAAAGGGATATAGATAGATTAAGTGGTTGGGCAAAAATCTGGCAAATAGAGTACAAGGTATGAAAGTGTTAAATTGTCCACTTCACCAGAAAGAAAAAAGAAAAGCATATTTTCTAAAAGAAGAGAGGTTGCAGAGCTCTAGATACAGAGAGATCTAGGCATGTGAGCACATGAATCACTGAAGGTTAGTGTGCAGGTACATTAAGTCATCAGGAAATCTAACGATGTTTTGGCAAATTGTGAAGAGATTTGAATGCAAGAACAGGGATTTGTGCTTCATTTATACAGAGCTTTGTTGAGATCACGTCTGGAATACTGTACAGTACTGGTCCCTGTACTTACGGAAGGATGTGCAGGAAACCTTTGCAAAAAGGTTAATACCTGGAATGAGCAGATTGCCTTATGTGGAAAGGCTAGACAGGCTAAGCCTATATCCTGTGGAGTTGAGAAGAATCAGAAGTGGCTTTATTGAAACATGCACGATCCTGAGTGGACTTATCTGTGAATGTTGAAAGAATGTTATCTGTTGTAGAAGAATTTAGAACTGTATATAAGGGATGCCAATTTAAAAAAAGGGTTAAGGAAAAGTTTTTTTTTCTCTCGGAGTTGTAAGTTTTTGGATTGTGTTTCCACAAAAGGCAGTCGATGAGGAATCTTTGAATATTTTTAAGACCGGGAAGATAGACACTTGAAGGATGACAGATTATCAGGGATAAGCAGGAAGGTAGACTTGAAGTTAAAATCAGATCACAATTTTATTGAGTGGCGCAGCAGGCTCGAAGAGCTGAGTGGCCTACTCTTGTTCCTTGTTTGTATGTTCAAATGTTTATATGTTTGTATATATGTTCATATCACAAACACAAAATCTGGAGGCTAGTTTGGGTAGTTGGTACAAAAAAGCTGCCTGTCTTCTTTCCGTATCAGCTACTACATACATTTGACTATGGACTGGAAACTTATTAAGAAAACGTGGAACTTCTTGAAAGAACGTTGTGCTACAGGAAGAATCATTGATGGTCCACACTCCCAATTGTGGGAGATGCTTTCTTAATAAGAGAAGAAGTGGTGTAATAACACTTGTCACCAAATAGCTTGGCAGCACTCAGACATCAAGAATGCTTACTTGTACAGAATACTGTTGGAGAACAAGAACTGGCCAATGTGGAACCAAAGCTAAGCAAGAAAGTAGTCTTCATCTTCATGTTTAGGTAACCATTGGCTTTTCAGGTGACTCCATTCGAAAAGATGAGGATACAAAAAAGTTCTCTTTTAAAATTGAAGCACTTTTACGTATTTTTTTCACATAACCGATGTGGATCTTTTTGTATTCACTTATATAAGCACATTTGGCTTAACTGACTTGTATTTTTGCAATAGTGTAGAAGAAAGGAATATAAGTGCAGGTTGTCATTTTCAGACTGTTGCTAAATTCCCTTTCTGACTGGCTCCTATTCCTAAATCACAACTGATCATTGAGATTGACACAGGAGTGATTCTTCCAACTCATTTTCTTTTATAATTTATTATTATAGAAACATTTCCAGTATGCACTTGAAATTCACTTGTCAGCTTTCACTTTCAATGTTGTTCAATTGTTTAATATTTCATTTAGTTACCATATAATAATAAGTAAAAACACATCAACTCAGGTCACTTCTTAGCTTGTGCTTTGTTTTCACGCAGCTCAAAGAGATAAAATTTGAAAAAAAAAATCAGCTGATTCATTTTTACAGTTTTACATATTTCTGTCACCAACAGATGTTGGCATTTTGCTATAAAATCCTGGAACTACTGGCTAGAGTGAATCAGGCCCTCAGAGGCAGTTTTTGAGGTGCAAAGGAATTTGGAAAGTTTGAAATGAAATGAAATTCTATTGGCTGCATGGGGCTGGTGGGAAATGTAGAAATCTGTATTCTGGTTGGAGTCATACCTAGCATATAGGAAAATTCTTGTTTATTGTTGTAGGAGGTCAGCCACCACAGCTCCAGGAGTTAGAATTAGAAACAGAATCCCTACAGTGTGGAAACAGGCCCATCAGCCCAACAAGTCCACACTGAGCCTCAGTGCATCCCACCCATACCCATTGCCCCTATAACCCACCTAAGTTACACACCCCTGGACACTATGGGCAATTTAGCATGGCCAATCCACCTAACCTGCACATCTTTGGACTGTGGGAAGAAACCGGAGCACCCGGAGGAAACCCACGCAGATGTGGGGAGAATGTCTGTGTGGAGTTTGCACAGACACCCAAGGTGAATTGAACCTGGGTCCCTGGTGCTGTGAGACAGCAGTGCTAACCACTGTGCCACCGTGCCACCCATTCCTCAGGGTAGCGTCCTTGACCTAAACTTCACCTTCTCTCCACCACAAAGTCAGAAATGGGGATATTCACTGATGCTTGCACAATGTTCAGTGCTATTCATGGCAGCTCAGATATTAAAGACGACTATATCCAAATGCAACAAGATCTGGGAAATATCCAGGCTTGGGCTGACAAGTAGCAAGTGACATTCACAATATAGAAATGCCAGACAATGACCAGTCTCTAATAAGAAAGGATTTAGTCATCCCTCAACATTCAATGGTGTTATCATCACTGAATCCTTCACTATCAACATGTTTGGAGATACCATTGAGAAGAAACTCAACTTGACTGGCCACTTAGACACCAGTTTGTGGCTACAAGAGAACGTAGGAATATAAGGCAAGTAACACACCTCCTAATGCCCCAAAGCCTGTCCACCATCTACAACTGTGATGGAATACTCCCCACTTGCCTGAATAAATACAACTCCAACAACATTTAAGAAGCTTGATACCATCCAGCACAAAACAGCCCACTTGATTGACACTACATCTACAAGAATTCACTCCCGCCACCACCAATGCTCAGTAGCAGCATTCACCACAAATCCATTCAGCACCTTCCAAACTTTCAACTAGAAGAGCAAGGACAGCAGATACATGGTAACATCACTACCTGCACATTCCCCTCTAAGCCACTCACCATCCCGACTAGGAAACATATTTTCGTTCCTTCGCTGTCCGAGTCAAAATTCTGAAATGCTGTCTATAAGGGCATTGTGGGTTAAACTGCAGCATGAGAACTGTAGCAGTTCAAGAAAGGAACTTGTCACCACCTTCTGAAGGGAAATTAGGGATGAGCAATAAATGCTGGCCAGTCAACAATGCCCACATGCAATGATTAAATGAAAAAAATACACCACATATTGGACCTGTGAGGATGCTCACAGCTGCAGGCGTTACCAAAAACCAGTGGGCCCCTTATACTACCATCTAACCATGAGATCTGTCGCAATAACAACATGTACATTCTTGGTCACAGATGTTTAATAAAAATCTTCAAGATAGTCTCCCACACAGACATCTAAAGTAAAGGAACACCTTTGAATGTGGGTCCATTTTGTTTCATATTACGTTGAGATTCTGCCAGATTTTCTGGAAGCAGGCTGCTGACCGTGATGCCTTGGATAACCTGGGTGCATGTCCTCTGGTTGCCTGAGACAAAGATGACCTAACATTGTGACTAACAGTGATGGAAGCCTCCTCCTATCCAGTGGCACCTTCAAGTGCTTGTGCAGGAGCTCCTTCATTATCAGAAACAGCTAAGATGCAAATAACTGTTGCTTATTCACCATGGTGAAATCCATTTGCCCCTCCCTGTTTACCTGAGAGGGACGATGACTTGATGGAGACTCCAGACACTCTGTCCATCTCCCACATTGACACTGCCTGATGGAGAGCGGTGTTAATGCAATAGTTTAGCAATGTTCCCTCTCATTGTATGTTCTGCTGCGCAGATCTCTGATATTAGAATTTTGGAAGTGGAACAGATCTCTGATGTTAGAATTTTGGAAGTGGAACCCAATGCATCATCATGCTTTGTGCTTGGAACTCTGGCTACACAGCTTAGGTAGAACATTGTTTGCAGGTTTGCATGTACACCCAGCATCTCATGAATGTAGTGCTGGTTTTGGCTGTCCATGAGCTGCCAGTCTTTTCAAAGAGGAAGCCATGGTTGAATCAGAGATAGTAGGAACTGCAGATGCTGGAGAATCTGAGATGACAAAGTGTAGAGCTGGATGAACGCAGCAGGCCAAGCAGCAACAGAATCAAGGCTGAAGAGATTACAAGAGAGTTGCAGTGAGCGAGATCCACTGAGGTTTTTCGGGAGGGAGGAGTGTAACTTCTTCAAGGTAGGCATCCTTAGAAGCTGATGCTGCTTGTGTTCATCCAGCTCTGCACCTTGTTATCTCAGCTATGATTGAAGTTGAGGGAGAGATTAAAGCACTTATAGTCTGGTTGGAGCCATGCACACCTCCTGCGTGCTTTCCGCGGGTGCACTCTTGCATTGAACGTTAGAGTAGTTACCGTCCCATGCAGCCATTTTGCCACTAGTGCCAGTGTTGCCAGGTCCACTGCATGAACCCACAGCTACTGACTTGCAATACCTCTATGTTGGCAGGTCTGATGGGGAGATGTTTTCTTCCCACCATAGAGGTGCCCTGATTGAATGGCAGTTAAGACCATAAGACATAGGAGCAGAAATTAGACCATTCAGCCCATTGAATCTGCTCTGCCATTCAATTATGGCTGATAAGTTTCTTACCCCCGTTCTCCCCATAACCCTTGATCTCCTTGATAATCAAGAACCAATCTATCTCTGTTTTAAATATACTCAATGACTTGGCCTCCACAAACTTCTGTGGCAGTGAATTTCATAGATACAACACTCTTTGGCTGAAGAAGTTGTTATTTCCAACTGGATGATTTAGAGATGTTAGAGATTATAGTTGCCAAAGAGCTACAAAATCAATGGCAGATGTTGTGATTGAGACCTTCACCACTTCATCTCTGCTTTCCATCCATTGTTGCAGTCTTCAGACTTGGTAGGTAGTAGATGCTATCCCTCTGTCAGTCACCAGCACTGCAAAAGAGCCAGCAGATTTAGAGTCAGAACCTCCTTCTGGTTCGTGGACTGTGGTTGTAGAATGTCCCAATCGTAGTCACTAATTTGCGTGAGCATCCTGTGGTTGACCACTAATTGTCTAGCTTCTGCTTTGGCTGATGAGATTCAGCTGTGATTCATAAAATCCTATCCAAAGATTAGGATTGCTGTTGAGTGGAGAATTGTTGTCCTCACATTACTGCAGTTTGATGAGATAGTAGAAACAGCCAAAGCTGGAGAATCTGAGATAACACGGTGGGAAGCTGGATGAACACATCAGGTCAAGCAGCATCAGAGGATCAGGAAAGTTTGACGTTTCGGGTTGAGTCCCTTCTTCTGATCCTGCAGTCTGATGAGTCTGTCACAAGCCACTTGCCCGGAAAGAAAATTAAATAATTTCCATTTATATAGTGTCATTCGTGACTACTGGATATCTCAAAGTACTTTATAGCTAGTGAAGTTGGAGTATATGAAATATGTACAGCAAATTGCCACAAATGATACTGTGATAGTGACAAGATAATCCATTTTAGTGATGTTAAATTAATAATCAGTATTGGCTAAGACAACAAAGAAAAGTGCTCAGCTCTTTTTCAAAACAGTGCTGTGGAATGTTTCATGTCAGTTGGAGGGACGAACAAGATCTCAGTTTACCATCTAATCCGAAGTTAAGAGATGTGTTAATTACTTCCTCCTTGCTCCATCACTTCCTCTTCCTCCTGACATTATTGTTCTTCCTCCAATTATTCTTTCTCCTCAGCTAATCACTGTATAGCTGGTATCCAGGACTATGCCCTGATGATGACGGGCTCTACAGCATGCTGTTAATGTATTGGCTGCCATTTACTGCAGGCTTTGGATATGCTGCTGAAGCATCCTGATTTATCATCTTGACCACACTGCATGTCACAGTGCAGTTTTATTTTGTGTGCTGTCCACAGGTTCTGAGCCATAGAGTTATTAGACTGTGTTTCTTTCACTAAAATATCATGTTCTGGCTGTGGTGGTGGCTCACATGTAAAGAATACAATGGAACACCTCAGAATGAAACCAGCATGACTGAATACCGGACATCGACCTGCATTATCCATGTGTATAGTCACATACCAGCCGATGTTGAGAGAATGTTGAGAACTTATAGTTGTGTCTTAGATTTTGCATTTGGCTCATGTGAATAGATATGTGAACAGTGAATGACATACTGCTCTGTGGAAAAGTCTGCATGTTCGATTCTGCCTGCTTCTGTCTGGCATATTTTTTATTAAGCAATGGATGGTGAACTGAGTGATGTTGCAAGTATTGTCTGTGTCAGTCTGGAAGGAGCCAAACTCATAAACACTCATGGCCACAGTCATCTTCGTAGCCAGTGGTGATGCTGTCTTCACCTTGTGCTATGGCTGCAGTTGTGTCTACATAACAGCAAATTTCCTGATTATGCAGAAATCTCTGACACACTGTTCAGGTAGTCGAATTGCTCTCTGAAAGCACTGCCTGCCGCACCTTCCCCCTTTTCCAATAGCTGATCTAATCTGTGGCGCCTCTGCTCCATCTCCCTAAAACTTATTCATGTGAAATGGACATCACCAAAAATGTAAAAGTTTTAACAATTGTACATTATAAAACAAATCATTTTTGTCCACGGCAGTTGGGTATCTGTGTTCAGTTACATCGGAGTTCAGTATACCTATATCCTAGTCCTTGAGTGCACTCAGTTAATAGGCTCTTACAATCAGATGCAGTGGGGCCACACCTCTTCTTTTTTTAAACACCTCTCGGCCAATTGCAACAACATTTTTTAAACATTCTTTTCTAACACACAGCTATCACAGTTCAATTAAATTTAGTTTAGCAGGTCACAAATGAAGGAAAGCCAATTCTGGGGTTTATTGAGTGATCGAGACTAGAGTTGTATTTGTTGTTTAAATATTAAAACATGGCAATTGGCACACACAAAGATTTAGCTCACAAAGGAGGAGGGAGGGTTTTTGGTACAGACAGGAAGATGTGCGAAGTTGCAGTTTAAAGTTTGATACAGTTCTCGAGTTATGAGAGTGAAACTTTATTCCGAACGGTTAGCTGTTTACGTGGGACTGGTGAAGCATGCAGATATCCTTGAGCTCTCGATGAACAGATGTTTTCACCACTTTATAACTCATCAAGTCAAGTTGTTTTTCATCCAGATAATTTCCGAACTCGGGTTTGAGACAGAGAGAGACGGACAGGGAGAGTGCCTTCAGTTCTTGTTCACAAATCTGTTACTTCTTGTCTCTCTTCTGCTGATCCAAAGCAGGTGTTAGTAAAGGTTTGCCTGTATAATTCCTGAGTATCCTCATTGTTTTGCCAAGCTGAATATTTCACAAGTGCCATTGACCGCTGTGTAACTTCTATAAGGTGCAAATTAACCAGGATATACAGACTTGAGTTTCAATGCACTTTTGTAACACTGTATATTTTAGCTGGGACTGATCCTTGTTCTCTGAAGTGTTCATGACATTGGCTTAATCTGATTTGCTAATCACACTGACCATTTTTAGGCCAGCATTTGTTCTTTCCAAACCTATTTCTCTTCCATGAAGTCTTGGGTATTAAAGTCAACTTATGAAATTTGAATAATGAATAGTCTATTTTTACTACAACCATAACAAAACACTTTTTTACACCCAAGCAAGAGATTTAATAATTCTCTGATTTTTTTTGTGTTTTGTGCATCTGCCACACAAAGAGGAAAGACTATTCTTGACCAGAAGTTCGTTCTGGAATGGTCATGTTGTTTTTGTTGCTATTGTATTGTTAAAAGTGCGTCATAAACAGTATTATAAACAATGTAGCTTCGTGCCTTAGTGGAAATATCCCATGTAGCAGTATTGCAAAATTAAAATGATTGCTAATTGATGTATCCTGTGCTATCGTCTGGCTTTAGTAACATTGAAACCATTTAATTTGATACAAGATTTCGTAAATTATTACAATCAAAATTTCCAAAATCTGGGTCAATTGGATAGAACAGAAAACATATAAAAGGAGCATATTGGTTTCCTCTTGATTGCAGTAGCTATAACACCTTTCCTATTCTTGTCACATTTTATAAATGGTTTCCTACTGTTGCTGCCTCACATCCTCTTAAAACTGGTTGTGACTGGATAACAGCCAAAATAGCAGCGAGTTACATTTGTTTTCCTGTAAAATGAAGCAACATTAACAGTGTTCAACAATACATTACATTTGTATAGCATATTGAACACAGAAAATAGTCCAAAATACTTAAAGAAGCATTTTTTAAAAAGGGGTGCTAAACCAGGGAAGGACCTATGAAAAAGTACCCTAAAGGAGAGGAAGTGGGAGGGATTCAGCCTTATCATTTATGTCTTCAAAAAATCTCTATACGGTTTGAACTGAATGGGTAAAAGTAGATTTTTGCAGAACCTACATTTTCTTGTGTGAATGGACAGACTGTGTTTTTAAAAAGATCACTGCAGACATAGAGACAGTGACAAACACAATATTGTACTTTAGGAATAAGAAATTAGACAGTTGTGTCTAATGGGCAAATTGGCCTCAATATGAATCACTATTCCCAAACTCCTCCAATGGCAGCCTGAGGTTATAGACTTAAATATGTGAAGACCTCGACATGCTGTAGTGCTTTTATCCATGGGGGTGGACACTAGAGCAGGTAAGTGTCCCACCATTTAGAAGCAGACCTTAGTATCAATGCAAATGCCTGATTCGAAACTAATTTCTGCCACAGTTTTCCCAGGGGTCAAGAAAATCCAGTAGTGAAACAGAGATGTCAGCTGTTAACTCCACAAGATTAGTGTCTTTTTGTAGCATTCCTGTGGACCAGGGGGACCTTTTGCCCTCCTCTGCTACTCCTGCCACATTTGTACAGTCCCCACACCCGTTTAATCCTGTCCCTGATGATCTCCTTCTCTCTATATCCTGATGATCCCTTTTGGTTCCTGCCATAGAACATAGAACATAGAGCAGTACAGCACAGTACAGGCCCTTCGGCCCATGATGTTGTGCCAAACATTTACTCTAAACCTAAGGTCTGTCTAACCTCCACCCCAACCTTATACTATCATCCATATGCCTATCTAATAGCCACTTAAATGCCCCTAATGAGGCCGACTCCACTACCCTCTCCGGCAATGTGTTCCATGCCTCAACCACTCTCTGAGTAAAGAACTACTCTGACGTCTCCCCTATATCAACCTCCACTCACTCAATAGAAGAGGGGATTTAAGGGGTTATTTCTTGATCTGTAGAATGGATACAATGAAGAAGTTCTCAGAACATATCCATCATCTGTGGTTAACTGGAAACATTTAAAGATAGCATCGAAAGTTAAAGGAAAACCTATAATTGTGCAAAGTCAGGTGGGGGATCAGAAACTTGGGCAAAATACAAAAAGACAAGAATTACCAAAAGATTAGAGTGTAAGAGAAAGTTAACCAGAAATATAAAAGCATATAGTAAGAGGTTCTACTGATATTTAAAGAGAAGAATTAACAACATGAACATATGTCTAATAGAAAGTGAGGCTAAGAAATAATAATAGTAGAATAGATTACATGATGGCCTTGTGGTCTTTTTCTCCCTCACTCTCTCTAACATTTATGGAGTTTCTCCCCTACCCCTTCCCTGCACCCTGTCCTAGTGGCCTCTGTCTCCACCAGTTCTGTTTCCTCTCTGTCTGCTACTCCACTTCCAATACTCTGTTCTGATGATATCTCGCTCTCTCGCTCTCTCTCTCTCTCTCTCTCGCGCTCTCTTTCGCTGTCACTCGCTCTCTCTCGCTCTCGCTCGCTCTCTCTCTCACACTTTCTCTGCTCTCCCCTCACCCCTCTAAAGTCTGATAGCACCTCTTGCCTCCCAGCCCTGATGGCCTTTCTTCACTACCCCAGTCCTGACTTGTCCTCTATCCCTATAGGTCTGATGCTGTCTCTGTTCCCATTCCTCCAGTGCTGATAAATCCTTTCTGCAGCAAGTCTGATGGTCTCTGTCCCTGTCCTATGCATTTTCAATCCGCTTTCTAATCTTCCTCTCTCCCAACTACTGAACTTAAACATCAATGTGGACTTCACAAGCTTCAAAATCTCCCCTTTCCCCACTGCATCCCAAAACCAGCCCAGTTCTTCCCCTCCTCCCACTGCATCACAAAACCAGCCCAGCTCGACCCCTCCCCCCTGCTGCATCCCAAAACCAGCCCAGCCTGTCTCCGTTTCCCTAACTTGTTCTTCCTCTCACCCATCCCTTCCTCCCACCTCAAGCCGCACCTCCATTTCCTACCTACCACCTCGTCCCGTCACCTTGACCTGTCTGTCTTCCCTGGACTGACCTATCCCCTCCCTACCTCCTCACCTATACTCTCCTCTCTACCTATCTTCTTTTCTCTCCATCTTCAGTCCGCCTCCCCCTCTCTCCCTATTTATTCCTGTTCCCTCTCCCCAGGCCTGAAATGTCAGCTTTTGTGCTCCTGAGATGCTGCTTGGCCTGCTGTGTTCATCCAGCTCCACACTTTGTTATCTTGAACTTTAACTCTGCTGGTTTTGTTTCCTAGCTTCTGGTTTGGTTGCTAATTGCCAGTTTCTGATTGGTTAGCAGCTCTCATTAGACAGAATTTCCAGCTCTGGAATCCTCAGTTGCAGGGTAGTGGCATCTTGAGGTCCTGAGTGGCAGTTAATACAGTGAGCCTTCCTGTAGGTGGTGTCTCACTAACTGTCAAACTAGCAGGTAAGATCCACACGGACTCCATAACATCAAGCCTTGAATTTTAACTCCCAAACCTGGAATGTTGAGATTGTGTCAGATGTTAAAATGCAAGAAATCTGGAATAGTATTGAAACCTTGGAAACCGAACATTTCTGATTCTACTGGAGCTGGGGCAGGCAACCAATTCACTTGTGGGAAGTGGGTAGTTAATTAAATATTATAATGAGACTACAGCCTTCAGTTTAACAACTACTTTATATTTTACTACAAGCAGCTGATTTTCCTGGTCCTTTGGAAATTTAGCAGCTTCAAAGAGGCAAGAGAGGACGATTCCAGAAAGTCTATGTCCAGCACTATTTTGTAAGCCAGGAAGAGTGGGAGCATTTCTTCTAGACCCAAAATATTACGTAATAAAACCTCTTGTAATGTCATCGCTCTTTGCCCTCCTTATCTAACCACCATTAAACACTCCTTTTCTCTGGCCTCTATCAAAAACACGCTTGTCCATGACCAAGTGTGGTTATGGACATCAAATTAGGACAAAATTGGCATTGTTAGAGTGTTTTCAGCAATGTCAAGCTTCTAAACTTTAGATTGTGTCCATAATCTTCTCTTGCCTCCTTTTAAGATGCCCCTATTTATTTAATGAAGATTTTGATTGCTTATTCTAAAATCTCCTGATGTGATTTTCTGTTAAATCTTGTTGAATGCTTCCCTTTTTCTTTCGGCTTTTCCCATATTATGTGGAGTCACCACAATGCTGGATAATTACCTTGGCATCAACCATCATTTTAGAATGGGCAACTGATTTTGTTGTATATAGACAGTTACTTTTCCTTACTTCTAACCTTCCCTGTTTATTTAAAATGTTGCCTGTCAATACCTCTGTGAAATATCTTGGAGTATGTCACTTCTCTCTGGTTGCAAATTATTGTTGTTGTTGGTTGTGGGTTTTTTTCCCCAATAGAACAGCATGCAGACTTTCTCCTTGTATATTTATTTAATGACCACTTGAAATCCTGTGGGCACATTATGGGTCCACACCTCATCAAAATGTGATACTTTAGGGTCTGTCTTCGAGAGTCTGTCTTCAAAATATTCCTGATTCTATCAGAGTTGGTTGTTCCTGTAAGTGATTTAGTTGAGTTGGGGTATCCTGTTGGGTACAGCATCTACAGGTGGTAACCCAACCAATAACATAAGCAACGGTTTCCCTCCCCAGTTTTTGATTTGAACGAAATATTAAGGATGAATTTCTTCATGCTGCCATCCTGTCACTTCAAAACAATTTGGATAAATTTTGCTTATGTACGTAAATGGGCTTTTTCTGCTGAAGTTACGTTAGGCACTTGCCCTGAGAAAGTTCATCTCCATCCTGTTATTTGCACATAGCTTCACATGTGCTTCTTAATCTTTTGAGAGCCAGAATAAAACAGTTGATAAGGCAGGACAGATGTAGTGTTAGCTAAGTTTAATTGCAGACAGTGAATGAACGTGTAGAGCACATGCAAATCCACTTTATTAATTTAATCTCACTTCTTTCTACAAAAACAAAGAAGAAAGTAATAAACACACATGTCCTCTTCCTTTGATGGTAAACTTGATGTGTGCCACAGTTTCTTGTTTAAAAACTAGCTGTTTGTCTCTTAGTTTCACCAGCCTTCTGGAAATCAGCAAGTGTGACTTCTGCTTCAGTTTGTGGGCCTGTCAGTAAAGCCTGTGAACTCTTTCTCTCTCCTGGGATGTAAAATTCAAGTTATTTTCAAGATAAATGGGATCCACCTTGGATAATGGAAGAACCAAACTGAACCTCTTTATTTTAGTTGTAAATTATACAAAACAGCTTGTCTGGCCTTGATAAAAAATTGTGGGCTTTTTTTCTGAATGTGTTAATGTTGCTTTAAAACCTTAATTATCAAATAATACAAAGCTTGCAGCAGAGGAGTAGGTTGCTGTGCTCATCAAGCCCCTGCTGAATTTTTTGAAAGAGTGGTTTAGCTAGACCTGCTCCTTTTCCTATAGTTCTGCAATACTTTTTAAAAGTGATTCTTCAATTCCTTTTTGAAAATCGTTACACTCTGAGCATTGGATTCCAATTGATTCTTTAGCTGACCACCTCTGGTTCTTGATGCTGAAGCCAATGGGAACAGATTCTCTCTACTCATGAATGCCATAAATGCATAAACCCAAAATTCTTCCAGTGAAGGAATGAAATGATCAAAAACTCTTTACAATGACTTTGAGGCAAAAAAGGAAGTACAAGAACATAATTGACAAACAAGTTACTACTTGTTTTTCCAGCCTTATTATATCTTGTAAAAAATCAATTTTAAGGCCAGTATAAGAGGATATGAATATTTCATATGTTGCTAAGTTAGCTTCTGTTTTTTCTTAGTCTGAATATTAGCAGCTGAGATCTGCTAGCATCTGGCTAAGAGAAGCTTTGTAGATTAAATTAAACTGTTTCACCTGACTCTTCAAATCAATGTGTAAATAGCTTGATGAATGGACTTAACATCTTGGATTTATGTTAGTCTTTTTTTAAAAAGATGAAAGCAATGAGCTAACAATGGACAAAAATAGATGTAAAAGCATTCTAGAACTGATTACAATATGCATATAATGGATGTTTAACTATATGCATCCTTTAAATTTTATCTTCATTATCCCATAATGTGGAGCTAACAGATATTTTCATGGTTATAAAATGTGAGGCTGGATGAACACAGCAGGCCAAGCAGCATCTCAGGAGCACAAAAGCTGACGTTTCGGGCCTAGACCCTTCATCAGAGAGGGGGATGGGGGGAAGGAACTGGAATAAATAGGGAGAGAGGGGGAGGCGGACCGAAGATGGAGAGTAAAGAAGATAGGTGGAGAGAGTGTAGGTGGGGAGGTAGGGAGGGGATAGGTCAGTCCAGGGAAGACGGACAGGTCAAGGAGGTGGGATGAGGTTAGTAGGTAGCGGGGGGTGCGGCTTGGGGTGGGAGGAAGGGATGGGTGAGAGGAAGAACCGGTTAGGGAGGCAGAGACAGGTTGGACTGGTGTTTGTTTTATTTCTCAACACAAACAAGAGCTGAAGTTCTTATGTATAAAACAAAATAAACTCAATTCTTAAGATTCCTGTTGATTAAAGTGCTCTTTCACAGAAATTCAATAGTTTTAATCAATGCAGTGTTGCCATAAACAGCTCTGGGAACAGAAAATCAGTTTTGCCATATTGATTGATTAATCTGAACTAGGTATTTGCTTGTGACTTCACTGCTTCACACGTACAAAATGCTAAGATTGCTTTCTCGCACAGCACCTGGTGTTTTAACAATGTTCCAGTTGTCATCTTCAGGTTGTACTCAGATTATTCCTTTATTCCTCTGTCTTTCAGTAACTTCTGAAGCAAAGTATTTGTAAAGTTTCATATTGCATCTATTTGTAAGGTAAATGTTTCCAGATGAAACAACTTTTGTAATACTGTAAACTATGAGGAATCTTGAGAATCCCAAAGTTCTTTTCACACAAATGTTCTAATTTTAGTATCAAACCAATGCAATTTGGATATCTGCCCATGTGTTGAAGAAGAGGGCAAAATTTTGATTTTTATGCAAAAGTTATTATTTCTAATGTTCCAGAATTGCAAATGCAGTGAAAAGAATGAGACTATTCTTCATTGCTTATAACATAACTAGGCGGGCAACTCGAAAAAGTTTAATGTTAACAGAGCCCTCTGCTTATACAAACCACAGACTATTGAATGGACTCTACGCTCAAATAATGTAACCTGCAATGTGACCTGTGTGCATCTTTTTTGATCTGTACATCCTTTGCTAGCTGTGATCTGTCTGTACTGCTCATAAACAAAGCTTTTCACTGTATTTCAGTATGCATGACAATAAAATCAATCAAGTAATCAAAAAAAACATAATCTACCCTGACATCCATTTGTATGTAATACCAAGGGACCACACTGCGTAAATAATTATTGATTGAATAACTTTGCCGAAAAAACACTGAAGTAACTGGGGAACTAGAGAAGGTTTCAGGTATAAACAAATGGTCCAGGAGCCCCAGTTCTGAAAGTTCTGTCCCCACAATTAGAATCTACCATTTTCATTGGATGGGCGGAACATAGTTTAATCTTTTATAATCTTTTAAAATCTTCTTCATTAACGCTGTCATGTTCAGTTCTAACTGCACAAAAATGGCAGCTGTGATGCCATGCTACTGGACTGTGTCTATTGGACATGTCTACTGGATACTAGAATGTTGAAAAGGCAAATGCACGAAGCTTGTGCTTGCAAGCTGCAGTTACATTTAATTTGCTATTGCCTGTATTTCATTGTCCTTTTGCAAAGCACAAAAAGTGAACGTGGTTAGGCATCAAATGCTATTCACAGGCAATTTGCACCATGCCACTGATGCTTGCACATTAGATGTTGGCATTTCAATTATGCAGAAGTTAGAGGTAATTACTTAATAAAAGGGAAATGCTGGAGAAAAGAGACCCATCGCTTGTGAAATATCCAAGGATGCACTAGGAGACAGTGATGATTGTCACCATATCTATTACGTAAGTTTTCCAATGTATTCTGCTGAATGCAATGAAATGTGGAATAGTTTATTTGGGCTGGGATGAGGAAGAGGTTGAAGTGCAGCACACTGTTCCATTTTAATGTTATTTTTTGATCATGCACCTGATCCGTCACCTTCTGCAAGTTGCTGCGTATACTGATACTGAAGCTGAATAAACAATGGAGATGTGGGCCCCACTATTGGAGTGGTGCACGTCCTACTGTGTGGAGGAGCTCGTGAAGTCTTCATCTGTAGAGTATGCACCAAAACTTGTTGTCTGAGTTAAGAAACTGTATTGTTCCTTGTGTTTCTCAACATAGGTTGTTGGCAGTAAGTGTCATGTGCCTAGCTGCCGGTGGGATATTCCTTGTTGTGGTTACTTTCCTAACATGGCAATGATGGATGGGCCAATGGCCCAGGAGAACAGCAAGGTGCTGCAGAGGCTGAGGAGCACCCAGCTCAGGAAATGTTATATTTGTAGAAACCCTCAGGATGTATTGGACCACTGGAGGACAGCGTTTTTCAACTCCAACGGCATTTTGTGGAGATGAACAAGGTCCTGTTTGATGCAGGCTTTATATGTCCTGGAACCAGTGTGGGACCTCTCAGTCATGCACCCACAAATGCATGAGGACGGTGACCATGCCATCTGGGCAAGATCACTCTGATTCATATTGTCTCCCAGTGATGAGATCAGTGCTGCAGCTTGTTCAGTGAGTTTCAGAACACGGCTGGCTCCTCCTAGGTGCAGGGTGCCATTGACTGCACACGTGTGTCACTGAGAGGGCTATAATGCAAAGGCGTGCAATTCATCAACAGGAGGGAGTTTCATTTCGTTAATGTTCAGGTAATCTGTGAACACCATAACCATGGTGGTTATGGAGGTGTGTGCCTGGCTATCTTGGCAGCTGCCTCAACTCCTCCATTTTGGAGCATTCTCAGGTACCTTGTGCATTTGAGAGTCCAGGAGTCTTACAAGGCTGGATACTGGGGGACAGACCCTGCCCATTGAGGCAGATTACACCATTTTCCATGCCCTAACTGATGAGAAGCACAGATGCAATGTGGCCCATGCTTTGATCAGGGCCATGCCAAGCAAATGATAGGCCTGCTGGACCTGTCTGAGGATGCTTTGTCGTTAAACAGTAACTGAAGTGAGGGAATAGGGTTGTATATGCATGAAAATGTTAGCCATGCTTGGTTATGTGCCTTGTGCAGATTGGCTATTATGTTGTTTCACAGCCAGTGAGGGGAAACACCAGACTGCCAATGCTTGTCTAGTTGCATATTGGCCTTTGAAACATTTGCATGGGACCCAGGTATGCAGGTCTTCTGGTGTATATTCAGTGGGCAGCAAGTTGTTCTGGGAATGGTGGGCAGTAAGATTGGGCTAACATCAGCCGATAGGGAAGCCAATTGGGGAGGATAAAGCAAAGTTGGTAAGAATCAATGAGAAATTTCTCCAAAAATCTCGATGCAACTGACACTTAGCAAAAATAGTACTCAGACCTATTACAATGAGAATGAATGTATCAGATTCTCCATGTGGAAACACTTTTGCAACATTTCCCCATATCCTTACTGAAAACTTCCACATCTTGTTATTGCACAGTGTCTACCTTACTTGTGTGTACATACATCTCATTAAAGCCCAAAATTGTTTTAGTTATACACTACTTTCAATTCCGCTCTCCTTCCCTGAGAAACCCAATAGCACAAATTCTGGACATGTAAATTAAAACAGGTACGTTGCAGCTGCAGCTGACTAAATACTTGTTCTGGCCATCATGTAACTACTTATTCAAAACAACTTCCCTGCATGCTCCATAGTCACCATCCTCCCCGAACCTTCATCCACATAACTTGACATCAACAAACCATCAACCTCAACACATCATCATTCGTTCTGTTAGTCCATTCGTTTTGTTGCTCAGGTACACCTAGAAGTGTCATATTACTGCACACACAACAGACATGAATCTTACACATTCACACAGGTTGCATCTTATGGCTCTTGCATTGCTCCCTCAGTGCTTGTTCGCTTTGCATTTATTTGAAGGCTGCCAGCCTCTGTATACGTCCCATTGTTTTCTTAGAGCATACTCACTGACTTAAACATTAACTCAGAAGCTGTCAGCCTCTGTGTGGCTTACATGGCTTTCTTTAGTACATAGGGTCTTTAGTGCTCTGTTATAGGCTGCGGGCCTTTATGATTTGCGTTGTGTTTAGTGCAGAGGGTAAAACAGCAACCTGTTATTGTGGGGAGTTGAACACTTAATGGTTTGGAAATGTTGCTGTGTGGCAACATGCTACATCACTATCACACCTGCAATATGTGCTGACAATTTAGGTAGCAAACAGTCTGCATGCACTTCAAAGCAAATGGCTATGTTTGAATGTTAGTCCTTTGTGGGTGACTGCAGTCAGTCAAAGAATTTATCAAGTTTGAGTGCATGGAGTTGGCTGTGTTCAATCAGGCACTTGTTCCTTCCAGAGTCTAGGAAATCGTGTCTTTGTAGTTCAGGAATTGGTCTACTGTTACTTCTGCAGGTCTAGTACAGCTACTCCAGGAATTATAGGTAGGTAAGTCAGAGTATTTAGGAGACATCAGTTCAGAGATCGGCCAGTTTTTCCTGCAGTGAGTCAAAGGGAGGGATTCAGTATGATGAAAGTGAATGTAAATGCAGTTACTGATGAAGAAGAAGCAAGAGAGGTGGTAAAGTGTACTCAATGAATGCATAGGAGTAGGTAGCGGGCCGGAAGGGTTAGAGTTTGGAAAGATGAGGTGACCAAGAGTGGACAAAATTTGTGCAATTATGCATGTTGCAGTCCATAAGCCTTGGTGAGTAATGTGTGCAGTAGCAGAATTAGAATGAGTGCTGACTCTGTGAGTGTGAATTGGCAGAGAGAATATGGTGGCACTTAGTTTTGCGAGTGAGAAAGATCACTAACCTGCTTCATACTTAGTTGAACATTCCACTTCACCCTGGACAGGCCTCTGACCAGGGCTGCAATTTGAAATCAGGCTGATTGTGTCTGAATGCATGGACTCCTTTGGTGGGCAGCCTTAAAAAAGACTGCCCTCTTCTCCACTGCCCATTGAACAACACCTCTAAGTCCCCGTCCGCCAAGTGGATTGTGAGTTTTCCTTTCCTCTGGACCATGTCCTTTGTGGTGACAGTGAAGTACCACAGTATTGGGGGCAATTCCTGGCTTGCGGCATCTGGAGTGGAGTTCAGCTGAGCTTCAAAGATGATACAAACAATGTGAACACTGGAAGGTCCCACCAGTGGTTAGCTCTTGCACCTCTCCAGCTATGTAATTCCCTGTGAAAGATTGCCAGAGAACCTATTCATGTAATTGATGTGATGAATAGCAGCAGATTGTGTGAGAAATGTTACTCAGAGCCAATGCAGGCTGAATGCCATGAATCTCACTCAATAAACCACTTCAACTGAAAATGGAAAATTCTACCCATAATGGAGTTACAGAAACAGCCTACAAAATAGTAGGCTTTTAAAGTTAAAAGAAGCTATAGTACTCTGCTGTGTCATCGTTCAGATTTTAATGATTGACAAGAACTGGCTGCCTTAGCTTCTCCAGTCATTTGAATCTCCTCCTGGTTTGCACAAGATGAACAAGCCGTGCTTTCTGCGTATATTTGAGCACCATGGAATTGGCATAGCCTTTACCAAAGGTACATAACTCTAGACAGGACAGAGAAAACGTAGTCTCTGAAAGGATTGAGGCAGCATAGAATCCTCCATAAAAGATAGGATGAAGTACACAAAAGTACAATATGTATTTGTTACACCTTTTCTAATTCTTTCTTCTATAATTTATCTTCCATTTCTGCTTCAATGTTTTTTTCCTGCCCCCACCTTCACAGTGCACTTGTTTGTAGATGAGGGTGCTGCTATCATAGGCTTTTTTTCCCTCCTGCTGAATGGCCAGTCGACCAACAGTACACAATGAAAGTAAGATCATCACACAGTGGAAGTAATGAAAAATATTCTGTTACAGCTAAAGTCCCTGTATAAGGGGAGGCGATGGCCTATTGGTATTATCACTGGACCAATACTGCTGAGACTCAGGTAACATTCTGGGGACCTGAGTTTAAATCCTGCCATGGCAGATGGTGGAATTTTAATTCAGTAAGTATCAGGAATTAAGAATCTAATGATGACCATGAATCCATTGTTAACTGTTCGAAAAACCCATCTGGTTCCCTAATATCCTTTAGGGAAGGAAACTGCCAACTTTACTTGGTCTGGCCTACGTGTGACCCCAGGCTGACGACAATGTGGGTTCACTCTTAACAGCCCTCTGGGCAATTAGGGATGGGCAATAAATGCTGCCTGGCCAGCAACGCCCTCATCCCATGAATGAATAAAGAAAAAAATATTGAGAACTTTCACAGCTGCTGTTGGAAAACTGTAGCATAAAATTGTTTTGCTCCATCGAGAGAAACCAAACAAAAATGGCTCTCTTGATCTTACTGGCACATTGAAGCCAGAAATTGCAATCCTTGAGCAAGAAAATATGGGACAGTGAGAGTTGTCTCGGGGTCCTGTGGGCCACCTGGGATTGTGGATGTGGCTGCAGATGAGTGTTAGTGACAAAATTGCAATCCTTTAAGTCAGCGCATAATTTAAACTGTGGTTCACCAGGATAATCAAGCGTTCACCCCACATCAGATTGTGATTTTAGCTTGTTAAATTGGCAAAATACTAATGTAAGTAATGACGACTATATCAATATCAACAAATGTATATAGCCCTGTTAATGTTCAGAAGTTTAATAACCAACTGTTGTCTTTATGCAAATAAAAGGAATGTCAGATCTAAGCGCAATCTAATACAGGCTACCAAAGTTTAATAGAAAAGTTTTCTGAAAGTTATATGAATTAAAATATCATACTAATTTCATTCTAAGATTCTCTTTTGATGAAGCGAGGATGCCTCTCAGATTCTGGGCAGTATCTTGTGATGGTGATGGGAGTCTTGACATCTGACTGGATAGCCAGCAATAACCCTGCATTGCCTCTTTGAGATGGGCCATTGCATCATCTTTCATGTACTCAGACACTTGTCAGATCAAGGATTCTGGAGAGGAAATGCTGACCGTAATACCATGAGAAATAAGAAAAGGAGCAGGTTGTTTATCTTCCTGAACCCACTCTATTATTTAATAAGAACATGGCTGATCCAACATTTCTAATGCCCAGTTTGCTGCATTTTCCTCATAACCCTTGATTCTCCCATTGATCAAGAATCTATTATAGCCCTAAGTGTACCCAAGAACTTGACCCCCCACAGCCCTCTGCAGCAAGGAGTTCCAAACACTCAAAATCCTCTGAACAAAGAAATTCCTCTTCATCTTATGCATAAATCGCAACAGGTTGGTTTGCAGGTGCAGCAGGTCATTAAGAAGGCAGGTGAAATTTTGTCCTTCATTGCTAGAGAGAGATTGAGTTTAAAAGCAGAAAGGTTATGTTGCAGATGTATAGGACACTGGTGAGGCCACATCTAGAGTGTCGTGTGCACTTTTGGGCTCCTTACTTGAGAAAGGATGTACTGGCGCTAGAGGGGGTGCAGAGAAGATTCAGTAGGTTGATTCCAGAGTTGAGAGGGTTGACCTGTGTGGAGAGACAGAGTAGACTGGGATTATATTCATTGGAATTTAGAAGAATGAGGGGGGATCTTATAGAAACATGTAAAATTATGAAAGAAATAGATAAGGTAGAAGTAGTGAGGTTGTTTCCACTGGTGGGTGAAAGTAGAACAAGAGGGCATGGCCTCAAAATTAGGGGGAGCAGATTTAGGACTAAATTGAGGACGAATTTCATCAAGCAGAAGGTTGTGAATCTGTGGAATTCTCTGCTCAGCAAAGTAGTTGAGGCTTCCGCATTGAATATTCTTCAGCTGACTTGCAGCCCAGATAGTGGATTGCTGTGGTTGGTTCGCTAGCCGAGCTGGTTTATTAGTTTGCAGATGTTTTGTTACTCCGCTGGGTAACATCATCAGTACAGCCTCTGATGAACCATGATGTTACCCAGCAGGCAATGAAACATCTGCAAACTAATGAACCAGCCTGGCGAGTGAAACAACCACAGCTTCCTCAATGAATAATTTTAAAATTAAGACAGGTAATTTTTCGAACAGTAACGGAGTTAGGGGTTATGGTGAGAGGGTGAATAAGTGGAACTGTAGCCACAAAAAGATAGCCATGACCTTATTGAATGGCGTAGCAGGCTTGAAGGACCAAATGGCCTACTCCTGTTCTTGGTCTTTATGGTCATATGTTCTCAGTCTCCCATTAGCACACCTTTATTCTGAGACTATCTCCTCTGGTCCTGGACTCGCCCATGAGGGGAACCATCCTCTCAGCATTTACCCTGTCAAGCCCGTTAAGAATTGTTTATGTTTCAATAAGATCGTCTCCCATTCTTCTAAACTCCTGTGGTAGAGCCCCACTCTGTTTAGCATTTACTTATAAGAGAATATCTCCATACCGGGGACCATCCTAGTGAGCCCTCTTTGAACAGTCTCCAATAAAATGATATCTTTCCTTAAATAACAGGACCAAAACTGCTCACGGTTCTTCAGATGTAGTCTCGTCATCACCCTGTACAATTACAGTAAGACTTTCCTCCTCTTATACAACAAACTCCTTGAAATAATGGCCAACATTCTATTAGCCTTCCTGATTACCTATTACACCTGTGCTAGTGCTCTGTGTTGTGTGCACAAGTACCCCTCAAGTCCCTTACTGTTGGAGATTATGGCAGTTTTTCTCCATTTAAACTTGAGACTTATTAGCCAATCAGAGACCGGTAACCCAATTTAATGGCATCTCCACTGGAAAGACGGCTGATGCTGGAGCAATACCTAGCCAAATCCTAGGTCCATAGTTGGATCCCAGGTCAAGATGAATGAAGGCAAGAGAATGTTTGCATGGTGAGGCTTGTGAAGGAATGAAGGGTGTCATCAGCAAATGCTGACATTTGGTGGTGGCTCTCAGCAACCCTGTCGTCAATTCTGGATCCCCAGTCAGGCACTGAATGCCTGTGCAAAGGGTTTAAAAAAAACAGTTTTGAAAAAAAGGTTGGAGCAGGAGGTTATGCCAGAACTGTATAAAATCATGAAATTAGGGGTTGTTTTCCTTAGAATACAGGAGATTGAGATGGGACATTATTGAGATGTATAAAATTATGAGGGGCATAGACAGGGTGGACGGGAAGATGCTTTTTCTCTCGATGAAAGGATCAATGACCAAGGTTGTTGATTTAAGGTTAGGGGTAGAAGGTTTAGATAAGATGCAAGGAAAAGCTTTGCCATCCGGAGGGTGGTGTGCATCTGCAATATACTGCCAGTAAGGGTAGTTATATTGTGGAGGTGCCAGTGTCTGACTAGGGTGAACAAAGTCAGAAATCGCACAACACCAGGTTATAGTCTTACAGGTTTGTTTGAAAACACAAGCTTTCTGAGTTTTATTCCTTCTTCAGGTGTTAGTGAGAGGGGTAGTATAAGACATGGAATTTGTAAGTAAAAGATCAAAGGGTCATACCATTTGTGAGATTTTACTAAACAAACCCAAGATGCTGTTAAAATCTTTAATCAGTTAAAAGATTTTAATTGATTAATATATATACGTAAATTCCAAATTTCTTTGAAGCCATTGTCCTGAGAAAGTTAAAGGTTTTATCAGTGTAAAGAAGAGGTCACATTTTAGGTCAGACACTGCATATTGGGTGTGAGGCCTTGTTTAGTATCTGTTTGTGTTTTGGTTTGAAGTCACACTAGTGTTATTTCTAAAGTAGGAGTTTTTATAAAATGCCACATTTTCTATAAATTGTGAGCTTTTTGAACAAAATAGAATATATCAGCAAATACAAATTCACCCCATAGATTCGCATGTACATGTGTGTGTGCGTGTGGGAGAGAGAGAGAGAGAGAGACTGTGTGTGCACTTGAGAGACAGCATATGTATGAGAAAGGATCTGCGAGTTTGTGTATGTGTGTGTGAGAGAGAGGATCTCTGTGTGTGTGTGTGTATGTATGTGTGTGTGTGTGTATGTGTGTGTGTGTGTGTCTATGAGAGAGGATCTGTGTGAGAGACTGCGTCTGTATGAGAGAGGGTCTGTGATGCAACATAAACTCAAGATTCCAGCTGAGGCCATCCTTGTGGGTACTGAACTTGGCTATCGGCCTCTACTTGGCAGCTCTGCATTGTTGTGTATCCTGTAGTCTGTCTTGGAGGACATTTGCCCAAAAATCTGAGGTGGAATGTTCTTGACCACTGAAGTGTTCCCCCAATGGGAGGAAACATCCTTGTCTAATGGTTGTTAAACAGTGTCCATTCATCCGATGTTTTATTGTATGCGTGGTTTCGCCAATATACCGTGCCTCAGGACATCCCTGCCTACAGTGTAAGAGATAGACAATGTTGCCCAAGAAACATGAGTATCTGCCGTGTACATGGTGGGTGGCATTCCCATGCGTGATGTGTATAGCGTCCATGTCGAAGATCTGACATGTCTTGCGGAGGTTGCAATGACAGGATTTTATAGCGTTAGGGTCGATGTTGACCTGAAGGCTGGTTAGTTTGCTGCAAACAATTGTCTGTTTAAGGCATGGCGGTTGTTTGAAGGCAAGAAGTGGAGGCGTGGGGAAGATCTTGGCGAGATGCTCATTGTCATGGATGATATGTTGAAGGCTGCAAAGAATGTGGCATAGTTCCTCCACTTCCTGGATGTACTGGATGATGAAGGGTACACAACTGGACATACCCCCTGTCTGTTTTCTGAGGAGGTCATTACAGTTTTTCACAGAGGTACGTTGGAACTGATGATTGATGAGTTGAGCATTGTATCTTGTTCCTGTGAGTGTGTCCTTCAACACCTTCAGGTGTCTGTCTCATTCCTCCTCATCTGAACAGACCCTGTGTACAAGTAGGGCTTGTCTGTAGAAGATGGCTGCTTTAATATGTCTAGGGTGGAAGCTAGAGAAATGGACACTAAGGGTAGTAGAAGCAACAATCTTCTTAACATTAAAGAAGTATTTAGATGTGCATTTGTGATACCTAGACATATAAGGCAGTGGGCCAACTGCTCGAAAATGGGATTAGAATGGTGAGGTGGTTGTTTTTGACTGGCATGGATGGAGTGAGCTGAAGGGCCTTTTTCTGTGCTGTAGATCTCCGTGACTCAATATGTAATTTGCAGGTTTTACTGACTTTAATTCTGGCTTTGAACAAGAGACTCTCCTTGGAACCTTCCAAACAATCTCACATGAGATCCCTAACCCCAGCAACTTACATGATTAAATGCCCTCCTGCCACCAAACTTGCCATGGGAGGGCATGATTCAACAACCTGTTTATTTTTCACAATACTTCCAAGTGAACAATGATTCTACACTTGAAACAACTCTCTTAGCAACCTTCGAAAGAATGAGAGTTTGTAAGTCCAAGTGTGCAGTTGAGGTCACTGTTTCAAATAGAAGTAGAAGATCCGATACACGTGTCATAAGGTAATGAATTCACAAATAGGACCCCAACATTTCAAATTCTTGTGAGTTTGCTGTTTGCCATTGAGGTGAACGTAGCTAGTTTTAATTTTGCCATCTACAATAGAGAGACTTCTTAAACGCTGAAAGCAAACTTCTTTCATTTAGATTGTGAACATGAAGTGAATGACATACAAGGACAAAATTGATGCTGGAAGAATAGTTTGTTAAGAATAGGCTTGAAGGTTATAATGATATGTAGAGAATGCATATCAAATGAAATATTATGGCTCCTGACCTACAGTAACCATGGAAACTAGATCAAAACACTCTTTCAAGCAAAGCAGAGAATTAGAAATACTGGATTTTTGAAAGAGAAAGCAGCCAAAATGTAGAATAGGGGAAGATAGAAAAGAAAGGCAAAACAGAAATCTAATTTCTGAAATCGGAAGTCAATGTGACTTTTGGCTAATCCGTGCATACTTTCCAAACGTGTGCTGCCATGTAACTTTGAACGAACATTGGTCACAGTAGAGTGAGTCTTTGTTTTGGTAAAGTGCTAGGTGCATTGCAGATTTGAGGCCTTTCTTTAGTGAGATTTCTTGCTATATCTTACCAAACTCACTCACCTAATTAACTATCTACCCTGCACCTATTGCGTCCCTCCTGTCCAATTCATTGAATCATTGAACCCCTACAGTGTGGAAACAGCCCCTTCGGCCCAACAAGTCCACACTGACCGTCCGATCATCCCACCGAGACCCATTCCCCATAACCCACCTAATCTGCACATTCCTAATACCTATGGGCAATCTAGGCTGGCCAATCCACCTAATCTGCATGTCTTTGGACTGTGGGAGGAAACCCACACAGACACGGGAAGAACATGCAAACTCCACACAGACTGTCGCCCAAGGGTGGAATTGAACAGGGGCCCCTGGTGCTGTGAGGCTGCAGTGCTAGGCACTGAGCCACCATGCTGCCCCTGTTCTATCCCTATCTTAGTATGCAGAACTTTCTCAGAACATCACACAACTTAGAGGATATCCATAAAAAGACCAAAACCTTTGCACTCGTTTCATCTTTAGAAAATCACTGTGCAGGCAGAAAAGGTTTGGAATTCTGGCAATTCCCCTCAGCAGCAACATAAAATTATAACAACTACATAGCCACATTGCTCACAGCAAACAGGTGGCATGGCTGACATCAGTCACACATACAACCTCATCCTCTCTCTTTAGTCACTTTTTAGCTACAATACGATACAACTTACCAGCCTGTAGCTGCATCATATCTAAACACCCTCTTTAAATCACCACTAATCTGTTCCCATTGCTGAGCAAACACCCAAGGTCTATCATTGTCCAGTATCGGCAAACGATCGAACAATTCCAAAGATGAATGCAAATCTAAGAAGCTGCAGTGTACCCCCCACAGTGAAAATGCTGGCACCATGCCCAACAACTTTTTTGCATTCCATGATGGTCTGTGGTACACCCCCCCCCCCCCCTGCCATTTATTAGAACATGGTGTCAATCAGGTCCTGCTTGGTTTGTAGTACCTGATGACGTTCATGCACTACAAATAAAGGGAACTTCCATCTACCAAGTAGAGGCACTATGAATAGACTGACGTACATTTACTATATACATGTGCCTATGTTGCTTTTTTTCAAACAATAAAGAACAGTACACTGCAGGAAGAGGCCCTTCAGCTTACCAACACATGATTCCTCTCCAAGCTAAAAATTTCTTGCCCTCTTGAGGACTGTATCCCTCTATTCCCTGCCTATTCATTTTTCTGTCAAGATGCCTCTTAAACATTGCTATTTTATCCAATTCCACCATCACCTCTGGCAGCATATTTCCAGACACTTACTCTCCTCTCTGTAAAGAAAAAAGTATCTGTCACATCTCCTTTAAACCGAACTCTCTCTACCTTAACCCTGTGTCCCCTAGTCATTGACATTCCTAAGCTGGGAAACATACTGTAACTATTCATTTTATCCATGCCTTTCATAATTTTTAAAATTCTACCAGATTACCCTCATCCTTTGACTTTTAAGTGAAAACAAAGCAAGCTTGTCTAATCTCTCCTCATAGCTAGTACCTACAAAACCAGCTAATATACGAGTAAATTGTTTCCGTATCCTCTCCAAAGCCTCCATGTATATTTTGATTGAAAATAAAAGTTTTTTTTGCATAAATGTTACTTAAAAATGTAGATAATATATTCATTTGATGGGATAAAGAAAAAGATCTTCAGGTAAACAATTTTTTTTACTAATCGTAAATAGTAACTCAGTCAAACAATATTTAAATATTTAAATTATCCACTGCACAAAATTTGTGAAAAGATATCATGAACAACGTATTTATTTACAAAAATTGCAAGCCAGCATGTCGTCAGAAAACTGCTCAATGTCAAACTTCTCAACTTGATTTAAATGCCTGTGCCCAAAACCATTGGCCTCCAATGATATGTACTGAAGGTATTTTTCTTCTGTAAGCTTTTTCCGTGTTCAGTTGGTCGTTTACTTATTAATTGAGTTTAAAAAAAAAACCCCTGCAACACCTGTTGGTAGGAAAAATTCAGAACACAACACTAATTAGCAGAGATATGAGTAGTGCCACATTGTGAATGTGTTCCATTCTCGAGATCAAGTCAATTTGTATGGAAGTTGGAATACAATACAGGACCATGTCTAATAGCCATTTGTAAGTACAAGGAAACATTCACAAGTCAGTACTTTAAAGGTAATATTAATGTATCCCTGTATGGAATCACGTTTGTAAACATGGGCACTTGTCAATCAGACTTTGTAGACTGGGGACTGCCTGTAGTGCTGTAAACAGTGGCAATGAGTGAATCATTTTACATCTTTTCCTTATTTCATTTGTACTCCTTTGCATATAAAAGGATTTCATTGCCTTTCCATTTTACTTTTCCATCATTGTTTATTTCCATTGATTTCTTGGGTTTATTAAATTCATTCCTGTGCATTGGGCATTGCTGGCTAGGCCAGCATATATTGCCATCTCCATTTCCCAGGGGGCTATTCAGAGGCAACTACATTGCTATGGGTCTGGAATCACACATATACCAGACCAGGTGAGGATGGCAGATTTCACTCTCTGAAAGATATTATTGAACCAGATGGATTTTTCCTGACAGTTGATGCCAGTTTCATGGTCATTATTGGACTCTTAGTTCCAGATTGTTAATTGAATCCAAATTCCATCTCCATTGATGGGTTTGAATTCAGGTCCCGAGATCATGACTGGGATCTCTGGATTATTAGTCTAACAATGATACCACGGGACGGTTACCTCCCCGACTACATTTATGCAATTTATTGTTTGTAAATTCTCATGAGCACTGAACATAAGAAAGAGGAACAGGAGGGGGCATTTTAGCCCATAAGCCTACTCTATATTTTCTAGCTATCTAGCTATGCTTTAAATTTATTATGGAAACAAAGAAAGATGGTCTGCAAAAATGAGTTTTGGATTGGGGTGGGCAAACCTTATTTTAAAAAAAAGACAGAACCTGGCCAAAATAGTCTGGGAGCTGCTACTTGAGAGCAAATCTGTAGCAGAACAGTGGGAGGCATTCAGAAAGGTAGTGAGGGGAGAACAGGCCCAACATATTTACTTTAGGGTGAAATGTAGCAGCAACAAACCCGGGGAATCGTAGACATGTTGAAATATTCAGGACTTATAAAAAGAATAAGAGAAAAATGTAACATATGCACAGGGAGCAAAACAACTGAGGTCCTGGAGGAATGTAGGAAGTACAGAGGGACATCAAGAATGCATATAAAGTAAAGAGGGTCATGAGAAAATGCTGGTGAGCAAGATTAGGGAGAATCCCAAGATACTTTGTAAGTATATCAAGGGGAAGCGAATAACCAGGGAAAGAGTAGGGCCTATTAGGGACTAAGGCAGCAATCTGTGCATGAAATCAGAGAACATTGTTAGTGTATTAAATGAGTATGTTACATCTGTCTTTACTCAGGAGAAGGGTGATGTAAGTACAGAATTCAAGAAGGTGGACTGTGAAGTTTTTGAACAGATTGATAGAAGAAGCAAGGAGATAATGGGGGGTTTTGGTGAGTTTAAAAACAGACAAATTCACAGATTTAGATGAGTTGAATCTCAGACCCTTAAGGTAGATGAGGGAGGAAATTATAGGGGCCCTGATCCAAATTTTTAAATCATCTTTTGCCACAGGGTACGTACCAGAGTACTGGAGGACAACTAATATGGTTCCACTTTAGTGGTAGAGGTAGACCAGGAAACTATAGACCAGTGAGTGTTACATCAGTGTTAGAGAATCAGTTGGATAAAAATAGTGAAGGAGAAAATTCCATTGAGAGAAAGAGGGTTTGATCAGGGATAATAAAATGTGAGGCTGGATGAACACAGCAGGCCAAGCAGCATCTCAGGAGCACAAAAGCTGACGTTTCGGGCCTAGACCCTTCATCAGAGAGCTAGGCCCGAAACGTCAGCTTTTGTGCTCCTGAGATGCTGCTTGGCCTGCTGTGTTCATCCAGCCTCACATTTTATTATCTTGGAATTCTCCAGCATCTGCAGTTCCCATTATCTCTTGATCAGGGATAGTTGGCATTGCTTTGTCAGATGGAAGTAATGCAGAATAAATTTGATTGAATTTTTTTGAGGAGGTGACCAAGCGTTTTGATGAGGTTAGGACAGTTGATGTAGTTTATATGGATTTCAGCAAGGCCTTTGATAAAGGTTCTGCATGGTAAACTGATGAAGAAAGCAATAGCTTAAGGGAATCAGGCTAACTTGGCAAGATGAATCCAAAATTGGTTTAGTGATATGAGATAGAGAATAGTGATCAAAAGTTGTTTGTGACTGGAGTCCATGGGGATCAGTGTTGGGCTCCTTCTTGTTTGCGATAATCATAAATGATATAGGTGAGAATGTGGGAGGGATGATATGTAAGTTGCGGATGACACAAAGATTGACTGGGTGGTTGACAGTAAGGAGGAAAGTATTAGGTTACAGGAAGATATAAATAGACTGGTTAGATGGACAGATCAGTTGCAGATTGAATTAACCCTGACAGATGTGAATTGGTGCACTTTGGAAGACGGTACAAGACAGAGGAGTACTTGATGAATGGCAAGACACGAGAAAGCTCAGAGGAACAATGGGTTCTTGGATGCTTCCTGAATGTTGTGGAATAGGTTAAGACAGTTAAGAAAGCACACTAGACTCTTGCTTTTATCAGTTGTAGCATAGATAATAAGAGCAGGAAGATTATATTGAACTGCACAAAACTTTGGTTATGCTGCAGTTGGAGTACTGTGTGCAATTCTGGTCATCACGTAATGGGAAGGATGCATTTGTACTGAAGGGGTGCAAAGGAGAATCACCAGGATTTTGCCTGGGTTGGAAAAGCAGGAATTGTTTTGTTTGGAGCAGAGAAACTGACCCGGCAGGGTTGGGGGGGAACCTAAAAGACACATATGAAATTATGAGGGATGTGACAGGGTAAGTGGAAAGCAGTTTTTCCCTTTACTTGAAGGGTCAATATGAGGGGAAAATCATTTTCGTGTGAAAGGCTAGAGCTTTAGATGGAATTTGAGGGAAAACCCTCGTAATCCAGAAGGTGTGGGAGTATGGAGGGTAGTTGAGGGAGGAAATCTCACAACCTTTAAAAAGTATGTTGATGAGCACCTGAAGTGTCATAACATTCAAGGCTATGGGTTAAGAGCAGGAAAGTAGGACTGGGGTAGGCATTAGTGATAATGGGAACTGCAGATGCTGGAGAATCCGAGATAACAAAGTGTGGAGCTGGATGAACACAGCAGGCCGAGCAGCATCTTGGGAGCACAAAAGCTGACGTTTCGGGCCTAGACCCTTCATCAGGGTCTGGGCCCAAAACGTCAGCTTTTGTGCTCCTGAGATGCTGCTTGACCTGCTGTGTTCATCCAGCTCCACACTTTGTTATCCTGGTGTAGGCATTAGTTCATTTTTTTCAGTGTAGACTTGATAGGCTAAAGGGTTTCTTCTCTGCTCTGTGATTTTATGATATGCTAAATTTGGGCTCATTCACTTAACCAATCCATGTTCATTTATAAACTTCTTATTTCTTCATGCAGTTTACTTACTCAAACCTTTTACTGTCATCTGCAAATTTGACTATTATCCATTCTATCTCTGCATCCAAATCATTAATACAATTTGTAAATCATTGGAGCCTGAGAACTAATTCTTTGGCACCCCACTATTTACAGTTTACTTGCTCCTTTCCATTTACATGTTTTTTAACCTTTATTTCCACGTACTTAATGTGCTGCCTTTTCTCTTGCAGTTTGTATTTTCTTAAAGTGAAACATCAAAAGATTTCATGTCACAAAAGTTTTTTTTATTTTAAGACTGAAGAATATAATATTCATCTCAGTAATCTCTGTTAGAGGCAAAAAACAAAAGCCTGCAGATGCTGGAATCCAAGGTAGGCAAACAGGAGGTTGGAGAACACATCAAGCCAGGCAGCATCTGGAGGAAAGGATCAGTCAATGTTTTGGGTTACTGGATGTGGGGGTAGGGGAAGCTGCAGATAAAGAGAGAGGGGGAGGGGTGTTTAAATCCTGTTTAAATGCGTTTTAAATAGAAGCATTGCCCTCACATAATTACACTGCAAGCGGATGAAAGCATTTCAGACAGGTATAAAGATTTTCTACCATATATATAGCATTGCACAGCTCAGAAGCAAGCCATTCAGCCCAAGACTGAATACCGATGGATAGGGCCATAAAACGTCTTCCCACAGAAACAATGAAAACATGAATGGATAATTTGTTTCAGGGATTTTTGTTGAAGTATTAAGTTTAAGCATTGCATTGCCAGAAATTTCATCCTTTTCTTCAAATAGTGTTATGGAATCTTTGACATTTTAAAAGGTAGATTTATTTAATGTATCATCCAACAAACACTTTCAGTTCTGCAGGACCCCCTAATACTTAGACTCGCCTATTAACAAAATATAGTTGCAGGAATGTACTCAAAGAGCCAACAATCATTTTGGAAAGACAAATCAGGGCACTTATACACTTAATGATAAGGTCCTGGGAAGTAGTGCTGAACAAAGAGTCCTTGGAGTGCAGGTTCATGGTTTCTTAAAGTGAAGACGCACATAGAGAAGACAGTGCAGAAGGTGTTTGGTATGCTTGACCTTATTGGCCACTACATTGAGTATAGGAGTTTGGAGATTATATTGCAGCTGCACAGGACTTTGACTGGCCTTTTTTGGAATAAATTGCATGTAGTTCTGGTCTCCTTCCTATCGGAAAAATGTTGTGAAACTGGAAAGGGCTCAGAAAAGATGTTGTCAGGTTTGGAGGGTTTGAGTGGAGAGGCTGAATGGGCTGTGACTATTTTCCCTGGAGTTTTGAAGGCTGAGGGATGACCTTGTGGAAGTTTAAAAAATCATGAGTGGTATGGGTAGAGTAAATAAGCTGGGTTTTTCCCCCAGGGTGGGGGAGTCCAAAACTTGTGGTTTAACGTGAGAGGGGAAAGATATAAAAGAGACCTAAGAGACAACTTTTTCACGCAGAGAGTGGTGCATATATGGAATGAGCTGCCAGAGGAAGTTGTGGAGGCTGGTACTATTAGAATATTTAGAAGGCATCTGGATTGGTATATGAATAGGAAGGGCTTGGAGGGACATGGGTCAAATGCTGGCAAATAAGTCAAGATTTGTACAGGATATCTGGTTGGCATGAATGAGTTGGAGTGAAGGGTCTGTTTCTGTGCTATATATCTCTATGTCTCTGTGACACTAATCTTATGACTCAGGAGTGAAAGTGCTATTCCTGACCAAGGTTGTGTTTAGGCATAGCAAAGATAACTGCTGGACTGGCATCAATTCACCAAGCAGTTAACTATAGCTAACTTTTGTATTACATGTGTAAGATTATATATTCTTTAGGTTGTTAATATTAATGAATAACTTCGTTTGACATTGTACTCAATTCGTTCCTCCCAATTAAGAATAAGTGCAGAGATATCCCACAACTGGAAAGGTTCTACCTGAATTTGTAATTGGTGTGCAACTGCACTGAGTGTATTTGCTGGCAAATGCCAGCTCACCTGTCAGTAATTACACTTTCACAGCAGCTAATTTGTACACAGTAAGGCCTCTTGAATAACAATGTGAGAATAATCAGATAATTTTAAACATGGTGGCACATATAATAGATGCATTGGTTAAATTCTTCCAAAATTCCTTAGATTTTGGAAATATCCTAGTGGATTTAAATACAACCTGTGTAACACCTTGATTCAAAGAAGGGCGGAGACTGAAAACTATAGGATAGTTAGCCTAGCTGTGTCATAGGGAAATTGATAGAAGCCATGTTGAGGAGATACAACAGGATTCTTAGAAAAACATAATGTGATCAGGCAGAGTTCAACATGATTTTGTGAAAAGGAAGTGTGTCTAACTAATTGTTTAGAGCCTTTTGAGGCAGAATGGTCTGCTTATGTTGCTAATTCCAATCAATTTTAATTACTTTGAGTGAACGGTAATTTTTCTGCAAGGTAACGCCGTAAGATCTTTTACATTCACCTGAGGCAAGAAGCAGAGCCACGCCCTTAATATCCTCTATGTCACCTACCAATCCATGGCACCTCATGACATCCTGTGCTACTGTACTCACATACCTTAATACTCCCAAATCCCCTATGCCAATTAGTGCCTCCTGCCACCAACCGCCTCTTTGTCCTTAATTTTTACAGCAACTCACTTAGTGTGCATCTATGGACACAGGAGGAAAAAATAAAGTTCCATGACTTATAGTTTTATATTGCAGACTGTACTCTATTAAGAAAAATGCTCTCATTCATAATAACACATCATGATAGGCCTTTACAGCTTTGACATTTCTTGGATGTTCTTTACAGGTTGACACCTATTGATAGATCTTGACACATGTTGACAGATTTGATAGGTTTTCACAAGTTTGATAGTTGCAAGAATACCTTTGTAAGTATTTTCTATACATAATTTTCTCTCTGGTTAATAATCCCAAGGATATTTGACCTCCTCCCAAAGAGTATCTATCCCACCAAGAGATGCTCAACACAAACCTCTCCCGCACAAAAGATACCTGATCCTTTATCCTGAAGGCCTCCTGGGACCACATTCATAGGACTACATCAGTTCTCGAAAGGGGTATATTGAATATCTAAAAGAAATGCACTGAGGATGAACTTTGCCCAGCCTAAATATTCTGGCCTCCACACAACAGGGTTATCAAAATTGGCTTTAGAGACAGCTGAACATTTAAGTGGTTAGCTGCCCTGAGGAATTGCACATACATGAACCCTGAGCCCCAAGACATCAGTGCTGTCATAATGAATTATCTTGCAAAGGATGTGATGAAAAACTGAGCTCATCTCTTTTTCTAGCTTCATTTCTATTTCCCCTATTGTTCTTCCTGTCTACTGTGACCTCTTCCAACTTCCTTGACCTATTCCCACTTACATTGGAACTAGTTCCTTCTTTTTATGCATCGTCCATGTTCCTCTCAGAAGTTATTGCTCAAAAAAGCACCCTCTGTCTTTGTAAACTACTTTATCATCAGAAATTGTCCATTATTTTTCCTCCACAGTGCTGCTTTTGATGACTTGAGCACAGAATCTTGTTTCTCATTCTCCAGCTAAATGAGACTGCCCTTATTTAGAACATAGAACATAGAACATAGAACAGTACAGCACAGAACAGGCCCTTCAGCCCACAATGTTGTGCTGACCATTGATCCGCATGTATGCACCCTCAAATTTCTGTGACCATATGCATGTCCAGCAGTCTCTTAAATGACCCCAATGACCTTGCTTCCACAACTGCTGCTGGCAACGCATTCCATGCTCTCACAACTCTCTGTGTAAAGAACCCGCCTCTGACATCCCCTCTATACTTTCCTCCAACCAGCTTAAAACTATGACTCCTCGTGCTAGCCATTTCTGCCCTGGGAAATAGTCTCTGGCTATCAACTCTATCTATGCCTCTCATTATCTTGTATACCTCAATTAGGTCCCCTCTCCTCCTCCTTTTCTCCAATGAAAAGAGACCGAGCTCAGCCACCCTCTCTTCATAAGATAAGCCCTCCAGTCCAGGCAGCATCCTGGTAAACCTCCTCTGAACCCTCTCCAAAGCATCCACATCTTTCCTATAATAGGGCGACCAGAACTGGACGCCGTATTCCAAGTGCAGTCTAACCAAAGTTTTATAGAGCTGCAACAAGATCTCACGACTCTTAAACTCAATCCCCCTGTTAATGAAAGCCAAAACACCATATGCTTTCTTAACAACCCTGTCCACTTGGGTGGCCATTTTAAGGGATCTATGTATCTGCACACCAAGATCCCTCTGTTCCTCGACACTGCCAAGAATCCTATCCTTAATCCTGTACTCAGCTTTCAAATTCGAGCTTCCAAAATGCATCACCTTGCATTTATCCAGGTTGAACTCCATCTGCCACCTCTCAGCCCATCTCTGCATCCTGTCAATGTCCCGCTGCAGCCTACAACAGCCCTCTATACTGTCAACGACAACTCCGACCTTTGTGTCATCTGCAAACTTGCTGACCCATCCTTCAATCCCCTCATCCATGTCATTAATAAAAATTACAAACAGTAGAGGCCCAAGGACAGAGCCCTGTGGAACCCCACTCACCAGTGCCAATCCAATCATAGTCAATTTCAGCCGTGATTTCTCTAAATACTTCCACACTTACATCGTTGAAATATCCCAATTTCCTGTGGGCATTGTGGGTTAACTTGCAGCATGTAGACTACAGCAATTCATGAAGGCAGCTCACCACCACCTTCTCAAGTGCAACTAGGAACAGTCAATTAATGCTGGTCAGCCAGCAATGCCCATGTCCTATGAAAGACTTTTTAAAAAATTCAATCAGTGTTTACTTAGAATGAAAGTTGTGATTGTCCACTGCAGTATGTTGTGATATTATGACCATGACCATGATCATATACTTCTATTTGCTTTCATAAAAACAAAATATTGAAAATAATACAACATTGAAAATACTTGACCGAAGTAGCTGAATAATCTGTTTGAAGACTGAATTTCCTGTAGAGATGTATCTACTCAAAAACACCTCTTAAATTGTAACATGGGAATGCAAATGTATGTATGACATTTAACAGAAGCAAGACCCTTTGACTTCATTTCCTGTATTGCATATGTTCTGCTGTTATGCACAAATATGATTCTGCAGCAATACTTACAGCTCAGCTGCTCACGTTGTAGCAGCTTTCAAACTATAATAAGAGTATGACAAATGATAAAGCTATAGACCAGTGTAACCCAAACATAGAATCATGCCAAAAATTATAGTCATTTTACTCCAAAACACCATGAGATGTGTTTTACAATAATATTAACATAAAAAATTGGAAATAAAACTTACAATGCATTTGTTCTGACTCCAGAGTTTGCAAAAGCCATGATGACTTAGCAGATTTTGCTAGATTCATTGACCATTTGGTAGAGCATTAGAATAGCGGTGGATGTTCAGGAGATATTTTCTTATATGGGCACACCCCCACCAAGGAATCAGATGCTTTGTTTCCTTCCCCAGACAATTGTATGGCTAGGACTGTATGCAGATGCCTGGCTTTGTGCCTGTACAACAAGCAGGAAATGAGAGCACAGCTGCAGCCCTGAGAGACTTTCAGCTGTGCATCACACTGCTGAGATTGGGACCTATGGCTGCTGCTGGAGAGCAGGCATCTCAAGACTAAGTGATAACAATTATCCAGTGATTGAGTGTTAATGTAATGTATAAAGTTGAATCATTTTGCAATGAAAATGTTGCTACTACCTTCATACTATTAAGAGTTAACATACTATATTAGAACTGTACTAGAACTGTAAAGCATCAGATAAAAAAACGTACAAGGGAATAAATTTTATGTACGCCGAACACAATTTTTAAAGAAATGCTTTTGATGAAAGATATTCAAAGCAGATATAGCTGTACAAGTTATCAGCCTTCTGATAATTAATTTTCAACTTATTTAATTCTTTGCAAACAATCTTCTTCGATAAATTGGAAGAACAGCTCCTAGACGTTTGGCTCCACCTCTTATAATTATATAAACAGGCTTTGTCTGACTTGTCTGCCAATTTCTCCATTCTCTACTGTAGGTGTCATAAAAAATCTCTCAAAAGCAGGAAGGAGACCCTTGTGATGCCACAGATTGGATAAGTCTTGTTGGTTTTACATATCTCAGTTTTAACTGGCCATTCCTAGTGTAAATTAAGACCAGGATCATGGTGGAGTTAGAGAAAACTTCATCAAACCACTTTCTGTTTCAGTCATAATTGGAAAAAGTTGCAAGAAACAGATTAGGATAGATTTAACTCATGTAGGAAGTTGGGTGGGATGGAGATAGCGATAGCTTCAGTCACATCGTATCAATCACCTAACCACCTGAAACAGTTGAAAAGAAAATGTACTTGTTCCTGAATCATTTGAAAAATCCTGAAATATCCCTTTCTAATTGAATATTTCTCCTAGGAATTACTTGCTGCTCTAAGCATTTTCCTTTGTGACAGGGTCACAAAATCATTTTTGAGGTGCTGAAGTAAATCCCAGCCTTCATCAGTGACACCACCATCATCCTGACAACATTTTTTTTACTGACCCACAGCATCCAGCACAAAGCACTTTGCTTGGTTAGCACCCATCTACTAGCTTCAACACTCAATTCCTTCACATACACAGTGGCTACAGTGTGCACCATGAACAAGGTGCATTGCAATAATACACCAAACTGCCTTCGACAGCATCTTACAAACTCTGACCTCTAGGACCTAGAAGTACAAGGGCAGCAGATGCATGGGAACAATATCACCTGGAGAAAACTCTCCAAGGCACACATCATTCTGACTTGGAACTTTATCGCTGTTCCTTCACTGTCACTGAGTCAAAATCCAAGATTAACCTGGACAGAGTGGATGTTGAGAAGATGTTTCCATTGGTAGGAGAGACTAGGACCCGAGGGCACAGCCTTAAAGTACAGGGAAGACCTTTTAGAACAGAGATAAGAAGAAACTCCTTTAACCAGGGAGCGATGAATCTATGGAATTCACTGCTTCAGAAGGCTGTGGAGGCCAGGTCACTGAGTACATTCATGATGGAGATGGGTAGGTTTTTGATTGTTAAGGAGATCAAGGGTTACAGGGAGAAAGCGGAAGGATGGGGTTGAGAAACTTATCAGCCATGATTGAATGGTAGAGCAGACTTGATGGGCTGAATGGCCTAATATCTGCTCATTTGTCCTATGTTTTATGGTCTTATTTCACTTCCAAATAGCACTGTAGGGTGTCCCTATTCCCCAAAGACTACAGCAGTTCAAGAAAGCAGTTCACTATCACCTTTTCCAGGGTAATAAGGAATGGCCTAGCTACCAAAATCTCCATCCTATGAACATAGTGAAAAGGCAGTGGGCCAACCCGTGTTTGACTTAAAAAATACTCAATATAGCATGTAAATGATTGAGTACTTAAATAACACAATATAGAGTCTTAAGTCATTGAGTCACACAGCACAGAAACAGCCCCTTCAGTCCAACCAATCCACGCCGAACATAATCCCGAACTAAACTAGTCCCACCTGCCTGCTCCCGGCCCATATCCCTCCAAGACTTTCCTATTCGTGCACTTATTCAAATGTCCTTCAAACGTTGTAATTGTACCCACATCTACCACTTCCTCAGGAAGTTCATTCTGCACGCAAACCATCCTCTCTATAAAAACTTTGCTCTGCATGTTGTTTTTGAATCTCTCATCTCTCACCTTAAAACTGTGCCCCCAGGTTTTGAAATCTCCCATCCTAGGAAAACGGCAACTCTGTTAACTCTATACCCCTCATTATTTTGTAAACTTATATTTAAGGTTGCCTCTCAAACCTCTATGCTCCAGTGAAAAGGCCTTAGGTAGTGTTGTACAACATGACAATGAAAGGTCTGTGGATTTTAGTACCAAAGACCCCTTTTACACTTCTAATAAGCACAAGGCAAACTTCATGCTAAGCAGCAATGAGTTGCCAATTAAGGGGATTATTGCTTGTTAAATGGCCCAACTCACCTTCTTAACAAACTGGCGAAACAATCTACACATAAAGAAAACTTAATATAGAAGCCAGATACCTGGTACCTGGCAACTTTAACTGACTGCTTGTCTGCAAGATATCAGTGTTGAACAGTAGACATCTCTGGGTCTGCTGTATGGATACAGGTCACATGGGCCCCATGTCAGTGGACTTTGGCATTTGATATGTACCAGCCCCTAAGAACCATTGTGATCATTTATGCAAAATGCACTTCTTATTCATTTGGACCAAGTGTGAAGTGGCAAAGTATAGACTTTAAAAAAAGGCTACCTTAGAAAAATGAGGTGGATACTATGACCAACGTTTTCCATTCACGATTGGGTTTCCGACACTCCATTCTTGGATGTGAGTTTGATCGCTGAGCTGGAAGGTTAGTTTTCAGACATTTCGTCACCATTCTAGGTAACATCATCAGTGAGCCTCCAACGAAGCGCTGGTGTTATGTCCCGCTTTCTGTTTATCTGTTTAGGTTTCCTTGGGTTGGTGATGTCATTTCCTGTTCTTTTTCTCAGGGGATGGTAGATTGGCTCCAAATCAATGTGTTTGTTGATGGAGTTCCGGTTGGAATGCCATGCGTCTAGGAATTCTTGTGCGTGTCACGGTTTGGCTTGTCTTAGGATGGATGTGTTGTCCCAATCAAAGTGGTGTCTTTCCTCATCTGTATGTAAGGATACGAGTGATAATGGGTCATGTCGTTTTGTGGCTAGCTGATGTTCATGTATCCTGGTGGCTATCTTTCTGCCAGTTTGTCCAATGTAGTATTTGTCACAGTTCTTGCAAGGTATTTTGTAGATGACGTTCGTATGGTTTGTTGTCTGTATAGGGGCTTTTAAGTTCATTAGCTGCTGTTTTAGTGTGTTGGTGGGTTTGTGGGCTACGCTGATGCCAAGAGGTCCGAGTAGTCTGGCAGTCATTTCGGAAATGTCTTTGATGTAAGGGAGAGTGGTTATGGTTTCTGAGCCTGTTTTGTCTGTTTGTTTGGGTTTATTGCTGGGGAATCGGCGAACTGTGTTCATAGGGTACCCATTCTTTTTGAATACGCTGTATAGGTGATTTTCCTCTGCTCTGCGTAGTTCCTCTGTGCTGCAGTGTGTGGTGGCTCATTAGAATAATGTTCTAATGCAGCTTCGTTTGTGGGTGTTGGGATGGTTGCTCCTGTAGTTCAGTATTTAGTCCATATGTGTTGTTTTCCTGTAGATTGCTGGTTTGAAGTTCCCCATTGGCTGTTCGCTCTACTGTGACATCTAGGAATGGCAGTTTGTTGCAATACCTTGCAAGAACTGTGACAAACACTACATTGGACAAACTGGCAGAAAGCTAGCCACCAGAATACATGAACATCAACTAGCCACAAAACGACATGACCCACTATCACTCGTATCCTTACGTACAGATGAGGAAGGACACCACTTTGATTGGGACAACACATCCATCCTAGGACAAGCCAAACAGAGACACGCACGAGAATTCCTAGAAGCATGGCATTCCAACCAGAATTCCATCAACAAACACATTGATTTGGAGCCAATCTACCATCCCCTGAGAAAAAGAACAGGAAATGACATCACCAATGCAGGAAATGACATCACCAACCCAAGGAAACCTAACCAAATAAATAGAAAGTGGGACATAACACCAGCGCTTCGTCGGGGGCTCACTGATGATGTTACCTAGAATGTTGACGCACCGTCTGAAAACTAACCTTCCAGCTCAGCGAATAAACTCACATCCAGAACCTCAACCTGAGCTACAAATCTTCTCAAAACTCGCTAGACTCTGTAGTGATTGGTACAACTGAATGGCTTGCTAGACTATTTCAGAGGGCAACTGAGAGTAAGCAATATTTCTGAGAGTCTGAAGTCACATGTAGGCCAGACCAGGTGAGGATGGTAGATTTCCTTCCCTAAAGGTTAAATGTGAACCAGGTGGTGTTATCCGAAAATCGACAATGATTTTGTGGTCGTCAGTAGCTTCTCAGTTCCAGATTTTTTTTTTAAAATTAAATTCCTGCGCTGGGTGGTCTAGAGATCAGGCAACTTATCATACTAGACTACAGAGTCTCACAGAAATGAAACTGGATGGATCACCTGGCATCAACCTAGGCACTGGATAAGACAATGGCAGAGACAGCCCTGTCGACCCTTTGAAGTTTTCCTTGCTAACATCTGGGGGCTAGTGCCAAAATTGAGAGGGCTATCTCACAGACTGGTCAAACAACAGCCTGACATAGTCAGACTCATGGAGTCGTACCTTACAGACAGTCCCAGACACCCCCAACACCATCCCTGGATATGTCCTGTCTCAGTGGCAGGACAAATCTAGCAGACGTGGCGGCACAGTGGCATGCACTCCGGGAGGGATTTGCTGAGGGATTCCTCAATATTGATTCCAGACCCCATGAAGTCTCGTGGCTTCAGGTTAAACATGGGCAAAGAAATATGCTGCTGATTACCATATACTGTCCACCTTCAGCTGATGAATCCATACACCTCCATGTTGAACAACACTTAGAAGAAGCACTGAGGGTGGCAAGGGCACAGAATGTACCCTAGGTGGGGGATTTCAGTGTCCACCACTGAGAGTGACTCGGCTAGCTGGTCAGGTCCTAAAGGACATAGTTGCTATGTTGGGACTGCAGCAGGTGGTGACAGAACCAGCAAGAGGGCAAAGCATACTTGACATCATCCTTACCAATCTGCCAGCTGCAGATGCATCTGTCCTTGACAGTATTGGTAAGAGCGACCACCATACAGTCCTTTTGGAGAAGAGCTTCCATGGCGTTGTACGACACCATCACCATGCTAAATAGGACTGATTTTGAACAGATCTAGTAACTCAAGATTGGGTGACCTGTCTCAGCTCGTGGATGCCAACAGCAACAGAATTGTACTCCAGTACAGTCTGTAACCTCATGGCCCGGCATATCCCTCACTCAACCGCTACCATCAAGCCAGGCAAACAACCCTGGCTCAACGGAGAGTGCAGAGTGGGGTATGCCAGAAGCAACACCATTCACACCTGAAGATGAGTTGTCAACCTGGTGAAGCCACTAATCAGGACTATTTGCACACCAAACAGCATAAGTAGCAAGACATAGACAGATCTAAGTGAGCCCATAACCAAAGGATCAGGTCTAACCTCTGCTGACCTGTCATACCCAGTCATGAATGGTGTTGGACAATTGACATGTCATGGGAGGAGGAGGGTCTACAAATATCACTATTCTCAATGATGGAAGAGTCCAGCATGTCAGTGCAAAAGATAAGGCTGAAGCTTTCATGGCAGTTTTCATCCAGAAGTGCGAGTGGATGATCCATCTTGGTCTCCTCCAGCATTTAAGATACCAGCCTTCAGCCAATTCAATTCATTCCACATGATATCAAGAAACTGTTGGAGACACTGGATACTACAGCAGCTACGGGCCCTGACAACATACCAGAAATAATATGAAGACTTGTACTCCCAGAACTTGCTGCTCCCCTAGCCAAGTTGTTCCAGTACAGTTACAACCCTAGTATCTACTTGACAATGTGGAAAATTGCCCAAGTATATCCTGTGCATAGAAAATAGAACAAGTCCAACCCAACCAAATACTGCCTCATCAGTCTACTCTCGATCGTCAATAAAGAGATGGAAGATGTTATCAGTAGTGCCATCAAGCAGCACCTGTACAGTGACAGGAAGTTAGGGTAACTCAGCGTCTGACCTCATTACAGTCCTGGTTCAAATATGGACAAAAGAACTGAATTCCAGAGGTATGGTGAGAGTGACAACCCTTGACATCAAGGATGCATTCGACTAAATGAGATATCAAGGACCCTTAGCAAAACTGGAATCAACAGGTATTGGGGGCAAACTCTCTGGTGGTTGGAGTCATATCTGACACAGAGGAGAATGGTTGTGGTTGTTGGAGGTCAGTCATCTCAGGTCAAGGCCAACTCTGCAGGGGTTCCTCAGGGTAGTGTGCTAGGCCCAACCATCTGCAGCTGCTACACCAATGACCTTCCCTCCATCATCAGGTTAGAAGTGAGGATGTTTGCTGAGCTGGCACAATGTTCAGCACCATTCGCGACTTCTCAGGAAATGAAACAGTCCATGTCCAAGTGCAACAAGATCGGGACAATATCCAGGTTTGGGCTGAAAAGTGGTAAGTAACATTTGTGCCAAACCAATGCCACATTCTGGCCATCTGCAATAAGATACAATCTGATCACCAACCCTTGACAGTCAATGGTGTTACCATCACTGAATCCCCCACTATCAACATCCTGGGAATTATCATTGATCAGAAACTCAGCTGGACTGACCACATAAACACAGTGGCTACAAGAGCAGGCCAGAGGCTAAGAATACTGCGGCAAGCAACTCACCCCCGGACTCTCCAAAGCCTGTCCACCAAATGCAAGGTACAAGCCAGGAGTGTGATCGAACGTTCCCCACTTGCCTGGATATGTGCAGCTGCAGCAACATTCATGAAGTTTGACACCACCAATGACAAAGTAGCCTGTATGATTGGCCCTACTTCCACAAGCATCCACTCCCTCCACCACTGATACTCAGTAACAGCAATGTGTACTGTCTGCAAGATATACTGCAGAAATTCACCAAAGATCCTCAGACAGTACCTTCCAAACCCACGGCTACTTCCACCGAGAAGGACAAGTAGAGATGTGAAAATGACCACCTTCAAGTTCCCCTCCAAGCCACTCACCATCCTGACTTGGAAATATATCGCCATTCCTTCACTGTCGCTGGGTCAAAATCCTGAAATTTCCCCCCTAATGGTCTTATGAGTCAACCCACAGCAGGTGGACTGCAGTGGTTCAAGAAGGCAGCTTAACACCCCCTTCTCAAGAGCATCTATGAATGGGCAATAACTGCTGGCCAGCCAGTAACACCACATCCCACAAAATGCATAAAATTTTTATATCTACCTCCTCCTTGAAAACACATGTTTTCGTCTCCTCTGTTTTATTTGCTGATGGATTCCACAAGTTTACCACTGTCTGGGTGAAGGCATTTCTCCTCATGTCAGTCCTAAAAGGTTTACCCCTTTTCCTTAATCTGTGACCTCTAGGTCTGGACTCCACCACTGAGAGCATACTTACTGCATTGAACCTGTCTTGTCCTGTTAGAATTATGCAGATTTCTATGAGATCCCTCCTTATTCTTCTAAACACAGGTGTATACAATCCAAACTGACTCAATCTCTCCTCAGATATCAGTGCTGACATCCAGGAATCACTCTGCTAAATCTTTGCTGCACTCCCACTATAGCAGGAACGTTTTTCCTCAGATAAGGAGACCAAAACACACTCAGTGTTCAATTGTGCTTTAAAGGTGCTTGTCCCAGAAATATAATAACATTGCTAACATTTAGCTTCAGTGTAGTGTGAGTGTGCACAGGGAACCATTTTAAATTTTAAAAACCCTCTTTGACAACTAAACCCTTGCACAACATTTAAAATGTCAAATAAAATTTAAAGGATAACCTGTGCTGAGCACTGATGTGTATACATTTTGAAACTAATGGAAACCTTCCCCGGGAAAATGCCAGTATTCAGCCAAAGAGAAGAACCCAGACTTCTGTATTTAATATCTCAATTGATAAATTGCCTCAACAATCTCTCTCTATGTAAAATCATTGAATCTGTTGTACTGCAAACATTCCAGTAATTAAGCAGGCAACAGAATCGCATACTTTTATGTGGTCATGTGTTTTTTCATGTCTACGAAAAATGAAGTTGTTTAAAGGAGGACTCAGTCGATTAACCTATAGTTTGGTGTGTTTTTGATCTACGATGATTCAGATGTCACAGATCCTTGATCTGCCCACATTGGCTAATTTCAGCGGAAGGAAAATAAAGTGAAAGTTATACTTAGGTTCTTACAAAATTTAGGAAGTTATATGTAAGAAGAGACATCAGGTGGAATATTATCACATAAATGTGAATCATGATGGAAGGCTAATAATCAGAAAGCTGATAATAAACATGATTTCAAAAAGCAATTATGTGCAAGTCCAGATGTACTTGAGGTCTCCATTTTGTGAGCAGCATCTGCTTAACCAATTGTTCCAATCTCTTTGGTCTTCCTCTTTCACCAAAGTTTAGAGTTCTGTCATAATTTTATCGAACATCATAATTTTAGATTTTTGACCAGCTGTTGTGAGTGCTATGACTACATCAGAGTGATTGCTAAAGATGCTGATTCATTCAACAAGTCTCAGTGGAGCTTCCAGTGCTCTCCATTCAGAGATATGATTGGCAGTTGCACATAATTTGCCATGTGCTCTTTTGGGAGCTAGTTAAGTTTTGAGCTTGTTTTCTATGGCCTGAAATTATTATTTGATTTAGCTAGCCATGATAATAGTGTTCCACACCATCTAATATTACTGTAATATTAAGTAATTCAGTAATATTAAGTAATTCCATGGTGCTGAACTTTGGCATTTTTGCCAACTTGCGCACTATTTTAGTAGATGTAAAGTTTACACAATTAAAGAAAAAGCATTCCTTTTGGTTTACTATTTTACATTCAAATGCATAAAAACTAAAGCATACTTTCCAGATGAAAAACAAACCAAATGACAGCATTTATTGAACATTTTTTATTTATTAATCATAAATGAAGCTACCTTCATGTAGATTTACAATGAAATGCGAATGCTTATTGGCTAATGTATCTGCTAATACAATTAACAGCACTGTACTTTAATGAAAGTCCTAGTACGTAATGCAGCAACAAATAGTTATAGCTACAACACTGACATCTATTTAGCAATGTGGAAAATTGCCAGGACATTGTTGATGAATTTCTCAAGGTAGTGTCCTAGGCTTAACCATCTTCAGCTGCTTTATCAATGACTTTCCATCTGTCATGATATCAGAAGTGTGAATTTTCACTGATGATTACACGATATGCAGTAACATTTACAATTCCTGAAGCACTGAGATAGTCCCCTGTCCACATACAGCAAGATCTGGACCACATTCTGACTTAGGCTGATACGTGGCAAGTTGCATTTTCTCCACAAAAGTGCCAGGCAATGACCATCTCCAACAAGAGGTAATTTAATCATGATCACTTGATGTTCGAATGCATTATCATGGCTGAATCACCCACTATCAACATCTGGGGGAGTTACCATTGATCAGAAACTATACTGGATCAGCCATATAAATACCGTAGCTGCAATAACAGGTGAGACACAGATTCTCTGCATCAGCTGGGAGAACAGGCTTCCTAATATCAGCGCCCTTGAAGCATCCAACAGCACATGCATGAATGACATGATTTTACGAAACCAACTTTATTGGGCCAGCCAGGTGCTTAGGATGTCTGAGTTTCAAATTCCTAAGTAAATCTTCAACCAGGTCAAGGAAGGCAGTCAAATGGGTGGAGGATAAAGGAACCCTTTCAAAGACTCCTTGAAGACTTCCCTCAAAAAACGCAACAGAGTTGTCAATGTTTGATTAGAAGAAATTGACTACTTGGAGGAAGATCCTGTGTGAGGGTCACAGTTGTTTGAGAACATCCATCAGCAACAGGAAGTATGGACAAGGAACTGGAGAAAGGAATGCCAACAACCTCAAGGCCAAGAACAACTCCATTCCCTGGCAACACTTACCCTGTGTGTGGTTGGAGATGTGGCTGTAAGATTGGGCTCAACAGCCACAAAGGAATCACAGAACCTATGACCAAGGTTGCAAAGAGTCTTAGGTGGACAATTATTATCATTAATGAGTGACTGTCATTGATGATGATAAGAACAGGCCAGAGTCACTCCAATATCTGTGACATTAACACGGCAAAAGTCAAAATTAGGATGGAATATTCTCCACTTAGCTGCATAAGTACAAATCCCAAAACATTCAAGAAGCTCAACACAATCCATAAAGATACAGTCCACTTGATTAGCAACCCATTCGCCACCTTCAGCATTTACTTCCTTCTCTCCACTAATGCTATCTACAAGATGCACTGTGGTAACTTACAAGGTTCCTTCAAACCTGCAACCCCTACCACACAGAAGGACAAGGACAGCAGGTGCATAGGAACACTACCATCTACAAGTTCCCCTCTAAATTATACATTGTCCTGACTTGAAACTATACATCAACATTCTTTTGCTGTGTCAAAACGCTGGAACTCCCTTCTGAACCGTACTTTGGGGTGTCCCTATACTCTGAGAACCCAGCATTCCATAAAATAGCTCACTACCATCTTTCCTAGAGCAATTAGGAGTGAATAATAAATGCTTGCCTAGCCAGTGACTTGCACATCCCATGGACGAATGTAACAAAACTAAGATCCAACAATTAATTCAGTCATTTGTGCAGTTTTTTAGATCCCTGCTCAGCGCTAGAGAAACATCCATTTGATTATTTAGGGTGCTGCAATTATATAGGAAAACATGACTGAAGTAAAAATTACTGATCCCTCACCTAGCACAGTGGTTTTGGCTTTTATTACTCAACATTCTATTGTGTATAACCTCACAATGCGAACTGCATTGGAGCAAAGGGATCATTTTTATTTGCTTCTCATCTGTTTTCTTCTTTCCTTTCCCACTCAGCTCCCTGAAGTTCGAGCACTAAGCAACGAAATGCCCAAATGGCAATTCTTCTTCAGAGAAATTTGACAATAAATGTTGAGAAACTATTTGTCAGGATTTTACAGCTGACCTTTATATTGTCCTAAATTAATGCAATCACATTTGTAGCATTGATTGTTAAATAGCAATTTGGAGACTAAATATGAACTTCAAGTCACCAGCTTATATACTGAAGCCAATTGCAGTCGGCTACAGATTCCTTGGCTGTGATGAAGGAAACTGGAAGGGAAAAGGGAGTGTCTCCTTTTCCTGTGCTTAGTGCCAACTTACTGTCAACTGATAAATAGCATTCTTGGCAATGAAATTCATGTTGACAGTTTTAACCCTACATTGAGTTTTTAAATATGGGTATTATTAATCATTTATTGTTTACAAATTGTGAGCTAGAAGCACTAGCTCAGTCAAGTAGTTGGGTGGGATGGGGTGTGGTTATGAGGTCCATTCATTTCAGCTAGTGCTATATTTGAACTTTTAAAAGATTTAAGCCTCTACTTCTTCAGAGCACATTATTACTTTTCAGAGATTTGTTTCTAAAGGAACTGATTTCCTTTATAAAGTGATACATTAGGGAGTAATACTAATAATTAAGGAACACTGCTGCTTTAGCACAGAAGTATGCCTAACAAACTCGTTTGCACAACGTTGCAAGTCTGTGCTGTTCTGAACCCACAATGAAGCCTAATTTGTAATTAGAAGGTGTTTTACACTGAAAATATGTTTTGTTTGTAAGTTCTACTGTATGAATATTTTAAGCAAAACAATATGTCAAGGATCTACAGTGTAAAAGAATACAAAGTGATAGTCTGTGAATTTTTCTATCAGAATGGGGCCAAACAGGTCAAGAATGTGTCATGCTGCGAGTCTTAATTCTATGAATGAAATGTGAATTGAAAGCAGGCAAGGACTGAATAAGAAGTCATAGGGTAAGGGAAGAACACATTATCTTATGAAACCGTATTACCTACTCAAATGCATAAAGTAATGGTAAATTTAATGCCCAACTTTTTATAATGGTCAAATTTGTGAAAGAGTTGTATAGTGAAATTCATAGTTTGGTTTTAACGAAGTGTGAGTCAGGTGCTCTTTATTAAAATCAGATATTTGGTAAGTTGTGAACAGGGGAATTACAATCAAGATTGTCATCACTGTTGTAGACCTGGATGAACACAGCAGGCCAAGCAACATCAGAGGAGCAGGAACGCTGATGTTTTGGGCCTAGACCCTTCTTCAGAAAAGCCTGCTTCAGGGCCTGCTGTGTTCATCCAGCTCTATAACTTGTTATCTCAGGTTCTCCAGCGTCTGCAGTTCCAACTATCTCTGAAACAATTTTAAACCCACTGCAAAGCCTCTTCTAAAGATGCCTACCTTGAAGAAGTTACCCTCGTCCCTCTGGATTTTCTGAAGAAGGGTCTAGGCCCAAAATGTCAGCCTTCCTGCTCCTCTGATGCTGCTTGGCCTGCTGTGTTCATCCAGCTCTGCACCTTGTTGTCTCAGATTCTCCAGCATCTGCAGATCCTACTATCTTGTTATCACTGTTATCTGTTAACCCCATACTGTATGTGCTTCTCTCCAGTGAGAGACTGTCAATCCAGGAATAAGTTCTGATGTATCAAAAAGATCAAGAAAGTTTGACATTATAGTTCCTTGAAATGGCAAAAATTGATTTTATGCACTATCAAGTGGTCAATGTTCCAGACAATCTTTACTTTTCCCAAGAAGTTATTTGCTTTTGACAGTTCCCAAATGACTTTTATATATTGTATCCATGGCATATTGCCGTAATAATTGCAGAAAAACAATACAGTTGCTGCTTAATACGGGATCAAATGTGGTTGTGGGTGAGCTCATTTCAAGCGATTTGTTTGTAGGCACTCTCTCAATTGCAACTTACAGTTTCTTGATTTCAAAGCTGTCATGCACAATTGCAATGCCTCATCTTAGGCTTATGTACTTACTGTATTGTCCGATAATTTTTTCCTCACAACCAGTAAGACATACACTTGAAGCAACTGTCGTGAAAGATGATCCGCTGGGTTAAGCATGCTTGACAGGTAGTTGCCATGCGATCTGTACTCAAGTACACTGTTTGTGTATCTAAAACTCTATCTGAGTGGGTGGATTCTGAACAAGTTTACTCATGGTCCATTGTTATCACGAGTCAATTCGAACTTAATTCAACCCATAAAATATCGGATAGTGGTTGACTCTTAATTGCCCTCTGAAATGGTCTAGCAAGCCATTAATTTGAACAATTCACTACAAAGTTTCAAAGAAATGAAACCAGACGGATCACATGGCATCAACCTAGGCACTGGAAAAGACAACAGCTGAAACAGCCCTGTCGACCCTACAAAGTCCTCCTCACTAACATCTGGGGCTAGTACCAAAACTGGGAGGGTTGTCTCACAAACTAGTTAAGCAACAGCCTGACACAGTCATTCTCACGGAATCATTATCCTTACAGACAATGTCCCAGACACCACCATTACCATCCCTGGATATGTCCTGTCTCACTGGCAGGACAGACCCAGCAAAGGTGGCAGCAAAGTGGTATATTGTCAGGAGGGCATTGGTCTAAGAGTCCTCAACATAGACTCTGGATCCCATAAGTCTCATGGCTTCAGGATAAACATGGCAAGGAAACCTCTTGTTGATTACCACATACTGTCCTCCCTCAGCTGATGAATGGGCACTCTTCCATGTTTTACAACACTAGGAGGAAGCACTGAGGATGCCAAGGGCGCAAAATGTACTCGGGGTAGGGGATTTCAGCATCCATCACCAAGTGTGGCTCAGCAACAATACCACTGATCGAGCTGGTTGTAAAGGACAACTGCTAGACTGGGGTCTGCAGCAGGCGGTGAGGGAACCATCGAGAGTGCAAAACATATTTAACCTCATCCTTCCCAATCTACCAGCTAGAATTGCATCTGTCCTTGACAGTATTAGTAAGAGCGACCACCACACAGTTCTTGTGGAGATGAAGTTCCACCTTCACATTTGAGAATAACCTTCATCATGTTGTGTGGTGCTGGATGGGACAGACTTTGCACAGATCCAGTAACTCAAGACTGGGTATCCGTGAGGCACTGTCGGACATCAACAGTAGCAGAATTGTATTCCGGCACCATCTGTTACCTCACGGTCCAGCATATCCCCCACTCAACAATTACTGTCAAGCCAGGGGATCAACCCTGGTTCAAATACGAGTGCAGGAGGGTTTGCCAGGAGCAGCACCAGGCATACCTGAAGATGAAGTATCAATCTGGCGAAGCTACCAAACAGGACTACTTGCTTGCCAAACTGCATAGACAGAGCTAAGCAAGTTCATAACCAACTGATCAGATCTAAGCTCTGCAGCCCTGCCACATCCAGTCGTGAATGGTGGTTAACAATTAAACAACTCATGGGATGAGGAACCTCCATAAGTAGCCCCAGCTTCAATGATGGAAGAGCCAGCACATCAGTGCAAAAGATAAGCTGAAGCTTTTGCAGCATTCTTCACCCAGAAATGCAAGTGGATGATCTATCTTGGCACAAGCTGCAAGAACCTTGTGTGGAGCTGGATGAACACAGCAGGCCAAGCAGCATCTTAGAAGCACAAAAGCTGACGTGTCGGGCCGAGACCTTTTTCTGATGAAGGGTCTAGGCCAGAAACGTAAGCTTTTGTGCTCCTAAGATGCGCTTGGCCTGCTGTGTTCATCCAGCTCCACACTTTGTTATCACCACATAAACACAGTGGTTGCACGACCAGGTCAGAAGCTAGGAATATTGCGGCGAGTAACTCACCTCCTGACTCCTCAAAACCTGTCCACCATCTACAAGGCACAAGTCAGGACTGTGATGGAGTACTCCCCACTTGCCTGGATGAATGCAGCCCCAATAACACTCAAGAAGCTTAACACCGTCCAAAGACAAAGCAGCCCAATGATCAGTACTACATCCACAAGCATCCACTCCCTCCTCCACCGACACTCAGTAGCAGGTGTGTGTACTATCTACACAATGCACTGTGTAACTTCACCAATGATCCTCAGACAGCACCTTCCAAACACACAACCACTTCTATCTAGAAGGACAAGGACAACAGATGTATCAGAACACCACCACCCTCAACATCTCCTCTGAGCCACTCACCATCCTGACTTGGAAATATATCACCGTTCCTTCACTGTCTCTGGTCAAAATCCAGGAATTCCCTTCCAAATGGCATTGTGGGTCAACCCACAGCAGGTGGACTGCAGCGGTTCAAGAAGGCAGTTCACCACCCCCTTCTCAAGAGCAGCTAAAGATGGTACTAAATGCTGACCAGCCAGTGATGGCCATGGCCTACAAATGAATTTTAAATTAGTAAAGCAGAGGAGCAGGTCATTTGCTGAGCCTCACACCCCCATGTCTATGCCAACCATGATGCCATTCCAAATTGGTCTCATCTGCCTGTACATTGTCCATATCTCTCTACTGCCTTCCTGTTCATGTGTCTGTCTAAATACCTTTTAAATATTGCTATTGTATCTACTTCTACCACCTCCCTGGCAGCACATTACAGACACCTACCACCTACATTTTTAAAAAAATGCTTGCCTTTAAACTTTCACACACTCACCTTTAAACCTATGCTCCCTAGATGTTACTAGCCTAAGAAAAAGACTTGAATTATCCACGGTATCCATGCCTCCCACAATTTTATGCACTTCTGCCAGATTGCTGCTAAGTCTCTGATGCGTTAGCCAAAGTAATCCAAGTTTGCCTGATCTTTCCTTATCGCTCATATATTCCAATCCAGAAAATGTGTTGGCACTCTTCTGCTCTCTCTCCAAAGCCTCCACATCCTTCCTATATTGTGGTGACAAAAACGATGCATAATATCCCAAATGGGCCTAAATAAAGTCTTATACAGCTGCCAAATTTTATACAGATTATCCCAACTGATGAAGGCAAGCATACCATATATCATCTTTACCATCTTATTCAGTTATATTGCCTCTTTCCAGGAGCTATAGACTTGGACACCAAGATTCCTTTGTATGTCAATGCTGCTAAGGGTCCTTCACTTAATTATATATTTTGACTTGCATTTGACCTCCCCCAATATATATCTCCTCGCACTTGTTCAGATTATACACCAGCTGCCACTTTTCTGCTGTATCAGTTGGTAACTTTCCTCACTATCCACAAATTTTTGTGTTGTCTGCTAATTTACCAATCAGTCCACCTATATTTTTTAACGAAGTCATTTATTTATATATACTTCAAACCACAGGTCTTTGCACTGATCCTTGCGAACATCAGTGGTCACAGATCTCCAATCATAAAAACACTCCTCCACAACTGTCTCTGTCTCCTATGACCAAGCTAAATTTTCAGACCTACCATGGATCCCATGCAATTTAATCTTCTGGAGCAGCCTACCATGAGAGACCTTGTCAAATGTTTTAGTAAAATCCATGTAGACAATATCCACTTTTCTACCCTTATAAATATCTTCATCGCTACTTCAAAAAAAATACAGAATTCGAAGTTCCACACACAAGTGATTAAGAGCACTTCTCTTGTAGCTTGCAAATAATGTGGCTCCTTCAGCATTATCTTTCTGTTTCCCAACACATTGGTGGATGGATTCATTGCTTTGACTTGCTGCACAAGCTCTGTACTTTATTCAATCAGGTATACAACTATGACCTGCTGTGTGGCTCTCTCAAAGTTGAAATAGGCATTTGGGCACTTGCTGCCAACCATCATGTAATCTGGTTGACACCCTTTTTTATGATTTTGTCAAGACGAATAGAGGTATAGGTAACACAGCAAAGTCAGAAATGACGTGAGTACTTTATGTGATGAGCCCCTGCAACTAAAGACTCCCTGCAGATTGGTAAGATCCATGCTGGTTGCAATAATTTCAACATGGATCAGGTGATACTTGTTCAGTGCTGAACACATCACCAAGCATTTAATTCTGCTTTCATTAAAGTGAGGTTACATTCTGTAAAATGTCGGCACGCTTTTAGACATGTCTCAAGTTCACTTTCAGTGGGACCATATATGAGCATGTCATCACTGATGTTCAGCTAGTCTTCTAGTCCTTTCATTGAAGATTGAAACATAAGCTGAAATACCTCAGCCCCACTGTTGATTTCACAAATGTGCCTCTGGTATCAAAAAAGTTTAGTGTGAATAGAGAATACCGACAGATTCCTAATTTTTCCAGAAATTTAATTTGGTGCTAGCCTGCAAGTTTTACTCCTGTATTTATGAGAGTGTCGGCATCTATGCATGCAGCTATGTCCAACTGAGAGCAGAAAAATGTAATGAAGATCATCCACCTCTACATAAGCTATATTCGCTCGCCATTTTGATGTGGTGTGCATGTATGGTCCCTCTCTAGTGGTATTGGCCTGAGTAATTGGTTTTACTGATGAGTAACAAATGTAAGCAAAATTTTTGAGTTTTCCATAAGCTCTGAACTGTTTGCCAGTAGCAGAACGTACTGTCTGGCATGGGTAAGAATTGCCACAGTTAAAACAATATCTGAGACTGTTGTTGTTTTGCAGGTAGTTTCCTGGCACATTAGTAATGAACAGTGTTAACAGGAGTTGAACTTGGAGTGCAGTAGTTGCCTTTTGGCAGCCCCAATTTCAGTAGCTCTGAACTCTGAAGTGAACGTGATCCTGCCAACTCTAGCAGCTCTGACAGCTTTCTGTCTTTCTTAAATGCTTTTTGGTGTAATTAACTACAGAGACAACCTGCAATTATTTTTATTTGGATTCCTACTTAACATGTTCATCGAAGTCACATTTGTGAAGCTATTCTGTGTCTGCGGTAGAGGTAGCAAATGTTTAAGGTAATGTGTGAGATGCCAGTAAATTAGGATGCTTTGTCCTCTTTGAATAGTAAACACTAGCATGTTGATAATGTGGGTTGAAGAATGATGATGCTTTTGAAAGTCAATGGGCAAGGGTTAGATTTTCTCATTAGGATGGTCAATGCCTGACATTTGTGTGACACGATTCTTGTTTGCCGTTTCGCAGGTCAAACCTGAATGTTATGCAGGTCTTTTTGCATATAGACAGATACTGCTTCAGCATTTGCGCAGTTGAAATGGTACCACGCAGTTTGCAACATTCCTACTTCTGACCTTTTGATGGATGGAAGGTCATTAATGAAGCAGCTGAAGATGGTTGGGCATAAGGCACCAGCCTGACGAACTCCTGCAGCAATGACCTGTGATTGAAGTAATCAGTCTTCAACAATGATAATCATCTTCCTTGGTAGTAAAAGGATTCTAAAGAGTAGAAATTTTCCCATTGGTTCCAGTTTTGCTAGGGCCCCTTGATGTTATACTTGGTCCAATGTGGGTTTGATGTCAAGGCCAGTCCACGTTACCTTACTAGTGTTTGCTGAAGGATCTGTGACAACATTCCTTCCAAAGAAAAAAAAACTTGCAGTAACAATCTGAGATTATAATGTTTTGATTGTGTTGTTATTTTTGTCTGATTTGGTGTGTCTGTGTGTTTGTATACCATACAGGTCTTCCTGTTGCTAATTTCAAGCTGGAACTCCATGCTAATCCTTAAATCTTCAATTTAAAATGCAGCTTGCAGAAAGTTGACAAAGACCTTCCTATAATTATAGTCTGAATACAGTGTTTTTTGTTTATCACGTGCATCCACAATGTTGAAAAAGATAAAGATGATGATAACTATGAATTGCTGTGTTCAGGTATGGCATTCGGGTGACTTGGTGCCACAGTCTCACATTGCCTGGGAGCTGGGTTCGATTCCAGTCTTGGGCAACTATCCATGTGGAGTTTGCATGTTCTCCCCATGTCTGCATGGGTTCCCTTCACATCCACCGGTTTCCTCCCAAAGTTCAAAGACCTGCACGTTAACCATGATAAATGTGGAGCTACAGGGATCGAGTAGGATGATGTTCAGAGGGTTCGATCAGACTTGATGGGCCTCTATCTGGACTGTGGGGATTCTATGATTGTGAAGTTATTGGGAAGATAGAATAATAAATATTCAGCATGGCTCATTCAGAATCAGAGCTGCATGTACTCTTTAAACAGGAATTTATTTCTTCTCTTTCTTGCCTCTCTCTGCTGGGATATAACCTAGTCAGTCTTTTACCTTTTCATCACAGGGACATTGATTGGCCCTTCTCCATCATTGTCAGCAAACATCAGCCCAGACCACAGAATGAATCTGGAATCATTCTCCGTTTTATACTTCCCTACCACGTCACACAATACAAAAACCAGTTGAATCATGATATATGAAAATGATGTCTGTTTAGCATTTCCTTTCTTTTGCATGCTATGGAAAGGAGATGAGTCAAAACAATGTTTTTATTTGTCGATAAAAGGACTGAGATTGTTTGGTGTTGTAACTTTCACAAGAATCTGAAATGCTTTCTCTTGTCTATTCCACAAATGTGCAGCAGAAGTAAAAACATTGGATAATTTATATATCATAGTAAAAGCATGTAAATTCCAACATTACTTCAGCGGACTCACATAATCTTATAAATAATTTGGAAGGCCTTTACTTCAGCTGTGTTGTTTACAGTGGTTATATGTGTGAATGATGATCCCCAAATAATGCATAATCCTGAGGCCATATACTAGCCAGTTAATCATCCTAAATATGGATGGGATTGGGCAGGATCTGCGGACCATATGTCACCTTTGAGAAATAGAAGTATATTCATCTTGTCATTCAATGTTATGTAATACATTTTTAGCATAATCTATGCACGTATATATCATGCTCCTTCAAAATAGCACAACTTGCAGTGCTGAATGAAGGAGAATCTGTGGACTTAATGTTTTACAGCCAATCGCTGCAAATAGCATATAGCTCACTATAAGTGGCAATGATATTATAACAGAAGCCTGGAGATGTGCTCACAGTGGAGGTATTTGTTTCTCTATTGCAGCCGAGTTTAAATGTTTGCCCTTGGAGCTATCACACATTTGGCATATAGTCAAGAAATTACCACTGTTGAATCTTTTGTCCTTATTTCTTGTTTCTACAAATAACTGCACTTTCTAAACTGAGTGGGTGCTACATCAGAATGTGACAGTTTTGCCTGTTGTTTGCCTGATAACTTGCAATTGTCAGTGGGAGTGAAATAAGCGAAATCTCTCATAGCACTAGAGTGTTAAAAAATTTCTTTTACAAATACTTTTCACAGATAAACCTAAAAATTGTTTTCCTGAGAGACTAATTAGACAGTTATCTTGAAATGCCAGATTTAAATATGACAAATAGTGCTGATATATTATGTTAAGTAGAAATTATAATTACACTGTAGATGCAGCTGCAGTCATGTTAAACCATGATGACTAGAGTGACGTGCTGAGACACAATATGGGGGATAAAGATTTACATAAAAATTACAACATAGAAATAAGTTGTTCAGTACATTGATGCAGATTCTGTGCATTCGTGTCTCAGAATCATCAGACAACTGTTTCTCTGGATGACCTACCCTGTGCCTGATTGGCGTTGTTTTAGTTAATCAGAGTAGATATCTGAATGAATGAATGTTTTTAAAGGGCTCTTGATTTCCAGACTTGCCATTGTTCTGGAAAAACAACTGTCTGTTGATATAGTTCACAAATGGCTTCGCTATGAATGATAGGTTATTGTTTCATTGAAATCTTTCTTTCAAAATCTGTATATCTGTTTGATAAATACAGAAGTCTGAAGTGAAATAAAGCTTTTGTTATTGACATTAGAATCAATCTATCTGATCAATATTTGTATACAATTGTAGTAGTAGCAGATTTTTTTCTCAAAGACATTGGGTATTTTCTTGCATTTCTAGAACATAGAACAGTACAGGCCCTATGGCCCACGATGTTGTGCCAACCTATTATCCTACTAAGATCAATCTACCCTGCATACCCACCATTTTACAATCCTTCATATGCCTATCCAAGAGTCATTTAAAAGTCTGTAAAGTATCTAACTCCACTACCACTGCCTGCAACACAATTCACATGCCCACAACTCAGTGTGTGAAGAACCTACCTCTGACATCTCCCCTACACCTTCCTCCAATCACCATAAAATTATGCTCCCTCATAATAGTCATTTCTGCCCTGGGAAAAAAGTTTCTGACTATCCACTCTATCAATGCCTCTTATCATCTTGTACACCTCTATCAAGTCACCGCTCATCCTCCTTCGCTCCAATGAAAAAGGCTGTAGCTCCCTCAACCTATCATCATAAGACCTGCACCCTCCCCACCCCAAACCCAGGGAGCATCCTGGTAAATCTCCTCTGCACCTTCTCTAAAGCTTCCACTTCTTTCCTATAATGAGGTGAACAGAACTAAACACAATATTCCAAGTGTGGTCTTACCAGAGTTTTATGGAGCTGCACCATAACCTCATGGCTCTTAAACTCAATTCCCCTGCCAATGAAAGCCAACACACCGTATGCCTTCTTTACAACCCTATCAACTTGGGTAGCAACTTTGAGGGATTTATGGACATGGACCCCAAGATCCCTCTGTTCCTCCATACTGCCAAGAATCCTGCCATTATCCCTGTATTCTGCATTCAAATTCAACCCTCCAAAATGAATCTCTTCACACTTTACTGGGTTAAATTCCATTTGCCACTTCTGTGCCCAGTTCTGCACCCTGTCAATGTCCTGTTGCAACTTACAACAGTCCTCCATGCTATCCACAACTCTACCAACCTTCATGTCATCAGCAAACTTACTAACCCACCCTTCCACTTCCTCATCCATGTCATTTATAAAGACCACAAAAAGCAGAGGTCCCACACAGATCCCTGCAGAACACCCCTTGTTACCGAGCTGCAGGCTGAATATTTTCCACCTACTACCACTCTCTGTCTTCTATTGGACAGCCAGTTTTGTATCCAGACAGCCAAATTTCCTTGCATCCCAAGCTTCCTTACTTTCTGAGTGAGCCTACCATGGGGAACTTTAACAAATGCCTTGCTAAAATCCATATGCACCTCATCCACTGCTGTACCTTCATCGATATGTTTTGTCACATCCTCACAAAGCCATGCTGAGCATTTCTAATCAAACTGTACTTTTTCAAATAATCATAAATACAATCTCTCAGAATCCTCTCCAATAATTCTTCAACAAGGAAATGACATTTGCCACCCTCCAATCTTCTGGATATTCTAGTGTACAGTAAGGATGAAAAAATCATCGCCAAAGGGGCAGCAGTCTCGTCCCCTGATTCCTGTAAAAACCTTGGTTATATCCCGTCTGGCCCAGGGGACTTATCTTTCCTGGGATAATGGGAACTGCAGATGCTGGAGAATCCAAGATAATAAAATGTGAGGCTGGATGAACACAGCAGGCCAAGCAGCATCTCAGGAGCACAAAAGCTGAAGTTTCGGGCCTAGACCCTTCATCAGAGGGCTCTGATGAAGGGTCTAGGCCCGAAACATCAGCTTTTGTGCTCCTGAGATGCTGCTTGGCCTGCTGTGTTCATCCAGCCTCACATTTTATTATCTTGACTTATCTATCCTCATGTTTTTCAAAATTTCTAACAAATCCTCCTTCCTAACGTTAACCTATTTGAGCCTATCTGCCTGTTTCATGCTGTCCTCACGAACATCAAGGTCCCTCTCACAGGTGAATACTGAAACAAAGTATACATTAAGGACATCCCTCACCTCCTCTGACTCTGTGCACAAGTACCCTCCACTACTCCTGATTGGCTCTACTCTCACTCTGGCCATCTTCTTGTTCCTCACAGAAGCATAGAATGCTTTGGGGTTTTCCTTGATCCTATCCACCAAAGTTTTCTCTTACCCCCTTCTATCTGTCCTAAGTCCGGTCTTCACTTCCTTCCTGGCTACCTTGTAGACCTGTAGAGCCCTGTATGCAACTTGCTTCCTCAACCTTAACTCAACTTGCTTCATCCTCTCAAGCAGGTATTCTACATGTCTTGTCATCCAAGTTTCCTTCGTCTTACCATCCTTTCCTTGCCCAGTACTTGTAGCAACTGCTCCCTGAACAACCTCCACATTTCTGTCGTCCATTGCCCTGAGAACATCTGATCCCAATTGGTGCTCCACAGTTCTTACCTAGTAGCATTGTAGTTCCCCGTCCGCCAATTAAATACTTTTCCATACTGTCTGCTCCTATCCCTCTCCATGACTATAGTAAAGGCCAGGGAGTTGTGATCACTATCATCAAAATGCTTTCCCAGTGAGAGATCTGACACCTGGCCTGGTTTGTGAGCCAAGCACCAAATCCAATATGGCCTCCCCTCTTGTCTGCCTATCTACACATATAGTCAGAAATCCTTACTGGACAGACCTAACAGAATCTACTCCATCTATTTGCTCTTGGAAGGTTCCGGTCTATATTGGGGAAGTTGAAGTTGACCATGATAACAACCCTATTACTTCTGCACCCTTCCAAAATCTGTCTCCCAATGTGTTCCTCTGTTGCTATTGGGGGGGTCAGTAGTAAATTTCCAATAAAGTGACTGCTCCTTTCCTGTTTCTGACTTCCACCCAGACTGACTCAGTGAAGAAACCCTCCTCCACGACCTCCATTTCTGCAGCTGTGATACCATCCCTGATTAGCAATGCCACTCCCTCACATTTTCTACCTCCCTCCCTATTTCTTTTGAAACATCTCTACTGCAGAACATTCAACAACCATTCCTGCTCCTGTGCTATCCAAGTCTCTGTATTGGCCACAACATCATAGTTCCAGTGTGGCTTATTAGTGAGCGGGTGTAGGGGGCATGGAGGGATTTTTTTTCACTGGCTAGGCTTGCATTTATTATGAATTATTATTGAAGACTCACCCCTGTAGCATACTCATCAGTAGCAAAAAGTGGAATGGCAACTTCCCCTGAACACTTGGTCATGTTATTGGAAATCATTCCATAAGCCTTGCTATAACATGGAACATTGCTAGAATTTAGCCAGCTTCCAATGAAGCAACTTTGCACCTGATCTTATTGCACCCACAATTGGAGCATACTATACACTAAAATCAACTTCATTACGTTAGATTATGATGGAAAGCTGCTTTGACATATATTTTGAATCTCAAGCAGTCTTAGGTCAGTGACTGAATCATTCATTTAATTAGCTGTGTCACAGGCCAGTAATCAGGGATGACCAGAAATTTAGAACCCTCAAAGACGTCACAAGCGTGCTATCAGCAAACATTTTCCAGAAAAGTAGGCAAGATTGGAATTCTTTTGTTTGCACTTTAATTAATATATCAGAACACTGACTCCTTTACAATATCAGAAAGAGGCTTTGCAATTTTGTATAGTTGTAAGAAATATATGATAAAAATGAAGTTCATGTCATCAATTTTTGCCACTGTTCAGTGTTGTCTCAGTGTGGGATTGATGTTCAGTTCACTAGGTCTCACACGATCTGAAAAACTACGTTAGAAATTTATTGAGCAATGAAGTTTTTAATACTTGTATCTTTGTATATAAACAAATAAAACAAAAATTATACTGATTAGTAGTCCCAGTGTTGAATCACAGGACTGGACTGCCACTAATTTTATGTTCACTGAAGTCTTACTGGGCTATCCTGAACAGATTTCATGGCATTGACTTAATAACTATGAAATGTGAGACTGCTGGCAGCAAATCATAGAAAAGAGAAGTAACCACTGCTGATAAACTTTGGAGTGATTATTTGAAGGGTGCCTGATTCTATGTTTCACTACTTCCTCAATTGACCCTGATTGTTCCCATGTAGCTTTTCATGGTAAATTGGAGAGTGGAATTGTTGGCAGATACTAAAAGTAGATTGCCTACTTGTCACCTTGAGAAGAATGTGGGAGAATTATTCCACACCCTGTATGTTCCATTGGATGGGAAGAAGAATTTATGTGTATCCAAAAAATACATAGACTAAATAGTTCAAGATTATGACCCTATGCATTGTGCTGTACTCAAGAAAAAAAACAAGAGCATGATTCCCACTATTGGCTCCTTCTACCACTGTTTTGTGAAACCATGATCAAAGTTTTATGACATATTTCATGTAATCTGGTTTTAAAGGTCAAGGAACTGAGCATTTTAATTGTAATCCAGAAAGGCATCTGTTAAGCTCTTAAATATATTACAAGCTGCTGCTTCAAATCCAAACTATTATGGGTTAGTTGGTATAACAAGTACATTTAAAAGCTATCTTAATGTGCAAAACACATGGATTGAGCACTTGCTTCAGAAATTTGAGAAGTGTTAAAAGGTGCTGCAGTTGCAACTCTGTGCACATTTTAGGTAACAAAAGTTGTTCCTTTTAGTCAAACATCAAACAAAGCATTCTATATTAGTTCTGAGATTTAAGCTATATTTTCGGGGCATTTTAAAATGCTGACTCTAAAATCAAATAGAAAGCAAGCTTTAAAATAATATTTATTGCATAACTTCAACTTGCAGTTACCTTGGTGTTCACTCATTTATTTATCTAGTTATCTTGTGATCCCCATTATTAAATGGTGTCAAATAGCTGCTCTGCAGTGTAATTTCTGTGACTCCATAGCTCACTGGCTAGCCATTAGTCATACATAAACCTTCACAGCGACACCAAAACATATTTGACTGTCAAAGGCGTGATTAAGCATTTGGCATCAGGGAAGGGCCCCATTCCTCCTCCTTAATTCAAGGACTCCAGTCTCTGTCATCATCTTGGCTGAGATGCATTAGCTCAAGGAATATAGAGTTGTTTGAGTCTGAAACTTTCCTGACCTGTAAAACTTCAGAATGTTTTAAACAAATGAAGGAGTTAAAGTATCTTTAAACGATTGTTAGAAAACAAATAAAAGATGACCAAATTAAATGCAGTGCTGTTTTATAGTCAATTTCTCTTTTAGAATAGATTGACCAGATGTGATCAGTAAATTTGTTATGCATTAATAATGAAAAGATCGTAAAGATTTTTTTAAAGTTTCAGAGTATTTAAGTTTTACTTAAATGCAAGCTAAATGATGCAAAACCAATCATATTTTTCGTATAAAGCAGAAGACGGCTTTATCCAGAAGGTAATTTTCAAAGCATGCACTGACCCTAGAGACGGACCAGTACTCCATAATATGCACAACTCTTTCAGTGATCTTAAGTTTCAAACAACTACTGCTTGTATGTCTCCTTCTTAGTTTGATAAATTGTAATGCTGGTTCAGCATGTACTTCAATACAAAATGCATTTATACAAGTCACAACTTACCTTGTAAAAACCAAAAGAATTCCAGATGCTGGAAATCAGAAACAAAAACAGAAATTGATAGAAAAGCTCAGCAGGTCTGGGAGATGCTACAAGAAGATGTTTTAAGTATTGCAAATATGTTAAAATGTTAGGTACTGTCACCTGATTATGACAAAAGCGGCTGAGCTGTTTTGAACATTTTTTTTCGGGTGGTGATTGTTGCAGCGGTAACTGGAATTGATGCCTAGGCATCTTAACTAAGATCAAATCCCATTCCCCCATCACCTCTGCATTTTCTGACCTATACTGGCTCCGAGTCACACTCTGTGATGTCTGCATTCATCTAATTCGGGCCATTTGCCTATTTTTAATTTCCATTAATCTACCATTGGTGGCTTAATTCTCAACTACCACGTCCCTAGCACAAGAATTGCCTTGTTCAAACTCTCCAGCTTTCCTTCTTCAACAACAACATTTTATTTTGTGTAGCAGCCATAACGTAATAAAATGACCAAGGTGAATCACAGGAGCATTATAAAGCATAATATAAGTTACATAAGAAAGTATTAAATCAGATGACAAAAAGCATGGTCAAAGATGTAGGCTTTAAACACTGAATAAAGGAGGGAAGCCAAGTAGAGAGGTGCAGAGATGTAAGGAGTATAATCCAAATGTTAGGGCCTAGGTAACTGAAGGCCAATTTACTCATTTGGAGATGTACACGAGTGCAGATATTCCAGAGATTTCTAGTGCTGGAGGAGATGACAGAGATAGGAAGGAGTGAAGTGATGGAGGCATTGGAATTTGAAGAACGAGGTTTTTAAAGTGATGATGTTGCTTGACCTAGCACCAGTTTAAATCAGCAACTTAGGGGTGATTGATGATTGGTACTTTGTGCATGTTAATTAAGGATCAGCAGTGCTTTGAATGTTCTTAGGCTTATGGTGGGTAGAATGTGGTGGACCAGCCCACTAGTTCATTAATATAGTGATTTCTAGAGGGAACAAATGCATGCATAGTATGACAATAGCAGTTGAGTTGAAATGAGATAAAGATGTGCAGTATTGCAGAGATGTAAATAGCATTTAAGATGCTCCTTAAAACTATTATTTGATTAAGTTTTTGAACACCAGTCTTTACTTTGCTTTCTGCAACTTTTTCATCTTCTCATGGGTTTTCTGTGAGAGTTCTTCAATGTGATTGGCTGCTTATGCATTTAAATGGAATTAGTTCAGTTTAATACTGTGAATCCCCGTTAAACTATGTGCTTGTCAATTACACATCGCAAGATTATAATTCTCATCTTAGAGATTGTTAAAGCTCTCACAGCAACTTTCTTTGAGGTCATTGATGAATGTCCCTGCTTCTCTAAATGCAAAATTGATGTGATGAAATGCAAAATCCAGGCCAATATCTCTCAAGACAACAAAATTAATTTTTAAATTTCAGTTTTTTATTTGTTTTATATCACCATAATGACATTTAATTTGAAACATATTTCTAAGTTGTTAGCTCGTGATAATTTCTTAATATTTCAACTCTCAAATCGCATTTATTTAAGTCATCATTGTAGATTCTCATTTTCTGCTGTTTTCTTGTTGCTTTCGTACATGTTTTCCTCATATGCAGTTAGGAAGCACAATAAAAGTTCCTTAAAGTTTGAACTGTTCAAGAAATACACACATTATCTTTTTTATTTTGTAATTTCCTACATTGTACCTATTTAACTTAAAAATTATAATATTAATGGCTTCCTCCAATTATTCAAATAATTTACTTAGTAAGAATTTCAACAGTTTGAGCAACATTTTGATCTGCACTGTAGCTAAGCCAGTAGGTTTGCTATAATTGGCCTTTCTAGATAAGGGAGGAAAAATTGACCAGAGTTGCCATGCTTGGTCATTGCCTAGGGGTCCTGAGGCAACTGGTGAGGTCAAAATTGTACTTGCCTGTGAAGCAGTCCATCTCTCAATTAAATAGCCTACCGACAGTACTGAAGTTCACATGTAAATAATGATCATTTTGGTGCCTTGAGAAAATTTACTGATGAAATGTATGAAAAGAAAGAAAAAAAACTTACTATGTCACAAGTCATTGAAACATTGAGACATATGTGGTTAGAAGAACTTTGCATAATTTACCTTGTTACATTCCAGGTCATTTTCAAGGAGTGCCAGGTACTTCCATGGTCATTGGTACAAAGATTTGCCACTTTGACCTCGAACTGTTTTTGGGTTCATTTAAATACTACCAGCAATCTTGGTAATGAAACTAATGAACAACAGGCATGAAATGGGTAAATTGGTGTGACTAGCTGGTTTCAGATGGTGTGTGTTACACATAGTTGGCCAATATTTGGGGATCCTTCTGGCTCCACTGTTACCCTTTCCTTCTAATAAATGTACCAAGTTACCCCTACTAAATATATTAGAGAATTTCAAAGCCAAAATTTTGCAAAACATGTTATAAAGCCCAGCCCGTTTTGCTGGTTCATAGCAGATTTTATATTCAATATTAAACAAATATGTTTAAGTGGAAACTCAAATACAAAAACAATTTCCCAAAACTAGTAACTAGATAATTCTGTCCAAAATGGACGTTCCACCATCTATCTCTTGTCTCACTGCAAGCAGCACCATGGAAGATTCACAGACTCATCACCATTTGACACTTATTTACAATACAGTGCATGTTTCCTTAAAGTAATGCTTTGTGTTTTAATAGACCTTCTTATCTACAAAATATTGCTGAATAAAAGAAAGTTTTCATAAGGCATTGGTAGAGATTCATCTCAATTTCTGTGTGCCAATGTGTCAATATTTCTGTGCTTGCTAAAATCATCTTTAGTATTTTATCATGCATATATAATAAGTTTCTAAGGTGATAGTTAATTTCAGTGGCAATTTTGTTTAAATCTGTTCAATAAAACTGTTTCCGGTGATTCCCCTTAGGCAATTGTGCAAGTTTGCATAAGATTGTTATATAATTGTGTAAATGATTTTGGAATTTAACATGTTGAAAGGAATAACTCACACCATCCAGTGGCCAGCAGGGCTTGCATGGTCTAGTATTTCCTATTCGTTCATTTTGATGCTTAGAAAATATGGGTTGCAGTCCCAGCTGCAGTTTCCCAGATGAGATCACTGGAAATTCCATTCCCAAGAGAAGAATGAAAACACAGAATTGCCATTAGGGTGGTTTTACAGAAACAAAATTCACTTACTACTCACATAATAAATATCACAATAGTTAATACTGGAATTTCACTGTATTAAAATACAATCAAGGGTGTACGTGATGTCCTAAACCTTGAGGGTAATAAACAGCAATTCATTTTTTCACCATGCTGTTAAATTTAGGTTACAGTCTTAAGATTATGAACACCATCCAATACTTTTTTAACTATAATAAGATTTGGAGATACTAAGTTTCAAAAATTGTTGTGTGAATAACAGAACTATGAAGTTCCTGCATTTTAAAAGGCAGGATTGTAATGTCTGGAGTTGACATGAGTATAAAACTTGAGGTGAGGACTGTTCTCCTGTTCAAGTCCTCAAATCACACCATGTTCAGCAATAAAACCTCCTATGAATTATGATAAAATTTCAATGAGAAAATATTATGTAATTCACATTCCTCATTAGATGCATAATTTATTAAAATCTCTTGAGATGCTGGTTTGCACTGTTATTGTGGCTATGTAAGGGGAATTTATATATTCAAAAACAATTACAACAACACCAGAGTGGTTATTTTGATGACTCCACCCAAGGTGCTAAGCCATGTTTAATGTTTTATGAATGTTACCAGCACCAAATATATACACCAAAACACAAAGGCAAGGTCCACAATAAAGTTCCTGACTCAAGATTTCTCCTGTGACTCCTTAAATGGCATGAGTGCCAATCTAACTTATCTAACTTGGATTCATCCCAGATGGACTCTGATCATGTTATTGAGTATTTGGAAACTCCACCCTGCTCTACTTCCACAGGATTTGCAAAGGCTTGGTTTGGAGGTTATGGCAGTTAATGGTCAAATTTCAATTGGATGGTGAGAGCACTGCATTTTGAAGACCACCAAAATAAACAGCCAGTCAAAGAAAAATTTGAATCTGAAAGTGGTTGGATAGTCTGGAATATTGGTGGTTTGCCATTTAGATGGCACAGACTGGAACCTGCAATGTCACCCAAACAGATCAAATTTATTTAAATTATATGAAAACAAAGGTGTGATTAACTACCAAACACAATTTTTGGAATGTTTATTTACTATATTCGGAATACTCTGTGCTTGTTTAAACTAATCATCTTTGCGTTTATGAATTCGCTTTTATTATAGAATTGCAGCGCAAAATTATGTTAGTAGACAATGCCTTATTCAGATCTTTAATAATATAGAAACCTTGTTCCTTACTCCATTTTCAATTAGCATTTGTGTTCATAAGCAGAATTGCAAACTGTTTGTCTCTTAGTTTCTAAATAAATATCAGCTTTTGTGGATTGTCGTAACACATACTTTGAACTTCATTCTTAAGGTATCAAGCTTAAATCAGTACCTTAGGTTCTGCTTATACTTGCTCTGCCTCTGTGCAATTTGCATAGCAGCAATTCTCCTAATTAGATAGATAGGTTGGAATGTCCATGTTAATTAATGAAACAAATTTACATTTACACACAGCCACAAATATTGGCATACACTTTAAATGATGACTATTGGACTTATATGACTTCATTGCTTCAAGTGGAAGCAACCACTTCCTTCTTATGTCCGTGATATCTCGACTCCATTTTCTCCCCCTTGGTCCAGGAACTCCCTACCCACGTCCATGACACCACCCACACCTTCTACCTCCTCCAGAACTTCCAATTTCCTGGTTCCCAACACATCATTTTTACTATGGACGTCCATTCCCCATGCAGATGACCTAAAGGCCCTCCGCTTCTTCCTGTCCCACATGCCTGACCAGTTCCCCTCCACTGACATCCTCATCCGCTTAGCCGAACTCATCCTCACCCTCACCCTCAACAACTTCTCTTGCAATTCCTCCCTCTTCCTACAGACAAAGGGGGTGACCATGGGTATCCGCATGGGCCCAAGCTACGCCTGACTCTTTGTAGGTTATGTGGAACAAATCCCTCTTCTGTACCTACACTGGCCCTAAACCCCACCCCTTCCTCCGTTACATTGATGACTGTATCGGCGCTGCCTCGTGCTACCATGAGGAGCTCGAACAGTTCATCCACTTCACCAACATCTTCCACCTCAGCCTTAAGTTCACCTGGGCCATCTCTAATACCCCTCTCTCCTTCCTGGACCTCTCCGTCTCCATCTTGGGCAACCACCTAGAAACCAATATCCATTTCAAGCCCACCGACTCCCACAACTACCTCGAATACACCTCCTCCTGCCACCCACCTTCCTGCAAAAATGCCATCTCCTGTTCCCAATTCCTTTGCTTCCACTGCATCTGCTCCCAAGATGAGGCATTCCATTCCTGTACATCTCAGATGTCCTCATTTTTCAAGGACCACAACATTCCCCCCCCGCCGCAGTGGTCGAGAACGCCCTTGACCGTGTCTCCCGCATTTCCCGCAACTCATCCCTCACATCCCGTCCCAGGAATAACAACCAAAAAAGAATCCCCCTCGTCTTCACGTACCACCCCACCAACCGCCGGATCCAATGCATCATCCTCCGACACTTCTGCCATCTGCAATCTGACCCCACCACCAAAGACAATTTTCCCTCCCCACCCTTGTCTGTTTTCGGAGGGACCACTCTCTTCGTGACTCTGTTGTCCGCTCCACACTCCCCTCCAGCTCCACCAACCCGGCACTTTTCCCTGCAACCGCAGGAAGTGCTACACGTGCCCACACTTCAGCCCTCACCCCCACCCCAGGCCCCAAGAAGACTTTCCACATCAAGCAGATGTTCACCTGCACATCTGCTAATGTGGTATACTGCATCTGCTGTACCCATTGTGGCGTCCTCTACATTGGGAGACCAAGCGATGGTCTTTGCAGAACACCTATGCTCGGTTCACAATAAACAACTGCACCTCCCAGTCGCAAACCATTTCAACTCCCCCTCCCATTCCTCAGACGACGTCCATCCTGGGCCTCCTGCAATGCCACAGCGATGCCACCCGAAAGTTGCAGGAACATCAACCCATATTCCGCTTGGGAACCCTGCACCCCAAAGGCATCAATGTGGATTTCACAAACTTCAAAATCTCCCCTCCCCGCCACTGCATCCCAAAACCAGCCCAGCTCGGCCCCGCCTCCCTACCTGTTCATCCTCTCACCTATCCCCCCATCCCACCTCAAGCCGCACCCCCATTTCCTATCTACAAACCTCATCCCGTCCCCTTTCTAGATGATTAGGTATATCCTGCTAGCAAGGGTTTTATGAATTTCAATTTACAAACCTAGGAAGAAACTTAAATAGCCTTTCCAGCTATAGTGCTGAAGAATGTGGTATGTGAAATGAGGGCAAAATTATTTTGAAAGTATCTTTTTATGAACATAATGCTGAGCTTTGCCAGCACCAATATTTGTTTGAATTAGTTTATTGTTTTGCAAAAATAGGTGCACTCTACATTCAAGGTCTATTTACATCACCATTCATATTAATGTAAACTGAACCAGAGATTGATCAAGTCAAAGTCTTGACTCTTCGAGGTTGTTAACAAGAATAAACACTGTACATTGTACATAATGTGAAACTTTCAACATATTTCACAAAGAATTAACAACCTGTAACAGCACACTAAAAGCCATTCTATTTCATTTTAAAATGCACCTACTGCAGTTCGTTTGGATATGGTAAATGACGTGTATGTTAGGACTCTGCCTTTCATTTCATTCTCAAAACTTTGGACTACCATTGTAATTACTTTCCAATTGTGAGCCACTGCACAAGACATCCAGAAAACAACTACCAAGTAGCTGACAGGAACTGGGTTTGCTTTTTGCTTAATTTCTATCTCGTCAGATTTGTGGATTTTTTTGCGGGGGGGGGGGGAAGAGCTAAGTGCTTATTTTCTGACGCATTTTTTTAAAAAAATTCCAGCTATAAGGTTTTAAATGGTTTCTTACCAGATTTCTTCCATTCCAGTCACTTGTTGGGAATGGCTGAGTTTGAGATTCAATCCAGGTCAGATTTACAAAACAAAGAAGAATGGAAAGCTTCGTCCAGGAGATCAGGCAGATTGACCATTTCTACTTATTAAAAGCACAAAGTATACCATCCAATGATTCTATAGGTTATATGCAACTGTGGGAATACTAGTCAGTCTGCTTTCGTCATAGATCCTTCAGTCATGCTTACTGATTGCTAAGCTCCAAAGCGCAAATGTATTCCCTCTGGAAAGGACTTTCACTTTAGTGGTTTCAGAGATAGTAGGAACTGCAGATGCTGGAGAATCCAAGAAAACAAGATATAGAACTGGATGAACACGGCAGGCCAAGCAGCGTCAGGGGAGCAGGAAGGCTGACGTTTCAGGCCTTGACCCTTCTTCAGAAATGGGGGAAGGGAAGGGGGTTCTGAAATAAATAGGGAGAGGGGGGAGGCGGATCGAAGATGGATAGAGGAGAAGATAGGTGGAGAGGAGACAGACAGGTCAAAGAGGCGGGGATGTTGACAGTAAAGGCGAGTGCGGGTGGGGAGGTAGGGAGGAGATAGGTCAGTCCAGGGAGAATGGACAGGTCAAGGGGGTAGAATGAGGTTAGTAGGCAGGAAATGGGGGTTGAGCTTGAGGTGGGAGGAGGGGATAGGTGTGAAGAAGGACAGCTTAGGGAGGCGGGGACGAGCTGGGCTGGTTTTGGGAGGCGGTAGGGGGAAGGGAGATTTTGAAGCTTGTGAAGTCCACATTGACACAATCAGGCTACAGGGTTCCCAAGCAGAATATGAGATGCTGTTCCTGCAACCTTCAGGTGGCATCGTTGTGGCTCTGCAGGAGGCCCAGGATAGACATGTCGTCTAATAAATGGGGGAGTTGAAATGGTTCATGACTAGGAGGTGCAGTTGTTTGTTGTGAACTGAGCGTAGGTGTTCGGCAAAGCAGTCCCCAAGCCTCTGCTTGGTTTCCCCGATATAGTGGAGGCAGTATACCACATTAGCAGATGTGCAGGTGAACATCTGCTTGATGTGGAAAGTCTTCTTGGGGCCTGAGATGGGGGTGAGGGGTGAGGTATTGGGGAAGGTGTAGCACTTCCTGCAGTTGCAGGGAAAAGTGCCAGCTGTGGTGGGGCTGGAGGGGAGGGTGGAGCGGACAAGGGAGTCACGGAGAGAGTGGTCCCTCCAGAAGGCAGATAAGGGTGGGGAGGGAAAAATGTCTTTGGTGGTGGTGTCGGATTGCAGATGGTGGAAGTGTCGGAGGATGATGAGTTGGATCCAGAGGTTGGTGGGGTGGTACTTGATGACGAGTGGGATTCTGTTTTGGTTTTTATTGCGGGGAGGGGGGTGTCAGCCTTCCTGCTCCTCTGGTGCTGCTTGGCCTGCTGTGGCCATCCAGGTCTACACCTTGTTATCTTCAATTTAGTGGTGTCTGGCTGCCTGTTTAACTGCATTGATGAGGATCAGCGATAAGATTTTTCTTTAGTTATCCTTGCAAGTTTTCATTGTTTTTTTTTAAATAGTGTATTGCTGCACCTTGAAAAAGGAGAGGCCGTTCCTAAGAATTTTCATCCCTTGTGTCTCAGATGTTTTCTGCGATAAGCAATTTCCACCATAAGCAATATTCACCATCTTTGGAGTGTAATAATATGTTGCAAAGGCATAAATGTTCTGAGGAAAAGTAAAAACCTTGGTCAGAATCTTATCTGACTCATATGAATGTTGGGTATGGCTAGACAAGTGGTAGAATTGGGAAAGATATCGACAAGACACATCATGATATCAAGATCATCTCACTGTATTGTGTATGATTTTCCAAAGTGGCACGTTCGAATTCTTGCTAGACCGTGACAGGTTCCTAATTGTTGATCATTAATGCTTATAAAGCACCTTGTTAACATCCCAACTCACCATGGGTTGTGAGCTTATCAAACTTGTCATTGCAAACGCACCATCAGGAAAACTCGACATGGAAACCAGAGTAGGTTCTTGTCTAGCTTATCTTACCACTTGGCTGCAATCACCTTCATATTGGACATTGGGCTGCAGTATTTTGGATACGTTCCATAGGCACTGACCACATGCACCCCATGACTGTGGACATTGGCATCTGACATATTACACCCTCTATGAACCCCATGGCATATGTCCAGTCCACTTACAGGATGCTTCAGCATTTCAGTGCTGCACTTTGAGCTGCAATGACACCAACAATTTCTAGGCTGCTGCAAGGACATTGTGTGCTCATGGATGTATGTCAAGCTCATGGACTGGAGCAGGCTACATCTCTGGGCTCTTTGCTCACTTCTATTGTGCTCACTTCAGCCCTGAGCCTTCCTTTGTCATGCCATTTAGTGCATACACAAAAATGCAAAGACAGAAATGTCAGATGGCCTCTGGCAAGTCAAGTGGAATAGCCTTCGCTCAGGTCATCCACAGCACAGTGAGACAAGAGGTGGCTCCAGTACCAGTCCAGGTCTTGCTCAAGGCTGTCAGATCAGTATCCTCTGCTTATCAAGCATGAGGAGCTAAATGACAGGCAGAACACCATCCATTTTGACTCTTCATGACGTATTGAGGGTTTTGTTTTACTTGACTCCTGGAAAGTGAGAAGGTAAAGGTGGGTGGCACATCCATTACTATTGGTACATGTGGGGAGGGTTCTGAAGCATAAGGCTAGTGGTGTCTGTGGGGGAGGATGAGTGGGGAAACTGTAGATGCATTAATGAGAGTGATAAAGCATAATTCTTAGAAGAAGAGATAGAATGAGTGTGACATTGATGGAACAGATAAGGACATTGACCTTGTTTTTGTGGTGATAGGCTTTCTTTCATACAGCTAAAATTACTTCAACCCTGGTGACAAACCTGGACCAGGCTGGCATTATCTAGTGACATGTCCAGCAGTAGTTCAAGTACTGTGCCTGCAAAGTGGGATGCCAATTTCCCCTTGTCTGTCGAGTCCAGGGCAAATGTCAGGAACCATGCAGAGTAGCTTCAAAGTGACAGTACTTGTCCAGTTGCACATCAGCCTTTTAAATATGGTGCCAGGGCCCGGAATGCTGGTCAATTCCAGGATCACCAGCAAGTCGTGAGTCACTCCAGGGACAATGTGTGGCAAGATGGGTCTGAAATTGACATGATTCTCACCACGAGGGCTGAACTGGCAATTAAAGCAGTGGGTTTGGTAAGATATGGTGATAGAACATAGAGCACTGAACATAGAACAATACAGCACAGAACAGGCACTTCGGCCCTCTGTTGCGCCGACCTGTGAACTAATCTAAGCCCCTCCCCCTACACTATCCCATCATCATCCATATGCTTATCCAAGGACTGTTTAAATGCCCCTAATGTGGCTGAGTTAACTACATTGGCAGGCAGGGCGTTCCATGCCCTTACCACTCTGAGTAAAGAACCTGCCTCTAACATCTGTCTCAAATCTATCACCCCTCAATTTGTAGCTATGCCCCCCCGTACAAGCTGAAGTCATCATCCTCGGAAAAAGACTCTCACCGTCCACCCTATCTAATCCTCTGATCATCTTGTATGTCTCTATTAAATCCCCTCTTAGTCTTCTTCTCTCCAATGAGAACAGACCCAAGTGTGCCTCAGCCTTTCTTCACAGGGCCTGTGCTCCAGACCAGGCGACATCCTGGTAAATCTCCTCTGCACCTATTCCAATGCTTCCACATCCTTCCTGTAAGGGGGCAACCAGAACTGCATGCAATATTCCAAATGAGGCCGCACTAGCGTTTTGTACAGTTGCAGCATGACATCACGGCTCTGGAACGCAATTCCTCTACCAATAAAGCCTAACACACCACAAGCCTTCTTAACAGCACTATCAACCTGGGTGGCAACTTTCAGGGATCTACGTACATGGACATTAAGATCCCTCTGCACATCCACACTACCAAAAATCTTTCAATTGACCCGGTATTCTGTCTTCCTATTATTCCTCCCAAAGTGAATCACCTCACATTTATCCATATTAAACTCCATTTGCCACCTTTCACCCCAATTCTGCAGTTTATCCAAATCTCCCTGCAACCTGCAACATTCTTCCACCCTGTCCACCACTCCACTGACTTTAGCGTCATCTGCAACTAACTTACCCATCCACCTATGCCTGCGTCCAAGTCATTTATAAAAATGACAATCAGCAGTGGTCCCAAAACAGATCCTTGAGGCACAGCCCTAGTGACCTCACTCCAGGCTGAATATTTTCCATCAACCACCACTCGTTGCCTCCTTAGAGAAAGCCAATTTCTAATCCAAACTGCTAAATCTCCCTCAATCCCGTGCTTCTGTATTTACTCCAGTAGCCTACCATGTGGAACCTTATCAAAGGCTTTACTGAAGTCCATGTACTTCAACTGCCCTACCCTCATCCACATGCTTGGTCATCATCTCAAAAAACTGAATGAGGTTTGAGAGACATGATCTGCCCTTGACGAATCCATGCTGACAATCTCCAATCAAATTGTTGCTTGCTAGATGATTATAAATCCTAACTCTTATAATCCTTTCCAAAACTTTTTCTACAACAGACGTAAGGTTGACAGATCTATAATTACCTGGGTCATCCCTACTGCCCTTCTTGAACAAGGGTACAACATTTGCTATCTTCCAGTCCTCTGGTACTAAACCTGTAGACAATGAGGACTCAAGGCTCTGCCACCTCATCCCTAGTGTCCCAGACAATCCTTGGAAAAATCCCATCTGGCCCAGGGGATTTATCTACCTTCACACCTTCTAGAATTGATAACACCTCCTCCTTACTAACCTTAATCCTTTCAATTCTAGTAGCCTGTTCCTCAGTCATCTCCTCTACAATATTCTCCTGTTCCTCAGTGAGAACAGATGAGAATAATCATTTAGCACCTCTTCAATCTCCACAGGGTCCGCACACAACTTCCCACTTCTGTCTTTGACTGGCCCTATTCCTACCCTCTTCCGCTTAACAAGAGATATAATTTATTTAGTAAATCATGGTTCCCTTACCTTATCGCTTCCTCCCTGCCTGACAGGGACATACCTATCAAGGACACGCAATATCTGTTCCTTAAACCAGCTCCACATTTCGATTGTCCCCATCCCCTGCATTTTGCTAACCAATCCTATGCCTCCTAAGTCTTGTTTAATCGTATTATAATTGCCCTTCCCCCATCTATGACTCTTGCCCTGTGGCATGTTCCTATCATTTTCCATTGATAAAGTAAACATAACTGAATTATGGTCACTCTCTCCAAAGTGCTCACCTACCACTACATCAAATACCTGGCCTGGTTCATTACCAAGTACCTGTTCCAGTGTGGCCTCTCCTCTTGTCGGCCCTTCGACATACTGAGTCAGGAAGCCCCCCTGCACACATTAGACAAAAACTGATCCATCCGACGTACTAGAGTTATAGCATTTCCAGTCAATGTTAGGGAAGTTCAAGTCTCCCATAATGACCACCTTGTTCCTTTCACTCCTGTCCAGAATAGTTTTGCTGATCGTCTCCTCCACATCCCTGGAATTTTGCGGAGGCCTATAAAAAAACTCCCAGCAGTGTTACCTCTCCTCTCCTGTTTCTGACCTCAGCCCATACCACCTCAGTAGACGAGTCCTCACCAAAAGTTCTTTCAGCCGCCGTTATACTGTCCTCGACTAACAAAGCCACACCTCCCCCTCTTTTACCACTTTCCCTGACCTTAATGATAGATCTAAACCCTGGAGGCTGCATCATCCATTCCTGACCCTGCTCTATCCATGTCTCCGAAATCGCCACAACGTCGAAATCCCAGGTACCTATCCATGCTGCAAGCTCACCTACCTTATTCTGGATACTCCTGGCGTTAAAGTAGACACACTTCAATCCAGCTAGCTGTCTGCCAGCACACTCCTGTGACAGTGAGGCCCTGCCCATGTCTTCCCTATGCTCATCCTCCTGTGTACTAGAACTACACCTCAGTTTCCCATCCCCCTTCTGAGCTAGTTTAAATCCACCCGAATAGCACTAGCAAATTCCCCACCCAGGTTATTAGTGCCCCTCTGGTTCAAATGGAGACCGTCCTGTTTGTAGAGGTCCCAGCTTCCCCAGAATGAGCCCCAATTGTCCATGTACCTGAAGCCCTCCCTCCTGCAGCCACGTGTTCAGCTGAAATCTCTCCCTGTTCTTTGCCTCGCTATCACGTGGCACGGGTAACAAACCAGAGATAACCACTCTGTTTGTTCTATCTCTCAGCTTCCACCCTAGCTCCCTGAAATCCTGCCTGACATCCCTATCCCTCTTTCTACCTATGTCGTTGGTGCCTATGTGGACCACAACTTGGGGCTGATCACCCTCTCCCTCCAGGACCCCAAAGACATGATCCAAGACATCACAGACCCTGGCACCTGGAAGGCAACACACCAACTGTGAGTCTGTTTCATTCCCGGCAAACCTTCTATTAATCCCTCAAACTATTAAGTCCCCAATGACTAACACTCTCTTCCTATCCCCCCTTCCCTTCTGTGCAAGAGGGACAGACTCTGTGCCAGAGACCTGCACCTTAGTGCATGCTCCTGGTAAGTTGTCCCCTCCAACAGTATCCAAAGTGGTATACTTGTTTTTCAGGGGAAGGACCACAGGGGATCCCTGCACAGACTGCTTTATCCCCCTTCTAACAGATACCTAGCTTTCTTCACGCTTAGGAGTAACTACTTCCCTGTAACTCTTGTCTATCACTGACTCTGCCTCCCGAATGATCCGAAGTTATCCAGCTCCCGCTCCAGTTCCCTAAAGATAAAACATGCACGGCCTCCTGTAAGTATCACTATACCAAACCCTATTTGTGGTGACCCAAAAATCGTAAGATTGATCTGCTTATGTGCAACTTTCTGCACTGTATTCTTCTTTAAAAGTTGTAGCTGTGCCCCATCTTAGTGGAAGGTCTCCATGTTAGATTGAATGGAAAAAATTCAGCTATGTTTTCAATGCGTACTAGATAATGCTTTGAGTCATTTCTTTCTTTATTGCTTTATTTACCACTGATTATTTAAATGTCTAAGTATCCATCTGGTTTGGATTGGTGTATGGAGGAAGCTGAGCCAGTAGATAATGGGGTTGTATCATATTAGGCCTGTTGATGGTAAGATATTAATCTACAGACACATACGTCATCCCGAAGCTACTGTGGAAGTTGAGAAAGGATGTTCATAGTCACGCAAATCATTTTCTGTTTGATATAGATGAAGAGAAATAGGACTGTTGCCTCCTGGATTTCTTTTCTCTGAATAACATTTGGGAATGATTAACCTTTGACAGGAGTACAGTACTTCTTTGTGATTACAGCAGCCCCTGCATTATGTTCTGCCACCCAAGCAGTTACAGCATTGGATGTGTACCTGTCAGTTTTGGATTGCCTTTTTTATAGTACACATTAACAAGACCATACCTATTTGCAGTATTTTTTCCAAGTTTCCCCATGCTTTGTGTACATATTCCAATATATTTTCTTCTCTTGGTTCAAAGGATATAATGTAGGTATGGTGTATATAAATGATTTGATTAAATAGATGAAAAAAATAATGATTGCATTTTTTACAATTTCTTTTTCTCTGCTGTATTTTTTATTGAGAGAAATTGGGAGGAAGCAGATTCATTCAGCCCTTATAAATTCACCATTGGACCACCATTATACAGTAGTATTATAAAATAAAAGAAAAGAAAACTGCAATATTTTTCCACATTTCCCAATACATATTGGTTTTTGCTAAGTTTATTTAATAGTTTCTGAAAAATTGCCCAATGTAATCTCAAAAAAGCTAAGTACTTATTACAGTAGCAGAAAACTAAAGAGTCCTATCACAATTAAGAAGATTCAGAACAGACAATGGATTTAGCTGTCTGTTTCTTGGTGCGATTCTGAGCTACCTGAAAACTTCAGAATCAACCTTATAATGCACCCAGCGTATTTTTAACAAGACAATCCATGCAGACGATGTGCATCAAACTTGTTGGTGCAAATGTCATGTCTTTTCCTGTCACAAGTTTGGTGCCATTCTCCCCTCCCTCCATTCATCTGTTCCTGAGTCCTGGCCCCAAACATGTGTAATGATGGCAGTAGCCATGCCTACCTGCTGCCACTGCCATTTAATTAATAGCTTCCAACATCAGATTGGCCAACATTTCTTGATGGATGGGACCTCCTGCCCAGTTTTATTGGCATTTAACTGGCCAACAATCATAAAAGAAGGTGACATGAGGCTCTCCCAGCTCTTCTGCAAGTACGCAAGATTCCTGTCATGTCCATTAAATACCATTCCTCTTGTCTTTTAATTTAAACAGTGGGAAAATAGGAGTGATTTGTCGTGCTTGCTTTCTCATTGAAGATAGCCTTGATCAAAGTTAGACCAACACAAGGAGAGACCACTTTGGATTTGGTGCTTGGCAACAAACCAGGCCAAGTGTTAGAACTATTGTTAGGAGACCATTTTGGTGGTAGTGATCATAACTCTGTTTCTTTCACGATAGTCACGGATAAGGATAGGTACGTACGGCAGGGTAAAGTTTATAATTGGGGGAAGGGTAATTACAATTCAGTTGGGCAAGAACTGAGTAACCTAAATTGGGAACAGATGCTGTCAGGGAAGAACACCACAGAAATGTGGAGATTGTTTAAGGAATGCATGTGCTAGATATGTTTGTCCCTAGCAGGCAGAGAAGATGCGGTCGAATGAGGGGGCCTTGGTTCTTGGGAGAGGTCGAACGACTGGTTAAGAGGAAGAAGGAAGCTTACGTAAGGTTTAGGAAAAGAAGAACGGAAAAGGCTGTAGAGGGATACAAGTTAGCCCGGAAGGAGCTGAAAAAAAGGCTTAGGAGAGCTATTATGGGGCATGAGAAAACCTTGTCAGATAGGATTAAGGAAAACTGCAAGGCTTTTTACACGTATGTGCAGAATAAGAGAATGACCAGAGAAGGTGTAGGGCCGATCAAGAATTGTAAAGGATTGTAAATTTGTGCACAGAGTCTAAAGAGATAGGAGAGGTCCTTAATGAATACTTAATGTATTCACAGTTGAGAGGGACCTACTTGTAGAGGAGGACGTTGTGAAACATGCAGGTAGGCTAGAGGAGGTTGATGTTAGTAAAGATGATGTGCTAGGAATTCTGAGGAAGTCGAAGATAGATAAGTCCCCTGGGCCAGATGGGATTTATCCAAGGATTCTATGGGACGCGAGGGATGAGGTCGCAGGGCCTTTGGCAATGATCTTGTTGTCCTCACTGTCCATAGGTATAGTGCCGAAAGACTAGAAAGAGGCAAACGTCATTCCCTTGTTCAAAAAAGGGAACAGCGATAACCCCCTGGAAATTACAGGTCAGTTAGTCTTACGTCAGTGGTGGGCAAATTATTGGAAAGGGCTCTGAGAGACAGGATTTATGATCACGTGGAAAGGCACTGTTTGATTCGTCATAGTCAGCATGGATTTGTGAGGGGTAGATCACGCCTCGCAAACCTTACTGAATTCTTTGAAGAGGTGACCAAACACGTGGATGAAGGTGGAGCAGTGGATGTGTTATACATGGATTTAAGTAAGGCGTTTGATAAGGTCCCCATGGTAGGCTCATGCGGAAGGTAAGGAGGCATGGGTTAGGGGGAAATGTGGCAGAATAGATTCAGAATTGGTTGACCCTTAGAAGACAAAGGGTGGTAGTGGATGGAAAATATTCAATATGGTGCTCAGTTATGAGTGGTGTGCCACAAGGATCTGTTCTGGGTCCGCTTCTATTTGTGATTTTTGTAAATTATTTGGATGAAGCAGTAGAAGGGTGGATTAGCACGGTCGTGGATGACACGAAGGTGGGTCATGTTGTGGACACTCTGGACGGCTGTTCTAGGTTACAAAGAGACATTGATAGAATGCAGAGCTGAGCTGAGAAGTGGCTGAGAAGTATGAGTTGATTCATTTTGGAAGGACAAACGTGAAAGCAGAATACAGGATTAACGGAAGGATTCTTGGCAGTATGGAGGAGCAGAGGGATCTTGGGGTTCATGTTCACAGTTCGCTGAGATCTGCCACTCTGGTGGATAGAGTTATTAAGAAGGCGTATGGTGTGTTAGCTTTCATTAATAGGGGGACTGAGTTCATAAGCCGTGAAGTTATGCTCCAGCTATACAAAAGCCTAGTTCGGCCACATCTGGAGTATTGTGTTCAGTTCTAGTCGCCTCATTACAGGAAGGATGTAGAAGTGTTAGAAAAGGTGCAGAGGAGATTTTCCAGTTGCCTAGAATGGAGGGAAGGTCTTACGAGGAAAGGTTGAGAGAGTTAGGGCTTTTCTCTTTAGAGTCGAAGGATGAAAGATGACTTGATAGAGTTGTACAAAATGATCCGAGGTATAGATAGAGTAGATGGCTAGAGACTTTTTCCTAGGGTGGAGGTAGCTTTTACAAGCAGACATAGTTTTAAAGTGAACAGAGGAAGATATTGGGGAGATGTCAGAGGTAGGTTCTTTGCTCAGAGAGTGGGAAGGGCGTGGAATGCATTGCCAGAGAGGGTAGTGGAGTCAACCTCATTAGGGGCACTTAAGCGGCTATTAGATAGGCATATGTATGATAGTATAAGGTAGCGTGGAGGCTAGATAGACCTAAGGTTTAGGGTAAAAGTTCAGCACAACATCATGGGCTGAAGGGCCTATACTGTTCAATGTTCTATGTTCTAAACTTCTCCTATTAAAGGCACCAGTCTCAATTTTGATGCCTTAGGTATCCTATTCAATCAATATGATGGATATTAGATAGTTTCTTTTCATTCAAAACAAAAAACGTTTTTAAAAAAAAGTCCCTCTCACTCAGTTCTGAAACTGAGTGTTGGCAAATTTGGCAAGATAACATTGACTTTGGTCATGGTGCCAATGTTGGATATTCCTGAATTGGGGTCTGGAAAACACAGTTGCCTTGGCATTTATATTAATTTGTACTGTTGGTTATTTAGAACATGAGGCAAAACATGCACTGCCTGATACAACTACAGTTGTTTAAATTACACATATTTTACTTGCTCAGTAGTTCCCATGCCACAGATCAGTGGTTCTGGAGAAAAAATAATTGGAAACACGCAAAAAAAATTATTTAAAGCAAACTCTTGGATGACATGATTATTTTTGTAAACTTCAGTGTTTTTATTAACACAGAGTTTCATAGTTACAAACTGGATGTTTACTGTCAATCTTATTCCAGAGGAAGCTGGAATGTTTTTATTTACTTTGTTGTAATGCCTGACTATTTTGGTGGATAGGCCCCTGAGGACTTACACAAGATCTACTGTTTGTCAGCATTCAGTGCCGTTTGTAGGACACTTGTCAGCTGGTAGAATGTCTTAACAAAGTATGCTCCTAAGAAAAGGGCTGTGTGGCGAAATACGTTTTGCAAGGTATTGTCATTATTCTCCTAGTTTTATGTGTTGGTAATTTTAATTGTACCTGTAAACCTGGGATGGGAAGTATTCTGTTGCTAACATCAACAAATGGCACACTGAATTTAGACAAAATTCCAGTGCTGTCTGTTATAATGGACTTTAACGTGTAATATCAAGCCCTGAAATGAAAAGAGTGTGATGAATGCTCAGGCATTCTCCTGCTATCATCATGGCTGACCATTGAGAAGTTTTTAGAACAAACAGTTTCATGAACTGAATCTATTGGAGAACTCCGCAGTGCAGTGAAATTTTCATTACCTGTGACTTTAGAAATGCTCTGTGTTTCATAATTGCTTTTTTTATTTCGGATCGTTAGAACAGGAGTAGGCCATTTATCCCCTTGAGCCTGTTCTATCATTCAGTGAGATCGTGGCTGATCTGTGGCCTCATTCCACATACCTGTCCGTTGCCTCAATATCTTTGCTGAACAAAAAAATGATCAATCTCAGATTAAAAATTAATAACTGTTCCAGCATCCATTTCCGTTTGTGGAAGAGAGTTCCAAACATTTACCACCTTTTGAATGTAGAAGTGCTTCCTAACATCTCTCCTGAATGGTCTGGTCCAGTTCTCAGATTGTGTCCCCTACTTCTAGAATCCCCAACCAGTGGAAATAGTTTCTCTTTATTTACTGTATCTTTTCCAGAAGACTTCAATCATATCACCTTCTAACCTTCTAAATTTTAGGGAAAACAGCCTAGCTTAACTCTTAAAATGTAGGTGTCATTCTTGTAAACCTACAGTGCACTCTTTGGAAGGCATGGTGTCAAGGTGTGCTCATAGTACTTCAGATAGGGTCTAACCAAAGTTTTGTATAACTGTAGAATAACTTTTGCACTCTTGAACTTCAGTCCTCTAGATTTAAAGACCTGCATTACATTAGCTTTCTTGATTATTTTCGGTGCCTATTCATGACATTTTAAAGACCTATGCATCTGAGCACCCAAGTCTCTTTGGACTGCCATTGTTTATAATTTCATAACACCTTTTTAGTTCAAAATTGATAACCGCTTGCTTACATTGAACAGCATCTGCCACACTTTTGCCCATTCACTTCATCTACCAATGTCACTTTATAATTTTACGCTAGCAACTGCACTGTCTACAATGCTGCCTACTATGGTGTCATTTTTGTGCCATCTAACTTGGTGCAAATTTGGATATATGTCTTTCCATGTCATTATCCAAGTCGTTAATAAATAACATGAATAACCAAGGCTGTAAAACAGATCCTTGTGGGACACCAAAGGTCACCTCTTGTCAATTTGAGTACCCTATCCATTATCTGTACTGTCTGTCGTCTGCCACTCAACCAATTTCCCAGCTATTTCAGTAACTTGCATTTAGTTCCATAGACTTTACTGATCTTTTTACCTTCACATATTCATAGAAACTTTTATTGTCAGTTTTAATATTCCCTGCGATTTGACTTTCATATGTTTGGAAACATTTTCAATCCTCAGCCATGCTGCTTATTCTAGTAATTCTTTGTAAGCTGTGATTGTGCCAACTTTCCTTTTTTGTTTTTGTACCATGGACATGAATACAGTGCAAATAAAACCATTCAGCAGTCTCATATGACTGGTCAAGGATAGTGAAAGCTCTTCAGATGGATCAAATACCACTGAATTCACCACAGTCTCATCACTCGTGTACCAACAATCTCCATTAATCAGGACACGTACCGAACATACTTCGCCTCACTCTCATACACTAATAGAAGACACACTCATATCCACAGCTGGCACATACTGCCATCAGTTCACAAATGACAAACAATACCCAAACCTATTGTACAACATTCCTTTACCTTAAGGATAAGAAGCGACAAACCCTGAGGCAACTGGAGCAAACTGAAGGAGATCAAGAAGGTAACAAAGTGTGAAGCTGGATGAACACAGCAGGCCAAGCAGCATCTCAGGAGCACACAGAAGCTTTTGTGCTCCTTAGATGCTGCTTGGCCTGCTGTGTTCATCCAGCTTCACACTTTGTATCTTGGATTCTCCAGCATCTGCAGGTCCCATTATTTTGAGATCAAGAAGGTCTCTATTTTCTAACTCTCTTGGAGGAGGTGGTGCTAGCCAATATTGGGCAACCCATGTCTGAAATCATCAAAGGTGATAACGTTATCTCACCTGATACTGTTTCATAGATCTCAACTCCTCATTTCACGCTTCATACTGCTTGCAAACTTCTGATCACGTAAGTGTGTATCCTTTGCTTGCATCATCCTGCAGTCTTCTCTTGTTCCTTTCTCTTTTCAGGTATTCAAATAGTGTCATCTGACCAGAGCAAAAAGACTGTGATGTTGAAAGTGCGCCGTAAACCAATCTCACACATACAACCACCAGCTCAGATACTGACACTAGTCTAGATATTTGAATTAATACAGTGTTTGGATTGGTGGCAGACACATGCACAGTTTTGTTAATTGGCTTCCATAATGCTTCATTGCCATGATCCTGACCCCACGCCATTTTTAGTGAAGAGGGTACTCAGCTGTCCACCATTTCCTAGCAGGCAGCCCATTAAGGGCTACTATTGATAATTACTTAGCCTCCTTTGTCAACTAGGATTTTCTGTTGACAGTGCAGCCAGCCCATACCACCTGGTAGGTTCAGGATGGGAAGTGGGTGTGAGAGGGTGATGGATCATGTGAGGAGCACCCACCATTGGGGCTACCAGGCCACAGCTAAAATCACAGACTATTTCTTGAAAGTGTTGTTTCTCCATGATTGTAGCCAAGCAGCTGCAGTCATTTTAAGTAGAAACATGCCTAATCTCTTCTTCACAGGGCATGTCCATGTTGAAGAACCATCTCTCTTTCTCTCTCCATTATGAATCTGCAGCTCCCACTTCAACCCCAGCCTCAGAAGCTCTCTGTCATCTTACATTGACTGGTAAACAGGTTACTCACTGAGATTTGAAAATTCCAGCTGCTCTGTGCCATTTAGAGGATAGCATACAGGTAGGTAGTACATGAATGAAGATGCAGGGAATGCGTGGGCTAGGAAGTACTCATAGTGCAGGTACCAGCTCACTTTAGAGCAAGGTCATACATAAGTTTTGCCGTAGAGAACCAGATGAGCATTTCAATCAAGTGACCTGTAGAAAAATGCTGAGTGTAATGCGAAATGAAATATGTCATGCATTGGGAAAGTGGTTGGAAAGCCTGTGGTCAGTGTTAAGAAACATGGAGAAATCCTGAATCAGAAGATTTTGCATTGAGCTTGGAGACCGTTGTTTCCAGCTTGGTGGTGGTAGCCAATTCAAGCAGCTCATGACTGAACCATGAAGTAGTGTATCATGGCAAATATCTCCGCTTCTACTGCAACACATTCACTCTTCCTCATTGATACTGTAATAGAAGAACTAATCCTTGATTATGATGGAGAGGTTTGGTATCCTGTTGAGAAACTTTCTTAACTTCTCTTCCTCCCTTTTCCAGCAGCTTAGCAATCTCTGTGTGACTTCTGTTACTTACTTTCTTTGAAGCTATATTCCAAGCGAAATGTCTACAAGTGTGCCCAAATCTGGGAGCACCTGGTTTGTGCAGAAATCTTGAAGGCAGCAAAGCCTTGTTCAGCACCAGCCACACTCCTCCCTTTTTCAAAATCCAATACTTTAAAAAATACAGAAAGAACCAAAGACTTGTGATATTGAAACAACAACCAGAAGAAACCCGTAAGAAACTGACCTGTAAAAAGGTGATTATCCCTCTGAGTTGAAGTGGTGCTGGGTCCTTCTCTTCGTTGACTACATAGAGCTCTGTGAGATTAAAAAAGGGTGGTGGCTACAGTGTTGAACTCAGAAATGGCACCACTGATGTCAAACCAATGCTGGATATTGATTAACATCATTATTTGTGCAGACTGCACATTTCTGGAATTCAGCATAGTTTATCATATAAGTGAACACATTTGCTGCAGATCCAGTTCTGCAGCTGTTCTGAAGAAGGGTCATTAGACCTGAAACATTAACTCTGATTTCTTGCCACTGGTGCTGTCAGATCTGCTGAGCTTTTCTAGCAATTTCTGTTTTCTCTTCCAATGCTGCAGCTGTAAGAGTGCTCATAGTGCTGAAAAACAGGGAGCAAATGATTCCAATTTCTCATCTGTTACCTACAACAATACATTGATGGACATGTTTGCAAATTGTCAATGACACTGTGACTGAGAGCTGGTAGTGTAAAAAGATAATTATTAGCTAGAATGTCGCAAAATGTCGGCAATGTCTGGAAATACAGATGATTTCACAAAGTGCAATTGTTTCATTAATGTCATTTTTGAGTTTTTGGATGATTTGTATTCATGAAAAGCACCTAGTCTGAGGATAGACTAGACAATGGAGTAAGTGTGGTGATTTAAGTCAATTTTAGGTGAACTGTTATTTACAGGATGTGTGCTCTGAGTAACACCACGAGAAAGCAAAATCTCGAGGTAATACTGAAGTGGTTAAATTTAAAGTGGTTTGGGCAGCAGTCATACGATCTGTATAAGTAATTGAACAATGCCATAGAATTCAAATAACAGAAACAATCATCTTTGCACCTTTCCTAAGTTGTGATGAATTTCCCCTGAACCTGTGCCACATTTTTTTTTGTTTTTGCATCATTTGTACTGCTGAGCAGAGTCCCTCTTTAGTGGTTGTTAAAAGGTGAAATAAATTGTGACAAAACGTTATAACTGACTGCATATGGAAGAACAGATTAAGCAAGATGTTAGGTGGCAAATCTTAGGTTGTTTCAAAGTTATTTGCTGCAATGTGACTTTCAGGTATACAATTATTGATTTATGTTTTAAAGTGAATTCTTATGAATTCCTATTATGGGGTATGTGAGCTGAACTCTTAATATGGTGTTCTTTAATGAGCGGGAAATGAGGTTTGGAGGGGACAGTGCTGTCCAGTGAAGTGCAAATTCCTAAACTTCACTCTTGGGAGTCCCACGTTGGTCTCATTTGTGTAATATATAGTAACGTATGGGTTTGGCCGCATCCACATGGTTTCATCGTTGTCTTTCCAGCTCCGTAGCTCAATAACGTTTTATTTTAGTTTACGTTGCCCTGTGGCCTCCTCCTAATGTCCTCCTGCAGGAGGCCGGTGTGTACGTAACTCAATCCCGGCTCCATCTCAGATATCGGTGTCGGAAGATAGTCCGTCAACTCGGAGCCACATCACAGTAGTTGCAATTTCTGTGCAACGTGACTGCCTCCAGCTCGGAGGCGCCAGTCGCGGAAGCAATGACACCGGTGGCAGCAGAGAAAGAGTACATTGCTAGGATCCTGGGAACAGTGAGGGACGGTGGCTGATAGGAGGAGGAGGGTGATGTCTACCGAGAGGGAAAGTTGAACTATTGAAGCTGTTTTAGCAATATCAATTTAATAGCAATGTATTCTGTATTTTATCATTTATACAATTTATTCTGTAATCTAAGATGACGCTGGAACATAGCGACATTATACACTAAGTACAATTGACACTCAAATAAATTTGAATCTATCATTACTGCAAACATGACAGTGCGTAAATCGTACTGACGGAAGCTCCGTATGCTCTGAAATGACATTTTTTGGTTAATGCGCACATATTCAACGCCTAATAGCAAATTGACTGTGTACAAAAGAAGCATAAAGCATCTTTCTAAAGTTGAAAATATCTGTTTTTCAGCTCCCCTATTAGACTGGATCGGAGCTGTTCATCAGTGACCTCAACACCATCGAAAGTCTGCTTGGTCTGTGCGGATGAGGCATCAGGATGCCATTATGGTGTTTTAACGTGTGGAAGTTGTAAGGTTTTCTTCAAAAGAGCTGTGGAAGGTAACTGTCTCTTTGTTTCCATTGTTTTCAGTTAATTAAACCAGCTGCAGCTCTCACGTTGTGCTGAATGTCTCATTATTTACCAGTAATTGCTGCTGAATAATACCATACTGCACTTAATGTACCATCAGATAAACAACATCCAGCATACAGAAAAAACACAGCTGTTCCCTCTAGGAAACATAAGGATTAGCTTTAGAAAGGAAAGGCAATTTGGTTTTAACCTAGTTGGATCTCTTCTGTTGAGGGCATTCTTTGCATTCACAGAAGGCAATAAGAAAAAAAGAAAGTGATCAGAGATAATGGGAACTGCAGATGCTGGAGAATCCAAGATAACAAAGTGTGGAGCTGGAAGAACACAGCAGGCCAAGCAGCATCTCAGGAGCACAAAAGCTGACGTTTCAGGCCTAGACCCTTCATCAGAGGTCTAGGCCTGAAACGTCAGCTTTTGTGCTCCTGAGATGCTGCTTGGCCTGCTGTGTTCATCCAGCTCCACACTTTGTTAAATTAAAGAGAAAGGAAAGTGCCCAGTTACATGTACAACGTATGTATTATATGTTGCATTGTTCTTCAGATGCTAATATCAGATCACTTACTTAATTGTTTATTCTGAGGCGTGTTTTGCTGTGGTCAATACTTGAGTATTGGAAGTTCAGGAGGATATCCTGCACTCACTGTTTGGAGTCATGGAGAGCCACCAGTGCAGATGCTTACTATCCACTTGTGTCTGTGTCAATCAGCGAAACAAGCTCTCCATAAGGAGACTTGAACCCATACTGAGGTCTTTTCTCACTGGTGCCCAGCTTACTGTTACATTTTTGAAACTAACATTTTTCTAAGCTCCTTTTGATGTAAATTTTTAATATTAAAATGATCATGCTGGCATTTTTGTGTATTTTACCCATGTGATTTATGACAATGATACAAGGGAAGCCAGCAAACTGAGGCCAAGTGCTTTCTCAAATGGGCGATAGTTTTTGGGCTTTATTTATTCATTCATCTTGTCTCAACAAGCAACATTAACAGTGGCTTTATTTTGTGGCTGGAAGCAATTACCTGTCCACTAATACTTTCTGTTTGGAACCGAGAAATCTGTGCAAAGGGAGAAAAGTGCAAGTTCTCAGCTTCAGATGAACTCAGTGTTTTACTTTATTAAGATGTAAACCTCTCTTCAGTTAGTAATGAAATGGGAAAGTACGATTATACCTATATTATGCAAGCTATACTAGTCATAAACAATCTGATTTTTTTAGACATTTCACTCCTTTGAAATAATTATACTGTGGTGCATGTTTCACAAGCGGCACTGGTACAGCAATCTGCATGAGCTTCGGGTATTTGCATAATCATTTTTCTGCATTTATAGAATAGTATTTGTGGTTTGAATTGTGCTGCATCCTTGTTAGGATTCCAGGTGGCCTGTGACGAAACTTGACTCAGTAATGTGGTTAAATAAGTTTTACAAGTGATTCAGATGGTGTCTGTGAATCAAAAGCATCACTCAGATTAAGTCACAGGCAGCAAATGCTTGTACAAAATCCTTTCAGTAGACATAAAATTTCCCTTTGTTTCATCTTTTACTGTGCTGCGCAGATGTATAGCAGAACACATGCCTGTAACGTCACTGTATGCTTTTATAAAATCTCATTTTAAACCACAAAGAATGTTCAGAATTAGCACTGTGGCCGTGATATTTACATCAAGAGTCTGATATAAAATCTAGGTCATTTTGTTCCAGAGCAGACTAATCTAGATTAAATAAATAAAAATTTTGCTTGCTAGCTTTTGGAATTCTTAGACTTAAAAAATCAGAATGTAAATACAAGAAGTGTGACGTTATTATTATCCAGTTTGAAATCAAAACTGTCACAGACATGACTAGAGATAGTAGGGACTGCAGATGCTGGAGAATCTGAGATAACAAGGTATAGAGCTGGATGAACACAGGCCAAGCAGCATCAGAGAAACAGGAGGGCTGATGTTTCAGGCCGAGACAAAGAAGGGTCTAGGCCTGAAACGTCAGCCTTCCTGCTCCTCTGATGTGGTGCTTGGCCTGCTGTGTTTATGCAGCTCTACACCTTGTTATCACAGACAGGACTAGCTTGATTTTCTATGCAGCAGCAAAATGTAATTTGTGCCTTCTCATTTGTAACTACATATTGAAAGAGAAAAGGAACTGTATTCATTTGCCTAAAGTTCTACTTGCTAACCACACACCTTCCACTCTTTTTACTTTTGGCTGTTTGCGTTAATGAACACTACCAACTGGGCAAGGATATATCAAATTTCTACAAAACTTGTCTTTTTTTTTAAAGAAATTTTAATGAATTTACATTTAAATTAATTTGAAGTATGATTCCTACATGTGTGTGCCTACAGAGTGCAGATGGAGTGTACATTTCGATAGCTTTAAACTTTAATGCTGTATTGTCCTTAGACTTTTAAACTTGATACTCAGGTATTTAAACTTGGTGTTAAGCTTTGCATCCTTGACTCCAGAAGTTGATAACATCTCACTGTATTTTTTCAACACTTTGTTCTGTGTCAGATTTCCTGATGGTGTCAGAATCTCTTCTGACGGATGAACTGGCAAGGCCAAAGCATTGTACAGGTCTGAGTAACATGGGTTACAGTGAGATTTGTGACAGAATTGAATGAGAATTCTGTCAAGACTGATCTCAACATTGGGAGCAACCTGTTACATATTTTAAGCTTTTGACAAATGAAGTGGTCAGTTTATTGCTAGAAAGCAGCAAATTGTCAGATAAGGGGAATCACTGCTTATTAAGCAGCTTGTTAATGGGCCACCTTGACTTGCTGTTCTGCTTTCTAGCTTCAGTCCCTTCATCCAAGCCGCTTATCTGAATTGTACAAGAGTGAGACCCCATCATTGATCCATTTCGTACACCATTTGTTACACCTTCCAACCAGAAAATGACCCATTTATGCCTAATGCCTATTTTCAGTTATCTAGCTTGTCTTTTGTCATGCAAATGTGTTATCATATACATTATGAGCTTGTATTTTCTGCAATGACCTTCGATGTGACACCTTATTAAATGTCTCTGGAAATCCAAGTGCAGAATGTCCATTAATTCCCAATTATCCACAGCTTGTTACTTAAGGAAACAATTCCTTTCCCAAAACTATGTTGACTCTGGCTGCTTTAATGTCCAGATTCATTTGTTGACGTTGTAGAGGGAACTTTACTTATGATGTGAATGTGCTATAGCCAACCCAGGAATTTATGTTAGAGATAAAGAAAAGTAATATTGGACTTGAAACATTAATTCTACTTACCTCTCCACAGATTCTGCCAGACCTGTTGAATATCTCCAGCATTCTCTATGTATGATAAGGATTAGAGTTGGAAAATGCTCCATTCTCCAGCATTGTAATCAATTGCTTTGATGAACATAGATGGCACATAAACATTAAATTGTTAGTAGGAACTAAAAGCCTGGCTTTAAATTTATATTTTTACTTCGGATGATTTTTCCAGAGAAGCAGTGGCTAACCCTTGGTATCGTTAGACTGAAAATAAATACTTTAGGGGCTATCATTTCTATTTCTTTAATCGGTGATGCATTTGATTAGGAATATCTGTCATTGGTATTGTAAACAAACATAATGCTTTCAAATGATCACCTTTGTATTTTGACAGAAGTGTTAGTCTATTGAAATATTAGAATATAATATCAGTGCTGTTGGTACTTTCTATTAACTGTTTCAGTCTTTTAAAAATGACTAAGAAAACAGAAACTGTGTACTGTAATGTTAGAATTACACAGCTCCCTCTTAAAAGACTGGGTTGGAGACTCAATTTTGATAGATTTAACTTCACAAAGATTTTGAAATATAAGGGCATTTTATGTCAGAAGCACAAATAGAAATGCTTCACAGAATCCCCCACAAGATGAGTGTTCATATATCAATATTTTTCATTACCTGTTTCATAATCATTTTGTCCATCAGCTCTCCAGTTTATTTTAATTCAAATGCTATAACTTCATGCACTTCATATCCACATTTTGAGTTGCCGTTATGTTTTTGTCACACATTTTTCATTAGCATTTTTATACAGAAATACGATTTGCTTATGTAAAATTGTCATGCAATAATTATACAACAGTGCAGACCTGGTTTTGGAGGTCACAAGGAATGGAGAAAGGTAAATGTGTCAGAATCAAGGAATAGGGGTTGGCTGTCAGTGGTGAATCCCCTGATTTAGGTCCAAACTCTCAATCTTGCACAAATTAGTGCAAATTGAATAATTCTGCCCTCCTTCATCTGGCAATTCCCTATCATGTTCTGAAGAAGGGTTACTGGACCCAATACATTAACTCTACTTTGTTTTCACAGATGTTGCCGTACTTGCTGGATTTTTTCAGCAAGTTCTGCTTTTGTTTTTGATTTCAGCATCTTCACTTCTTTTGGTTTTGTTTTTTGCTTAGCTTCCTACCGTCACTGGGTTACTAGTCAAATTGGCCAGCTCTTTCTTGTTTTGCCTGGAACTGAAATAATTGTGTCCAAGTGGAACGAGGCCTTTAAATTGTCACAAATTGACCATTTGAGAGCCTCAATTTATGGCTGGCTGGAAATGTTGGGATGTGCCATCCCATCCAAAATTTAATTCCTGTGGTGACAGCAAGGCAACTTGTGTATCCCTGATGCCAACTCAATTGATTACCTTCCCTCATACCTGTTTGACTGCCTTTGTGTGGAAATATGATGTAATCATCCCCATTTTCCTCTCTCACAAAATAAAACAAAGAACTGCAGATATTGAAAACCTTTGCTGTTTCTGGCAACTGAACATTCCCAGGAATGGGGAGAAGGAAACTGCTTGTTTCTAAGTCATCCTTATTAATTATCAAACACTGTCTGCAGAGTTAACAAATTGTGTCTAAGTAAAAGTATGATTTAAAGAACTATCAAATCCATACCAAGAACACCTAAGTGATACATGCAATTTGAAGTTACTGTTTCATCAAGTGTATTTCTGATAGCCATGTTTTGTTTTACTTTATACTCATACTTTATGCATCAGACCATAAGGAATTCTTGATGTATTGGAACCAAGATAAATGGCCTCCAAAAACCACAGCCATCTTCTTTTGTGTTAGGTACATTCCAGCCAAAGAAGAATTTTCCTTTTGATTTCCATTGACTTCAATTTTGATATGGCTCTTTAATGCGACTGTCAGTCAAATACTGCTTTGTAAAAGGCAGTAACATTGTCCATCCCTCTGTTCATGTTTGGACCAAGGTTATAATGAGGTCAGGAGCCAAGTACATGGTCCTCTGAAATGGAGCACCAGAGAACAGCTATTGTTGAGCAAATGCTGTTTGATAATATTTTTGATGAAACCTTGCACCATTTTGCTGTTGTTTGGGATTAGACTAATGGCGATAGAATCGGCTAATTGCTTCTGCTTTTATCTTAATTGGGACGTACCTGGATAATTTTCCACATTGTTGAGTGAATGCCAGCATTGTCTGAACGACACAATTGTAATTACTTGTGCCATGCATGTTTATGGGGCTTTGGCACTGCATGCTCTGCTTTCATGCCATTTTTAAGTATTTAAGCTGGAGATGAATGTTATATATTTGCTGAATTCACATTAGCATTCTGGGAAGCATAAATCCAAGCAACTGATTTACCAAACTCATGTGGGTCTGTAAACCTGGTTGTTTGGCTATTAAAATAGTATTTTGTTAACTTCTTATGTTTTACTTTTTTTAATGTAACTAGGGCAACAAAACTACTTATGTGCTGGACGAAATGACTGCATTATTGACAAAATCCGCAGAAAAAACTGCCCAGCTTGTCGATTACGCAAGTGTTTCAAAGCCGGGATGAACTTGGGAGGTAATTTTTTTTTCTTTAAGTAAACATTTGTCATCCACTTTTAAAAAACGTGATTTCACTCACACAAAAAGAATTCCTTTCTTAATCAGATAAACACTCCTTTCATACTATGGCTCTATGTGACAATACCATATCTCAAGTTAAGTATGTCCTGTATTTATTGTACTAAAGAACTAAAATGTATTGCCTTACATTGATATGTTTGTATTAGGTGACAGAGAGGGATAGCATATAGTTCTACTGCCTCTGGAACTTCAGATCAAATCCTGCCCACGATTGGTTGGATGCAAGGCTTTCTGCCCACTGGCTGCTGTGATGTAGTTTGGTCTGTCGGTCCCACAATACTGAACTGTCCCTAATTTGACTCCATTTCCTGGAGAGAGATCAAACCTCCTTCTCAGATCACATGATGTGGGAAGGAGGTTTGCCATAACTATGTACTGACATGCCTTAATGTGTACATAAACTTTCTGTAAAGCAGAGATTTATTTAAATGTAGTATCAGAGATAATGGGAACTGCAGATGCTGGAGAATTCCAAGATAATAAAATGTGAGGCTGGATGAACACAGCAGGCCAAACAGCATCTCAGGAGCACAAAAGCTGACGTTTCGGGCCTAGACCCTTCTTCAGAGAGGGGGATGGGGAGAGGGAACTGGAATAAATAGGGAGAGAGGGGGAGGCGGACCGAAGATGGAGAGTAAAGAAGATAGGTGGAGAGAGTATAGGTGGGGAGGTAGGGAGGGGATAGGTCAGTCCAGGGAAGACGGACAGGTCAAGGAGGTGGGATGAGGTTAGTAGGTAGATGGGGCTGCGGCTTGGGGTGGGAGGAAGGGATGGGTGAGAGGAAGAACCGGTTAGGGAGACAGAGACAGGTTGGACTGGTTTTGGGATGCAGTGGGTGGAGGGGAAGAGCTGGGCTGGTTGTGTGGTGCAGTGGGGGTAGGGGACAAACTGGTCTGGTTTAGGGATGCAGTAGGGGAAGGGGAGATTTTGAAACTGGTGAAGTCCACATTGATACCATATGGCTGCAGGGTTCCCAGGCGGAATATGAGTTGCTGTTCCTGCAACCTTTGGGTGGCATCATTGTGGCAGTGCAGGAGGCCCATGATGGACATGTCATCTAGAGAATGGGAGGGGGAGTGGAAATGGTTTGCGACTGGGAGGTGCAGTTGTTTGTTGTGAACTGAGCGGAGATGTTCTGCAAAGCGGTCCCCAAGCCTCCGCTTGGTTTCCCCAATGTAGAGGAAGCCGCACCGGGTACAGTGGATGCAGTATACCACATTGGCAGATGTGCAGGTGAACCTCTGCTTAATGTGGAAAGTCATCTTGGGGCCTGGGATAGGGGTGAGGGAGGAGGTGTGGGGGCAAGTGTAGCATTTCCTGCGGTTGCAGGGAAAGGTGCCGGGTGTGGTGGGGTTGGAGGGCAGTGTGGAGCGAACAAGGGAGTCATGGAGAGAGTGGTCTCTCCGGAAAGCAGACAGGGGTGGGGATGGAAAAATGTCTTGGGTGGTGGGGTCGGATTGTAGATGGCGGAAGTGTCGGAGGATGATGCGTTGTATCCGGAGGTTGGTAGGGTGGTGTGTGAGAACGAGGGGGATCCTCTTAGGGCGGTTGTGGCGGGGGCGGGGTGTGAGGGATGTGTTGCGGGAAATACGGGAGACGCGGTCAAGGGCGTTCTCGATCACTGTGGGGGGAAAGTTGCGGTCCTTAAAGAACTTGGACATCTGGGATTTGCGAGAGTGGAATGTCTTATCATGGGAGCAGATGCGGCGGAGGCGGAGGAATTGGGAATAGGGGATGGAATTTTTGCAGGAGGGTGGGTGGGAGGAGGTGTATTCTAGGTAGCTGTGGGAGTCGGTGGGCTTGAAATGGACATCAGTTACAAGCTGGTTGCCTGAGATGGAGACTGAGAGGTCCAGGAAGGTGAGGGATGTGCTGGAGATGGCCCAGGTGAACTGAAGGTTGGGGTGGAAGGTGTTGGTGAAGTGGATGAACTGTTCGAGCTCCTCTGGGGAGCAAGAGGCGGCGCCGATACAGTCATCAATGTACCGGAGGAAGCACCTACACAGGCCCCAAACCCCACCTCTTCCTCCGGTACATTGATGACTGTATCGGCGCTGCCTCTTGCTCCCCAGAGGAGCTCGAACAGTTCATCCACTTCACCAACACCTTCCACCCCAAACATCAGTTCACCTGGGCCATCTCCAGCACATCCCTCACCTTCCTGGACCTCTCAGTCTCCATCTCAGGCAACCAGCTTGTAACTGATGTCCATTTCAAGCCCACCGACTCCCACAGCTACCTAGAATACACCTCCTCCCACCCACCCTCCTGCAAAAATTCCATCCCCTGTTCCCAATTCCTCCGCCTCCGCCGCATCTGCTCCCATGATAAGACATTCCACTCTCGCAAATCCCAGATGTCCAAGTTCTTTAAGGACCGCAACTTTGCCCCCACAGTGATCGAGAACGCCCTTGACCGCGTCTCCCGTATTTCCCGCAACACATCCCTCACACCCCGCCCCCACCACAACCGCCCTAAGAGGATCCCCCTCGTTCTCACACACCACCCTACCAACCTCCGGATACAACGCATCATCCTCCGACACTTCCGCCATTTACAATCCGACCCCACCACCCAAGACATTTTTCCATACCCACCCCTGTCTGCTTTCCGGAGAGACCACTCTCTCCATGACTCCCTTGTTCGCTCCACACTGCCCTCCAACCCCACCACACCCGGCACCTTCCCCTGCAACCACAGGAAATGCTACACTTGCCCCCACACCTCCTCCCTCACCCCTATCCCAGGCCCCAAGATGACTTTCCACATTAAGCAGAGGTTCACCTGCACATCTGCCAATGTGGTATACTGCATCCACTGTACCCGGTGCGGCTTCCTCTACATTGGGGAAACCAAGCGGAGGCTTGGGGACCGCTTTGCAGAACATCTCCGCTCAGTTCGCAACAAACAACTGCACCTCCCAGTCGCAAACCATTTCCACTCCCCCTCCCATTCTCTAGATGACATGTCCATCATGGGCCTCCTGCACTGCCACAATGATGCCACCCAAAGGTTGCAGGAACAGCAACTCATATTCCGCCTGGGAACCCTGCAGCCATATGGTATCAATGTGGACTTCACCAGTTTCAAAATCTCCCCTTCCCCTACTGCATCCCTAAACCAGACCAGTTCGTCCCCTCCCCCCACTGCACCACACAACCAGCCCAGCTCTTCCCCCCCCACCCACTGCATCCCAAAACCAGTCCAACCTGTCTCTGCCTCCCTAACCGGTTCTTCCTCTCACCCATCCCTTCCTCCCACCCCAAGCCGCACCCCCATCTACCTACTAACCTCATCCCACCTCCTTGACCTGTCCGTCTTGCCTGGACTGACCTATCCCCTCCCTACCTCCCCACCTATACTCTCTCCACCTATCTTCTTTACTCTCCATCTTCGGTCCGCCTCCCCCCCTCTCCCTATTTATTCCAGTTCCCTCTCCCCATCCCCCTCTCTGATGAAGGGTCTAGGTCTGAAACGTCAGCTTTTGTGCTCCTGAGATGCTGCTTGGCCTGCTGTGTTCATCCAGCCTCACATTTTATTACCATGTATTTAAATGTGTAGGGTTTATTTATTAGTATGACTTTCTATTGAGATTACTTGCAGAATCCTACTCTTAGTTAATAAAGTACCAGTGTTACCTATGGGCAGGTAAAATCAGTCTCATGGCAACACTATGTTATCTCATTGGCAGGAAACTGAAATGAAATAAGAAGAATAGCAGCACTCAATGAAATACCTCTGTAGTTTAACTGAAAACCCAGAACTACTTGCACTCAAAATCAGAAACACTAATAAAAATAGGATAATTTGAAATAATGTTCAAGTTTTTTTTGCATAAAATATTGGTATTTTCATTCTTAAATTAACATTTGCATTTAGCATTTTTGTGTCTATAGCAATCATGTCCAAAGCAACATTACAATTCCTGAGAATTTGAAATAGGTAGAAATAGGTAGTGATTAAGTATGTTTGATTTTGATTAAATTACAAGATCTGAATATTTGCAAAATAATGGAGTGAAATCCTAAAGTGCTTTAGACAGTGTTTTAGTACTATATGTTGAAAATTGTCCATTCACTCAGAGCCCTGTCACTACAAAGATTAGTCAAAAAACTAATGAGATGTCAGGATAGATCACAGAGAATAAGTTATTCTATGTTTTCTTGTCAGACTGCATTTGGAATCTGAGGGACAACGTTAAACATTTGATGTCTTGTCATAGGAATGTGCCCGCAGGAGAACATACTGGGAATTTGTATCAGAGATAATGGGAACTGCAGATGCTGGAGAATCCGAGATAACAAAGTGTCGAGCTGGATGAACACAGCAGGCCAAGCAGCATCTTAGGAGCACAAAAGCTGATGTTTCAGGCCTAGAACCTTCATCAGAAAAGGGGGATGGGGAGAGGGTTCTGAAATAAATAAGGAGAGAGGGGGAGGCGGATCATTGATGGATAGAGGAAAAGATAGGTGGAGAGGAGACAGACAAGTTGAAGGGGCGGGGATGGAGCCTGTAGAGGTGAGTATAGGTGGGAATGTAGGGAAGGGGTAGGTCAGTCCGGGGAGGACGGACAGGTCAAGGGGGTGGAATGAGGTTAGTAGGTAGAAAATAGAGGTGCGGCTTGAGGTAGGAGGAGGGGATAGGTGAGAGATGCTGCTTGGCCTCTGTGTTCATCCAGCTCCACACTTTGTTATACTGGGAATTTGTACCCGTTTTTCCATGATTTTTCATCTCCAATGGACAATGGCGAATGCACCTCCAAAGTTCTGATCTGCAACTCTGAAAGCTTGCCATTATCATTTAAATAATCCATTGCTATTGAAATAACATTAGTCCTTCACACATTTTCAGTACCTTTGTTTAAAAACAATGTATTTTCATTATGGAGATAGAACTGCCGATCAGAAGAAGGGTCTAGGCCCGAAACGTCAGCCTTCCTGCTCCTCTGCTGCTTGGCCTGCTGTGTTCATCCAGCTTCTCACCGTGTTATCTCATTTTTTCATTATGTTGTTTGAAGTAAGGCATTGAAAATTAGTATGGGACTTGAGCTGGAAGTAATAGGAAGATATAGAGAGAAGTCAACTTTTCTGATGACAATAGCAATGAGATGATTTGCAGGTATATAAAGTGCTGACAGGCATAAACAACTTAGATGTAATCATGCTATTTAACATAAACTATGCCATCACAATAAGGGCATAGTTTCAAACTGAACAAACCATAAATATCAAATAAAAACCAAAAGAGTTGCAGATGCTATAAATCAGAAACAGGAACTGAAATTGCTGGAAAAGTTCAGCACGTCTGGCAGCATCTGTGAAGAGAAGTCAGAGTTTATTTTTCAGATGCAGTAACCCTTCCTCAGAGGAGGCAGTGAGAGGTAATGCTGTGTCAAAGACTAGGCATTTGTAAGTAAAGGGTAATTGGTGATGGGATGCTGGCCTCTGAAGAGCTACTTCACTGTCAACTTCAAGGTTTATGCCCCAGTTTCCTGGTTGGCAACATATGAAAAGCGGAGATGAAAGGGAAGCATTGCTGCATCTCTTGATTAGATTTTTGAAATTTACACATCTCTTTCACAAAGCAAGTGTGAGGGAAGAGGTCTAGAGATGGATCCTATTGCTGAGTTATGGGAGGGATCAGCACAGTTACACGAATGAATGACTGTGAGGTCAGGGAAAACTCCAGCCACTTCTGGGTCAAAAAGAATATTTTAAACAAAATATTTAGTGGCAGCTTTTGGGCCATTCTTAGTTAAGCAAGCAATCCAAAATCTGTCTTTTCTCAATGAGCAGGTTCCCTGTGGAAGCGTGGTTGCCAGTTAAGGCATATTCCATTTGCAATTCCCATTTTCAGATTAAAAATTGGACAAGTGCAACTACCACTCCAGCCCTTGTCACCTCTGTCAAATTTCATTGTGAAGGCCTTTTCTGTGTTGAACATGAATCTCTTTGGCGTTCCCTGCAGAATTGTCATAGATCTTCCGATGTAGCTGTTGCAAATATGGCTTTTGTTTCAGTCTTTTAAATCTTTTAATACTTTTTAATCCTACTATTTGAAATGTCTGATGGAAAATTCCTTGTGATTAGCCATCCTGAGGCAGGAGTTTGACATATTGTACAAATAGACTGACCCCAACAGCTTCAGAAGGATTAGATCACTTCTTGGTCAGCAGAAGTAAACTGCACTGTGTGGTTTTTTCTTAACTCAGTTTTTTGTGTTTACAGAAATGTTTAAAGTTATGTTGTCTACCAACAGTCATTTTAATGCTTTATTAGATTTTGAATAGTTTTCTTGGTGTCAGTAGATACTCAATGATATTATTCAGTAGATACCACTGAAAATCCTTGTAAGTGTATAAAACCTCAGGTTTCAAGTACAGGATGAAAGCTGAAATAAGATACAAGAAAACCAAAAAGATTGGTTATTATTATGTTCTTTCTCCCTTAGCACGGAAGTCTAAGAAGCTGGGGAAGGTGAAAGGGCTACATGAAGAGCATCAACCACCACATAGCCCCAAAGAAGGAATCACGTTCACTGCTCCTTTACCAGAACCTACGGCAAGCACTGCACTTGTTCCTAACTTCTCACATATGCCACCACATATTCACCCATCCTTGAGCACTATTCTTGAAGCTATTGAGCCTGAAGTGGTTTACGCATCTTATGATAGCAGTCAAGCAGACACAACTAATCACCTGCTGTCCAGTTTGAACAAGCTGGCAGAGAAACAGATGGTTCGTATTGTGAAGTGGGCGAAAGGTCTTCCAGGTAAGATGCAAAGAAATAATTAATTTTCACTTCTTATCCTTTGCATGCTTGCTCTTATTTATGTTTTTAATGAAAGAATTGTATTTTTCCATCATATTTAGGGCATTCACATTCAAACGTTCACATGGGCATTTATCTAACTGCGTATATGTAGTATGTATAGGTGTCCTATGCAGACCTACAGGCAAGTATGACAAAAATCTTATAAAATGATGTTTACAAGAAGCTGTGTTTTGAAACACTGAGTAAATGACAGAACATATTTCAATGTATTAGCTTGAAACATGATATTCTATTTCTGGGTTTCCAAATCTGTGGACTAATTTATTTAATTATATTGCAATTACTGAATATTCAGATGATTTGATACAAAAAATAATAGTCTCACTCTCTTAATATAACAGTTAAATAGAGAAAAAAAGTTGATGACAAGTTACTTTATGAGATCAACAACACTTGCATTTATATAGAACTTTTGGCATAGTAAAATGTCCTAGACATTGGGTACTAATTTGGCTAAGAAACTATGCTTACAACTGGTTTCTACATAGCTACAAAATTCTTGGGATCCTGTCAGTGTCCTGGTGGAATTATCACATTACATTGATGATGAACTCCCTCAGGGAAATGGTGGAAAACTGAGAGTGATCTCAGCACACCTGTGTGATCGTTTTCACAGCTTTTTGGCACCTATATGTCATTTTGCAATAGATTGGCAGAAATAAGTTGGGGACATTAACACATAATTTTGTACATTTACCTCAGACTAGAATGCTTGGGACTGCATTAACTATTTGAAACATTATATATGGATGCTTAAGTAAGTGTGCATGTACAAAAGTTTTGTTTTAAGTTATGACAATGTAATTTTGCTTAAGTAGACATCCTCCTTGAACTGATTGTAATGAGGTCAGCCAGCTAACCTCATGGAGTTTGAGTTTCCTGATTGGGACTGTTAATCTGGTCCAATCAGGGATTCCTGGCTGAAAGATAAAAAAAACATGACTGTCAGAGGTACTGACACTCTGGTATCTGATCTGAATGAGGCAGTACTGAAGTCAAGGACTGTTTTCATTTTAACAAAATGGTGATTTGGTGACAGGATACCGGCCCTCATGGTTATTTTATCTCTTGCCTATACTAACTGTTTTGAATTGAACCAAATTAGCCTCATAAGCTTGAATGGAACATTTTGAATTAGTACCTGCCCCAAACAATTTTTAATAATATCACAGCTAGATTGTAATTGATTTTGTTGCAGGTAAGATTCCATTTTAAATTTTGATGAAGTATTTCCGTAATCTTGATATCCTGAACTCTGATTCCTCTGTATTTGCTTTCAGTGCTAGTTGCTATTTAAAACTTCTTGATTTAAAAAAGGCTGTTGTGCCAAAACTGAGTAAGTTTGGTCATGAGTGTATTTTGTGATGTGCTATCTCTAATTTATGAAATCCTAAAGAACATTGTGTTGTGGCAAGCTGTCATTAAAATTAATTCATTTCAAAGGGTTTTGAATTCCCTTGAACAATTCTGAAGTTTATGAATTGCATTGTTGTACCATATCCTAAAATACAAAGCTGATAATGAGGGAGAAGAACTTGAGTTAGATGAGAGTGAACAACCAGATCGTCCATGTCCGCTGTGAATTATAGATAGATTTACATACCACCATGTTTTCTAGCTTTTGATACTTTCCTTACTTTTTAAGACTACGTAGTATTCATTGGTGCCCTTACTTTGTAAAAGGTATGTGTGTATGTATAGAATGTTTAATCAAGCAATTCTGGACCTGGCTGAAAGTCAGCATCCACGTAGATAGGTACAAAGGCAAGATATTAAATGTGCTGGAAATCTAAAATGAAAACCGAAAATGTTGGAAATATTTGGCATGTTATGGACCATCTGTGGAGAGAAACTGGTGGCTAACCTATAATCAAAAGAAATACTCCTCTTTGAAAATCAGTATTTTGTGAATGGAGAAAATACACTTAGTCTTAGAGTCCTACAGCATGGAGACAAGCCCTTCAGCCCAGCTGGCCCATGCCGATTGTCCATCCGCCTTAACCCCATTTCCCTGCACTTAGCCCATGATCTTCTAAACCTTCCCTACCCATGTATTTGTCCAAAAGCCTTTTATATGTTGTTAATGTACCTGCCTCAACCACTTCTGTTGGCACTCTTTCCATATACATACCACCCTCTCTGTAAAATAAAAAGTTGCCCCTCAGCTTCCCATGTATTCTTTACCCTCTTACCTTAAACTGATGCCCTCTAGTCTTCAATTCCTCAACCCTGGAAAAAGACTGAGTGACGGCTATCATGATCTTATACATTTCTATAGGATCCACCCTCTGTTCCCTGTGCTCTAAAGAAAAAAGTTCTACCTTGTCCAACCTCTTCCTACAACTCAGCCCCTTGAGTCCTGGCAACATGCTTGTAAATTTCTTGTGCATGCGTTCCAGTTTAATAACATCCTTCCTATAGCAAAGTGACTAAGACTGAACACAATACTCCCAAGTGCAGCCTCACCAACATCGTGTACAACAGCAACATAACTTCTCAACTTCTGTGCTGAGTGCCCTGACTAATGAAGGTCAGTGCACCAAAAGCCACCTTCACTGCCCTGTCTCCCCGTGACTTCACTTTCAGAGAACTGTGCACCTGAACTCCAAGGTCCCTCTGTTCCGCTACGAGCCTTGAGACCCTAACCATTCACTATGAAACTCCTACCTTGACTTGACTTTCCAAAATGCAACAATTCATACGTATCTACATTAAACTCCGTTTGCCATTTCTCAGCCTACTTCCCCAGTTGATCAAGATCCTGCTGCAATTTCAAATAACCTTCCACAATATCCACAATTTTAGTGTCATTCTCAAACTTGTTAACAATGCCTTGTACATTTTTATCCAAATCATTTATACAGATGACAAACGGCAATCTGCCCAGCACTGACCCCTGAGGCACACCAGTGGTCACATGCCTCCAGTCTGACAAGCATCCTTCCGGTTATTACTCTCTGCTTCCTACCGTCAAGCCAGTTGTGTATCCAATTTGTCAGCCCTGCCTGTGACCTAAATTTCCAGAGCAGCCTACCATGTGGAAAGGTATCAAAGGCCTTACTGAAATCTATCTAGACAATGTCTACTGCCCTGCCCTCATCAACCTTTATGGTCAGTTCATCAAAGAACTCTAACACATTTCAGACGTATGGTCTCCCATACAAAAGCCATGCTGACTACTCCTAATCAAACCCTGTCTTTCCAAATGCATGTATATCTTACCCCTCAGAATCTTCTCAAGTAGCTGATCTACTGTAGATGTTAGGCTTACTCATCTGTATTACCCAGGCTTTTCTTTGCAGCCCTTCTTGAATAAGTGCACAACATTCACTATCTTCCAATCTTCTTGGACCTCACCTGTGGCTAACAGTGATGCAAATATATCAGTCAGGACCCCTGCTATTTCTTATCTAGCCTCTTGCAGGGTTCTTGGATATGTCTGGTCAGGACCAGGAGATTTATCCACCTTCGTACATTGTAATGCTTCCAACACCACCTCTACTGTGATATAGACTAACTTCCCCAAGTTCCCAAGTCTTCATACATTTCTCCATGGTAAATACAAGGGAGAAATATTCATTGAGGACCTCAGCCATCTCCTGCGGTTCCACACATACTTGCCCACTTTGGCTCACAAGAGGTCCTGAGCTCTCTCTGATTACTCTTTCTCCTTTAATATACTTAAAGAATCTCTTTGGATTCACATTAATCTTTTCAGCCAAAGCTATTTCATAGTTCTTTTTGATCCTTCCAATCATCCTTCTTCAGTAAACTCCTATATCCTCTACACACCTGCAGGGATTCCCATGATCCCAGCTGCCTGTACCTGAGCCAGCCTCCTTTTTTCTGGTCAAAGCCTCGATATCACTTGTCATCCAGAGTTCCCTACTCCTGCCAACATTGCCCTTTACCTTCACAGGAACATATGGACTTGGGACTGTCGCCATCACACTTTTAAAAGCCTCCCACTTGCCAGAGGTCCCTTTTCCTGCCAACAAATACTCCAATCAACTTTTACAAGCTCCTGTCTAATTCTATCAAAATTTGCCTTGCCACAATTTAGAACTTGATGTAGTCCAGTTTTGCCCTTCTCCATAACTTTTCTAAAATTAAAGAACTCTAGTCGCTGGTCCCAAAATACTCCTCCACTATCACCTCAATCACCCGTTCTGCCCTATTTCCTAAGAGTGAGTCAAGTTTTGCCTCTTCCCGAGTAGGACTCTCTATATACCGCTTGAGGGAATTTTCCTGAACACATTTAACAAATTCCACTCCATCTATTCCCTTAACACCATGGCAGTCCCAGTCTATGTTAGGAAAATTAAAATGCCCCACTATGACAACCCTATTGCTCATGCAAGTTTGCTCAGTCTTCCTACATATTTAATCCTCTAATTCCCGTTGACTATTTGGAGGCCTGTAGTACACCCCCAAAAAAGTAACCATTTATTTCTCATTTCTTAGCTCCACCCATAAAACCTCACTGGATGATCCCTCAGCTGTTTCATTTGAGTACTGCTGTGATACACCGCTTAATTAAAAATGCAACTCCCTCTCCCCTCTTTCACCAACTCTGTCCTACCTAAAGCACTTGTACCCTGGCGTGTTAAGTTGCTAGTCTTGTCCCTCACTAGGCCATGTTTCTGTAATGAGTATAATTTCCCAGTTTCATGTACCTATCTACACCTGAATTCATCAGCCTTACCTGTCAGCCCTCTTGTGTTGAAATAGATGCAGTTTAATTCAATAGGCATTCCTTGCTCCCTGTCGTGTTCCAGCCTGACCTGTCTCTTTAACTTGTTGCTTCTGATTACTGTATCTCTTTCCAGACTCACACTTGCCTCCCTGCTGGTGAGGATCCCAACCCCTTGCCAGCCTAGTTTAAACCCTCTCTTGTAGCACTAGCAAATCTGCTCGCGATTATATTGGTCCACCTACAGTTTCATCTCTCTTGAACAGGTCACCTCTGCCCCAGAAGATCCCAATGATTCAGGAATCTGAATCACTGTCCCCTGCGTTAATTCTTTAGTCATGCATTCATCTGCCATATCCTCCTGTTCTTACCCTCACTAGTATGTGGCACCAGAAGTAATTTGGAGATTACCCCCTTCGAGGTCCTGGTTTTTAACTTTCTTTTTAGATTTCTATAATCACTCTGCAGGACGTTATGCATATTTCTATCAATGCCATTTGTGTCAATGTGAATAATGACTTCTGGCTGCTCCCTCTCCCCCTTGAGAATATTCTCCAGCCACTCCAAGACATCCTGGACTCTGTCACTCGCGAAGCAACACATCTTCCTGAATTCCTGTTTCTGGCCACAGGATCTTTTGTCTGTGCCCCTAACTATCGAGTCCCCTATCACTAAGGTCCTGTTTACCTTTACCCTTTCCTGCTGTGCCCCAGGGCCAGTCATAGTGCCATCAACCTGGCTACTGCTACTTTACCCTGAACAGTCTTCGCCCCCCCCCAACAATATCCAGAACGGTATTCTTGCTTTAGTCACAGGGGATTCCGACACTTTCTGCCTATTCCCTTTGCCTATCCTGGTGATCACCCAGCTAGTCTCTGCCTGCACCTTAAGTGTGACCACCTCATTAAAACTCTTATTTATGATATGGTCAGCATCTCAGATGATCTTGAATGCATTCAGCTCCAGCTGCACCTCCCTAATATGGTCTCCCAGGAACTGCAGCTGGGTGTACTTCACACAGGTGGAGTCATCACTTGTAGTCTGTCATGACTTGATTAATTCATTTTTAACCCTAATTATTCATTTTTGATATCAGGAAACTTTCGAAACTTTCCTATTCACCTAAATACATACCAAACAGTAATAATCCCTTGTGAGTTCTTTGGGCTTCCTTTCAATTAGCTTGTGGAAGGATTTAATGGAAGAATTTGCGGGCATTTTGTGGCCACATGTAATGATCAAAGTTTAGGCCAATGAAAATCATTTACAGAAGTTTTTGTGCAGCACTTTTGAACATAAAAGTGGCACTTCTCATCAGTATTTCATGTCTAAAGTCACATCTTTTTGATAATTTTGTATCAATTTGATTTATTACTTAATAGGGTTAAGTAATAAACAAAAGTAAGTAATTAATGGTAGAGAATTTCTATTTTATGTATGTAGAGAAAGGTTGGTTGGTCAAGTCAGGAAATGTCCTGAAGAACTCCTTCTATGATCTTTGTGAAAGTGAAGACCTACATGTTGATAATACCATGTCCATATGTTCCTGGAACATTGCTAGGCCAATCACTAAAGTACCAATCAAAGAAGCCATTGACCTGTGCACTAAGTCACTACATCTTGGCAATCTAGATCCATCACTGATTACTGAAACATTTTCATCAAACTTATGAACTTAGAAACTCAAGCAGTTCAGTTCCGTGTCAGTGACACTTTGCCTGTCCAAATAGATAATGCCGTCATAGGACCCTCTCTTAGCTGAGTTTCCACCAGCATCTTCAACAGTTTGCCAGCAATGTGTGTTTTCAATGGAATGATCACTAACCACCTATCCCTTATTTATTTCCAGTATATGGCTAACATTTTTTTTTCTTTTGAATCCTCAACTAATTTCCTGACATAATTGAATTGACTCCACCCATGTTCAAATTCACGTTTGAAATAAAGAAATCAAATCGGTTCCCTTTCCTCCATATGCCTTTTGGAAAATGGCATTATTTAAATGCAGAAAAGCTGCAATTCAAAGGGACTTGGAATTACAAGTGTATCAAACACACAGGAACAGCCAGTAATCAGGAAGGCTAATGGAATGTTGGACCTTACTTCAAGCGGATTGGAGTATAAGGGTTGGGAAGTCTTACTTCAACTGTACAAGGCACTGGTGTGACCACATCTGGAATATGATGAGCAGTTTTGATCTCCCTACATTGGAAAAGATATTATCTGATTGGAGGCAGTTCACAGAACGGTTCACTAGGATGATTCCTAGTATGGAAGGATTGTCTTTTGAGCTAAGATTAAACATGTTGGGCTTCTACTTATCACAATTTAGGAGAATGAGAGGTGAATTCATTGAAACATATAGGATTCCTAAGGGGCTTGACAATATAATTGCAAAGAGGATATTTCCTCTCACAGGAGAGACTAGGACCAGAGGCATAGTCTCAGAATAAAGGAATACCAATTTAAGACTAAGATAAAGAGAAATTGCTTCTCTCAGAGGGTTGTGCGTCCATCTCAGACCTGACGGAGGTGTTGATATCCAGAGAGGCTGATCTCTTCAAGGTGGAGCCTGTGTGGATGACACTCGAGAGGGAATGAATTACACAACAGGTATAAGCTTGAGCGTGTTAAGAATATATTCACAGTGATGGTGATTGAGGAGTAGCACAGTACTTGACAATGAATCTTGGCTACAGGGATGTGGAGCTCTCCTTATCACTACGAGTGGTCACAGTTCTCACCTGCTTTGGCAATTATGCTGTCAAGTTTCTTAGGAATCCTGCTTTGGCAAGGATTCTTTTCTCATAGGGAGTGAACAGATAAATGCAGGGCACCCCAGCATGCATCTTTGCCCTCACTTCTCGATTACAGACAGTTTTTTTCCTCGGATAATACATAGGAGGGGATGTAAAGAGATGAACGTACCAGAACTGCTGTTCCTGTTGATGCATGTGTAGGAAGAGTGGTGAAGTGTCCTAAATGTGTAAGTAGGAAGACCAGATGACACAAAATGTTAGTAGTTTGGGATGTGGTACGTGTGAGTGCGATTGAGGGAAGATGTTTCATGCAATATTAGGAATAATAGATTGTGTGCACTGGCAGAGCAAGAGTGAATGTGAGGTAGCTGAGAGAAGATGAGAACTAGGAGTTTGAGTAGGCAGTGCAGCCTCATGAGCAGATAGAACTGTACTTACCCTTGCAGAGCTCACATAAGGTCATTAATTTTTTTTCCTGCTTTGTTGGGCGTTCCTCCAGAACATAGACATTGCACTGAAATGGATGTGATGGCTGGAAGGATGTGGTTCTGTGGTCTCCTCTGGCATTCCTAAGGAAACAGGACAGCCTTCATGTCCACCACTAAGACCACCAGATTCTTGTCACTCAAGTGGGCTGGGTCAAATTCGTGCTGCAGTGTTTCAAGCCAACCTTCTTAAGACCCAATAGAGATCGCCAATGAATGTTGGCTTTGTCAGAGACAGTCACCACACTATGATCAAACAAGAAAGAAAAAGAATATATTGAGGAAGGTCTGGTTTTGAGTTGTTGGGACAGTTTTGAGAATTGGATGTGAGAAGACAGCATGGTTGCTACCATCACTGAGTATTTGAACTAGGAGGTATAGTTGAATGATCTTGAATGGAGTTGTAAGTTTAGAGTTGATGTTCAATGAGCTATGGAGTTTGAGCTAAGCCAGGTTCAGGCAAAGTGCAATCATAAGTAGATTGTGCACTGAGAGGTTTGGTAAATCACCTGTATAACAACCAAGAGTGTTTAATTGTTGCAATGTCATTTATAATATTGTGCAGTCTTTTGCCATTAAGCTTTACATTTCACAAAATCATCTCTTAAAATACAATACTTGATAAAAATTTGCTTACCAGTTTCCAAAATAATTTCAGTCAAAGATAAAGTCCATTGAACTCTCTTACTTCTATAATCTATAACACATGGGTCTGATTTTTAGGACATAATAACCTAAAATGTTTCAGCCTTAGGAGCTATGTATTTTCTGAAATAAATACCTGAGATCTGCAGTGAGTTCAGTAGCAGAACATAATATGCTAATTGCCTTCCCAAAAACTGGGAATTAGATTGACTAGGTCACAGCTATTATTGAAAATAAAAATATTGTAATAAAAGTCTTGCATTATGCTGTCAGGTAAACTAACATAGGAGTTTTATGATAGTAGCACCGCGCTGACCTATAATTTTATTGCCATTATCTCATCTGATACTCTGCTGGCCTGCATTATTCTATTGCCACCATTTGTTTCAAATAATTACATGAGCAACCTTTAAAGTTAATGCAGTAAAAATATTAATGGTTATTCAGTGGAAATTAAACATCTGGTTGAAAATAGTGAGGAATCCAGTACTTTTCATAAGAATGTCCCAAAATGCTTTACAGCTATTGGAAGTATTAATGAAATATGGTGAAATACTATTTGTGGGTGGTAGTGTCAATGGACTACTGACTAATCCAGTCCATAGCCTAATGTTACCGGGGTGTAGGTTTGAATCCTACCATGGCAGGTGATGAAATTTGAATGTGAACTCAATAAAAAGCTGGTCTAATGGACACCATGTAGTCAGTGTTAATTATTGTCAAAAACAAATGCCTTTTAGGGAAGGAAATCTGCTGTCCTTACCTGTCCTGGCCTGTACAAAAGTCCAGACCCATAGCAACCTGGTTGACTCTGCCTGGTGTGCAGTTAAATGTGGAATGGGAATAAATTGCCAGCATGCCCACATCCAATGAATGATTTTCCTTTAATTTTAAGTACAGCAGAGGTGCATTTTAGTGGGAAAAAGAATGTAGGTGAGGAGTAAAGTGCATGTTTAATTCCCGAAAAGTTACATTGGTTTGAGATTTTGAATTGTCCTGCCAGCTTCTGTGTGTCATCCTGTCGAGCAATACATTTAAATATTCAAATTGATGCTTCAAATGTAACAGGCAGTAAATCTATTTCCTGAGCTAGTTGCAATTCACTAGGGGTACCAAATGTGTATACAGTGCACAGTGTATATTCAATGAGGCTAATAAGCTAGGAAGTTTTTGATCAGTGCCACAAAAGACCTGCAGCTGTGACTCCACGAGAGGCTTCCTTCACAATTCTCCTCACTACTTCTTAGAAAATTGCCAACTCCTTGAAAGTCAGTTCTTCTGCCTTGCAGTTCAGTTAACTGCAGCTGCACTTCCCTACTGCCAATTTGCACTACAGCATGGGGACAGCTCTACTTTGCACATTAATGAGGAACACGAGAACCGGTGTCAGAAACATAAGCAGCACCAGCTGCCTTCTCGTCAGCCACATATCCTTGCATAGGGGACGAACATAAAACCCCAGCTCCTAGAGGCAAGACCACTAACACAGGATTTACAAGGGGAAGATTAGTTTTCTGGACTTTTATGAGCACCAGTATCTCAGGAAGTCCAGGTTTTTAGGGCAGTTTGGTGGAACATCTGTAGCCTCCTGAAATGGGACATTTTTTACAGTGCACGTCGTAGACAAGCATTGCTAATGCCTGGCACAACGGCTGTCACTGATGGACCATCCTGTCTGTCTTTACCCAAGGCTGTGTGCTGTCTTCCTGAAAGGAGGCAAAGCAGAGTTATGAGTTTATTTATGGCTTGTGCGTGGCAAGGAAAGGGTAGTATTTATCATGGAAAAAGGACAGTGTTTGTGGAAGATATCTGTAAGGCATGGATGCCTGAGGGCAATAGGACAAGGGTAAATGTATTAGCTGTTTGGATGGAGGGTATAAAATACCTTCAATATGAGATGGTTAGAAGGAAGCAGGAGGTGAATGTTTTTTGAGGTGGGCTGATAAAGTCAGAGTGTGGAGTTTAGCTTCTAAAAATGTTTTGTCACTGACTTTTTCCATCCTTCTGGCACACTCTATACTTTTGGTGTTCTCACTGCAGGTTGGAAGTACCAGAGCTCAGCTGCTCACTTTCTCAGGTTGTTCTCTGCTGTATGAAGTAATTATTTTGAAGGTTAGTTCCACCTAATACATTGGTGTTACACAGTTTTTGAGTAAAGAAGGGAGTTCGACACTAGCCTTTGTAGAGAGCAATGTGTTCTGTACAGCTCCCTATCATTGTTCGTAACTATGCTTGACCAGTAATGTAAGTTTTACTATGGATATCATGCAACAAACTATCTTATTAACTCAGACATACGAGTGACCTTTCCTCTACCACTGATAATTAGACATGTCCTAGACACAGTGTAGATATGTGAGGATGATGGCAGCAAACTACTTCAGATAATGCTTACCTTGTGCCTATATTGGCAGATGTGTCAGATATAATGAGACGCTAGCAGTGGCTGTCAAGGCAAATCAATTTTCTCTTCCTTATTTCCTCAGCAGAGCTCATCTTACTGCAGCAGGATCTCCAGTTAGGTGAGAGGCCTGAGAGATGGCTTTCCCACATTTCCTCTCCATTCCAGTGGTATCTGCAGCCTCTGGAAATCATGTTCAGTTGAACTATTCTGATTCTTTCTGGGGTTCCCCTAATTTAAAAGCCTTTCTTTGACATAATCAGCATCCCATCCTTCCCACACTCCCTGATTGGCCAGGGGATTCTAATGCTGTCGCCTGTTTAAACAGAATGCTATGACTAAGCTGCAGCTGCTACCTAATTCTATTAAAATGTAATAATTTCTGGCAGACTGAAATTTCAACTGTGATAACCTCAAAACCTCAAATTAAAAATGGAATTTATTAATTAATCTTGACATTGACATGCAATTAGGTTTTTTCCAAACACTGTAGTGGAAAAATTCATTTGCGTAGCACTACTTTTAGCTATAATCCCATTGAAGAACAAGATCCAAATTTGTGCAGGTAGCAGCGTGCAGTGCTGCCTGTGCCAGTGAGAAAATGTAAGTCTGGGTGGCACCACTAGAAGTGCTGCAACTGAAATAAATTGCTTTCCCTCTGGTCGTTAGCCTCAGTATTTTTTTCCATTATTTCTTTTGTGGTTTCCCTGTATATTATATCATGTATATTTTACCTATATGTAAACACAAGTAAGAGCTTGCCAAGATAAGAATAGTACAATTTAAACAGTTCAGATATTTTGATTCGAGAAGTTGCTTATACAAGAAAGCCACAAAGGAAGTAAAGGAAAATGGTTAGTATATAGGAAATAATTTTGAAATAGACAATCCTTCTATTCATTTGTCGAAGTCTCGTTATTGGTCTTCTTAATTGTAGATGTTAATCTTTGTGTCACATTTTAATGACTTCATTAAATAAGCATGATCTGTTCAATTAACCAATATGGTGCCTCAAACATCTGATGGCCGACATTATTAGTTTGGGAGGAGGACCCAACTACCATGAAATCATCAACTAGAATACGCAAAGAACCTTCGGGCCTAGACCTTTCATCAGAAATGGGGGAGGGGATGGGGGTTCTGTAATAAATAGGGAGAGAGGGGAAGGCGGATCGAAGATGTTTAGAGGAGAAGATAGGTGGAGAGGATACAGACAAGTCAACATGGCGGGGATGGAGCCAGTAAGGGCGAGTATAGGTGGGGAGGTAGGGAGGAGATAGGTCAGTCCGGGGAGTACGGACAGGTCATGAAGGGTCTAGGCCCGAAATGCCAGCCTTCCTGCTCTTGCTTCTATGATGCTGCTCAGCCTCCGGTGTTCATCCAGCTCTATACCTTGTTCTCTCGGATTCTGCAGCATCTGCAGTTCCTATTATCTTTGATTCCTGGGCCTATCAGGGACACACAAATGTTTCAGTGATAATGGGAACTGCAGATGCTGGAGAATCCAAGATAATAAAGTGTGAAGCTGGATGAACACAGCAGGCCAGGCAGCATCTCAGGAGCACAAAAGCTGACGTTTCGGGCCACTGGTTCTATTAAGCAGCCAGAGGCAATGGGAATAATGTTGTGGTTCTGATAGGTGCAACTGTAGCTGGCTATTTCAAAGCACAAACATGAAAAACACCAATGTAAAATCATTTCTACTAGAGTTTTTAGACAGGAGCCATTGTAAATTTGGAAACAGAGGAACTTCACTGCATTCAACATCCCTTAAGCTTTATTGCATTATAATTCTAGATATTTTTGTAATCAATCAGTAGATACTTTTGTAATGCAATCAGTAACATACTCGTTTTTTTTGTTTTAGATACTTTTGAATCAGCTTGTTCAAAGATACTGTTAATACTTCTGGAGCAGATGGGTCTTGAACCCAGGTGTTCTGACTCAGAGGTAGAGAAACTGCCACTGGGCTTAAGAGCCTTTTGCTCCCGTTACAGAGAGATGACTGGTGGTGCAATAATCTGAGGGTCACCTCAGGCAAGGGACAAGTTGAGAAGGCAGACTTTCATGGTAACTTCAGCCAGTGCAGGAATTGAACCCACAATACTGGCACTTTGTATTACAAACCAGCCAACTGAGCTAACCATCCACCCTGTTTGTAATATATTCTTACTGATAGATGAATAGCTACACATGCCAAGTTGCCTTTTGCCTGTTGTACTTCACTTTCCATCCACTTTATCTTCTGGCTTTCTTGCTGACCCTGGTAAACGTAGTAGCTACTGACTCATATCTTGTAAACTGTACTGAGGAATAAAAGAACTCATTACCTGCTGCCTCATTGGTTAAATTTCATGATACAGTGAACCACAGAAAGAAATGTTGCAACAATCAATAACGTACACGGTTTTTAGTTTTAGTTTAGCAAAGTAGCAAATACTTTAATGATTAGGCATTATTTTGCCTTAGGGCTTGATTAACATGGTTTTCACCACAATCTTTTTTGCAAATGATACACAATTTTTTCACTAGGATTTTTAAAAATACTCTACTTCCTTAATTGATTGACATTTACCAGGCCATAATTGAAGGCTTATGCCTTCTAGGAAACTTTGCAACTCTCCTCAGCAGATTTTCAACAGTGTAGAGAGATGTTCCCTACTCTGCGTGCCTGTACCAGGTGTTCACCCAGAAGGAGGTGATGTCAGGTGTCTGTTCCTGAAAGGAACTTGAGACCATTGAACTAAGTTGGAGATACGCCTGCATTCTGTGCAATAAGCAGAAGCAACCATTTCCTTAGGACCACTTTTAAAAAGTAATACAGCAGTAAGTAATTTCCAAAAACTAGACCTACTCTCCCATGTGGAGCACACAGCCCTGTACAGTGATTTCCTATGCTTGAAACTAGACATTCCTTTGCAGATAATCTGGGTTCATGTTTGAAATGTGAGATACGTGCTCTGGGCTTATCTTTTCTGTGGTGGATTGAAGGTCCGCCCTTAAATGGCCCCACAAAACCCCCTGGCTTGAACTGAGATATACCAGGATAATATCTAACTCTTCTGCTATACTCCCATGCACGTTATGTCAGATTTTAAATATAACTGGCAAACTGTACATCTAATTCAAACATGAATGCTACTGAACATGATCCTACAGCAGCAATTTAAAGGAAAGAACTGGCAGATCACATGACGGAGCAGCAGAAGATATAACTTAAGTGGTTGAAGACGTTGCAGAAGAAGTATTGGAAACAGTACCGGTAATCGTGACATTTTAAAACTTCTAAACCAATCAATAGTAATGCAGAGTTGCTTCTAAGGATCAACATACCTTACCTTGGACCAGTCCATTTCTGACCTTACATCACACATCATTGGATGCCTGTCCAGTGATGGTAAAAAGACATTGGAATTTTAAATATCTTTCATGAACAGAGTAAAAATCTATTGTTAATACATATTTGGATTATTTAATGACTGTTTTTAAAAAAAAGCAGCAAACAGTTCAAAAAAGATGGCTGCAATAATCATTTGACCAGACTTGGTAATGACCTTCTGAAAATTTTTCTGAAGTCAGTGTCAGCCAGACAGTCAACACCAAATGGGTCCAGAATGCTAAATATTCTGTTATAATTTGCTAGTGATGGTTGTCTTGTCCTCACATAGTAAGAGAGAAAATTGTACTCATCATACAGGAAGAGGTCCTAATCACTCTCCACTTAACACCTTGAACGGGCCTCAGACAATTGTCTGCAAATTAGATCTTTGTCTCAATCTTAATTACTCCTCCATTAGGAGTCTTGGGCACACAAATCCCATAGTATTGAACACAACTGCCTTTCTGATTATACAATTTGAAATAGCAAACAGTGATAAGGGAACAGTGCTGTTGCATATGACATCTGCTGACAAAATAAACACACTCTGAGCAACAAAGGAACAGCCTCTGACCTGTAGAAAGCCGTATTTCTGCACTGTGCAAGTAACTGAAAACTCCTTTCATCAAACAGTGAAGCAAAAATTACATTTCAGAACAATTTCCTCAGAAGACTTTTGCATGAACATGAAAAAAGAAGAAACTGCCTTCAGTTTTTCTACTGCTGGCTAGCCAATCAAGCTCCCTGACAAAGGAACAAAAACAAAGTTGCTGGAAAAGCTCAGCAGGTCTGGCAGCATATGTGAAGGGAAAAACAGAGCTAACGTTTTGGGTCCAGTGACCCTTCGTCAGAACTCCCTTGACACGGAATTCAGTATGGACTCTTGAACACCATTTGTAAAACAAGAACATTGATAACTGGTATCTTTGATTGAAGAAAGAACAAAGAAAATTACAGCACATTAACAGGCTTTTCGGCCCTCTAAGCCTGCGCCGATCCAGATCTTCTGTCTAAACCTGTCGCCTATTTTCCAAGGATCTGTATCCCTCTGTTCCCTGCACATTCATGTATCTGTCTAGATAGATCTTAAATGATGCTATAATGTCTGCCTCTACCACCTCCACTGGCAATGCGTTCCAGGCACCCACCACCCTCTGCGTAAAGAAAATTTGCGCAGATATCTCCCATAAACGTTTCCCCTCTCACCTTGAAATTGTGACCCCTAATAAATGAGTCCCCCACTCTGGGAAAAAGCTTCTTGCTGTCCACCCCGTCTATACCTCTCATGATTCTGTAGACCTCATTCAGGTCCCCCCTCAACCTCCGTCTTTCTAATGTAAGTAATCCTAATCTACTCAACCTGTCTTCATAGCTAGTGCCGTCCACACCAGGCAACGTCCTGTTGAACCTCCTTTGCACCCTCTCCAAAGCATCCACATCCTTTTGGTAATGTGGCAACCAGAACTGTATGCAGTTTTCCAAATGTGGTCGAACCAAAGTCCGATACAACTGTAACATGATCTGCCAACTCTTGTACTCAATACCCCGAACAACGAATGAAAACATGCCGTATGCCTTCTTGACCACTCTATCGACCTGTGTTGCCAACTTCAGGGTACAATGGACCTGAATACCCAGATCTCTGATTTGTATTTAAGCTGTTACTAACTGTAAAATCTCTTTATCCGTTCTAATTCTCTACTACCTTGTACGTTTGTAAGTGCACTTCTATCAAAAGGATTTCCCTGCATCTAAGAATGTGTGAAGGGTATTGTGATTCTTGCAAAGTCAGAGCCCACAGTCAGGGAGGGGGATGATAATGCTCTCCCTTGTTCAAAAAAGGGGAAAATTAAATTACAATCCACAGATTGACAGTTGGTGAGACTATGGAGAGAGATTTGTTTGAAAATTTTCAGTCTGTCTAGGAGAAATTATGACCTGAATGTCCGGAATTGGATCCCGCAGAACAAACCAAAAAATTTGACCAATGAATATGAAATTTGGCAGAAGTCTTAGTCTAAAAAAATGAGCCTGAATAAACTGATGGAAACCTAAAGAAGAAAATTAGATTACTGGAACAGTATTTGCAACAAAATAAATTACAGCCGCAACGTTTAGCTCTTAAGCTGAATGGTTGGTTTGCAAAGAAGTGTGATACCAACAGCATGGGTTCAATTCCGAACACCAGTTGAGATTACCATGAAGGACTCACCTTCTTAATCTCTCTCCTTGTTTTAGGCATGATGGCCCTCATGTTAAATCACTACCAGTTGTCTTTCTCAGTAGTTGTCAATGAGTGACACGGACACTGTCTTCACTACTTTTTCAAAAGTAGCTGGATCTTGTGATGGCCATAAGAAATGTGGACCTTTGTGATTCAGGGTCAGTTAACTAGGAAAACTCAAGAAATCAATTTCATACTGACCACTGCACTATCCCTTGATCGTGAGAATATAAAAGTTGCCATTGTTACTAAATTTGAATTGGCCCACAAGACGTATGATCAGCAATTCAGGATTGCTGAAAACAAATGAATGCAGAGCTATCTAGAATTTGAAAGGTGAAAGCAAATTATTGTTGACCGATGAGATTTTGCGTAGGATACAGCATACCTATGGTGAATTATATGAGCGAAAATTACTTTACCAAGTTTAAGTACATTTAAGTCGTCATTGGACAAACATATGGATGTACGTGGAATATTGTAGGTTCGGTGGGCTTCAGATTGGTATGACAGGTCAGCACAACATTGAAGGCCGAAGGGCCTGTACTGTGCTGTAATGTTCTATGTTCTCAAAGAATTTAAATATTACCTACCTTGCGACCTGAGAATTCACTACATGGAGCAGACACCTCGCAGCTGGAGACCACTGATAGCTATGACCTCATTTATAACATAAGCCTAACAATTCAGACCAATCACGTCAGAGTCACCCCAAAATCTGTGGGATGATAAGGGGAGAGATTAGAAGGAAGCTATACTAAGAAAGGACATGCATCTGAGGGCGTACATATTCCATCTCAAGTGTGCGAAGAGAGCACGTGGAAACTAGTGTGTTCCCACTGTCTTAAAACAGGCATCCTTAGACCTACTTAGTGGAAGTTAGTCGATAAGCCAGGTGAGGGGGAATGGTGGGCAACCACTCGAGCAGTCCTGAGAGATACCCCAACAAGGACACAGCTGAACCTAGAGCGTCCCTTGCTGCAGAATCTAGTTACTTGAGAGAATTCCCTTAAGTGTGGCCCACCCAGGCAAAACTGCCTGAAATCTGCAGGATAATAAAATGTGAGGCTGGATGAACACAGCAGGCCAAGCAGCATCTCAGGAGCACAAAAGCTGACGTTTCGGGCCTAGACCCTTCATCAGAGAGGGGGATGGGGGGAGGGAACTGGAATAAATAGGGAGAGAGGGGGAGGCGGACCGAAGATGGAGAGTAAAGAAGATAGGTGGAGAGGGTGTAGGTGGGGAGGTAGGGAGGGGATAGGTCAGTCCAGGGAAGACGGACAGGTCAAGGAGGTGGGATGAGGTTAGTAGGTAGCTGGGGGTGCGGCTTGGGGTGGGAGGAAGGGATGGGTGAGAGGAAGAACCGGTTAGGGAGGCAGAGACAGGTTGGACTGGTTTTGGGATGCAGTGGGTGGGGGGGAAGAGCTGGGCTGGTTGTGTGGTGCAGTGGGGGGAGGGGATGAACTGGGCTGGTTGAGGGATGCAGTGGGGGAAGGGGAGATTTTGAAACTGGTGAAGTCCACATTGATACCATATGGCTGCAGGGTTCCCAGGCGGAATATGAGTTGCTGTTCCTGCAACCTTCGGGTGGCAGCTTTTGTGCTCCTGAGATGCTGCTTGGCCTGCTGTGTTCATCCAGCCTCACATTTTATTATCTTGGAATCTCCAGCATCTGCAGTTCCCATTATCTCTGAAATCTGCAGGAGTTTTGTTGCTCTGAGAACAGTATTCCTGCAACCCTCACTAAAAGTGATCAAGTGTATTAGTTTACTCAGAGACACTGGAACTATCCTATCCCTAATGTCAGGAGGAGGTGGGGGTGTATTTCTGTTCCCTTCCACCATGCTCACAGAATCTGTTACATGGCAGAGGTGGTCAGAAGGAGACTGAGCAGCCAGAGAAATTGAAGGGTGTCAACTAGAGCCTGTCAAAGTAAACAAAGTCAAGGTGACCCAGAGGCAAGTAATAGGACGTCCAAAAATAAATCTATTCAGTAACGTTCTTAAAGATGCAGAAAGCTGAACAAAATGCAGTGGTTCTGTAGGGGACCATTGAATCCAAATGGTTTGGGATAATTCAGGTAAAGCTCTCAGTAAGTAGACGGGCTGAACTAACGTCAAAGAATCAAAGGAGTTTAAGACAGCCAAGGTACGAGAGCAGTAGGGATTGAGGGAGATGCAGAGAAAATGTGGTGAGAATCCATTGCTTCAAATTAATTAAGATCTCAAAATTCCCAGACCAGAGAAATGAGCAACAAGTAACAAATAACAAAGAACAGTACAGCAGAGGAATCGATCCTTTGGCTCACCTGGCTTGCAGCAACACATAATTCCTTTCTAAACTAAAAACCTTTTGATGTACATGACCTGTATCCTTCCATTTCCAGCATGTTCATATTATCTGTCAAGATACCTTTTAAACTATTGCAATTATATCTGCTCCTAGTACCTCCTGCAGCAGCACATTCCAGGCACTTACCACCCTCTGTGTAACTGCAAAACTTGCCTCTCAGATCTCTTTTAAACTTTTCCCTTTTGCCTTAAACCCATGTTTCCTAGCAATTGACATTTCTGCCCTGGGAAATAGACGCAGATTATCCATTTTATCCATGCCTTTCATAATATTGTACACCTCTACCAGGTTGTCCCTCAGTCCCCAACATTTAAGTGTAAACAAACCAAGTTGACCAATCTCTCCTCATAGCTAATATGTTCCAAATAAGACAGTATGCCTGGTAAACCTTTTCTGTACCCTCTCCAAAATCTCCACATTGTTCTGGTAGTGTGGTACACAATATTCCAAATGTAGCCAAACTAAAGTTCTGTGCAGTTGCGACATGTCTTGCCAGTTTTTTTTACATCAATGCTGAATAACACACGCATACTATACACCTTCTTGACCACCTTACCAATTTGTGTTGCCTCTTTCAGGAAACTGTGGACTAGTACTCCTGGATTCCATTGTACGTTAATACTAAAGAGTTCTGCCATTTGCCTATACTTGCCTATATTTGGGGTGGCATGGTGGTTCAGTGGTTAGCACCGCAGCCTCACAGCACCAGAGACCTGGGTTCGATTCCAGCCTTGGGTAACTGTCTGTGTGGAGTTTGCACATTCTGTGTCTGCGTGGGTTTCCACCAGGTGCTTCGGTTTCCTCCCACAGTCCAAAGATGTGCAAGCTAGGTGGATCAGCCATGCTAAATTGCCCATAGTGTTCAGGGTTGTAGGGGGGTGAGTCTGGTTGGGATGCTCCAAGGGGCGGTGTGGACTTGTTGGGCTGAAGGGCCTGTTTCCACACTGTAGGGAATCTAATCTATACTTCCCTCCTGCATTAGATTTTCCAAAATGCATCATCTCATATTTGTCTGGATTAAAATTCCATTTGTAATTTCTTCAAGTCTCCAGCCTGTCTATATCCTGTTGTTTCCTCTGGCAATACTCCTCACTAGTGGTAGCTCACCTAATCTTTGTGTCTTCTGCAAATTTACTTATCACATCATGTGTATTCTCCTGTGGGGGCCCCAGCACTGATCCCTGCGAAACACCACTGGTCACAGCCTTCCAGTCAGAAAAACAGCCATCCTCCACTACATTCTCTCTGCCAAGACTAAGCCGATTCTGTATCCAATTTACCAGCTTACTGAAAGAACAATAGATGAGCACAAGGAGGAGCTTACATCTCCAATGAATTGTTGAGTTTGAGAGTCATACGGCCCAGAAACAGACCCTTCAGCCCAAATAATCCATGCTGACCTGGTTTCCTAAATTGTACTAGCCCCAGTTGTCTTCATTTGTCCCAGACTTTTCTAAACTTTTCCTAACCATATACCTATCCAAATGTCTTTTAAATGTCGTAATTGTACCTACCTCCACCACTTCCTATGGCAGCTCGCTGTATATACACACCACCCTCTGTGTGAAAAAATTGCCCCTAAAGTCCCTTTTAAATCTTTCCCCTCTCACCTTAAGCTTATGCCTTCATGTTTTGGACTCCTTACTCTGGGGAAACGATTTTGTCTATTCACCCTTCAACCTCCTAAACTTGAGGGAATAAAGTCCCAGCCTGTCCAGCCTCTTCTTATAACTCAAGTCCTTCAGTCTTGGTAACATGCTTATAAATCTTTTTTGCACCCTTTCCAGTTTAATAACATCTTTCCTATAGCACGCAACTAAAATTGTACATAGTCAAATCTGGTCTCACCAATGTGTTGTTCAGCAATCAAATCTCTTTGACAAATCCAAGCTGATAGTGATGATATGTCTTACCCAGTCAAAAAGCCTCAGTGCAGAACAGCAACGGCTAGACAGTCACTTGAGGGCAGTAGAGTTCTAACTGATAAAGGGCATGTTTCAGCAGACCGCTATGCCAAACCATAGGACAAGAAAAGTTAACTCTAAGGTTCTACGACCTGAAAATTGCTGCCTGTACAGTTTGAGTGTATTTCCTCTGACTTAACCATAGAACTCCTCAAAGCTCTGGTCTAAAACCTACATCAGTCTAAGCACTGCAGATCAGATTCCCAATAGAAAGAAGGGACCTACAGATCTCCACAAAAAACATGAAACCAAAACAACAGTTATCCATCACCCAAAAATGATTCCTCATAAGTGAGTTAGAGAATGAAGGAATACCTCTTTACATAGAAATATGAAGTTTACTTCGGGTTTTTTTCCCAGAGGGCACAAGTTATCACAAACAGGGTGAAAGCCAAATTTTAATATGTATCCTATTATAACTTTTAAAAAGACAATAAATAGTTGAACAAGTATGACTATTATAATCATGTGATTGACTCAGCAATATTCTTCTGGAAACTTCTCCACAGCCAATGTCAGCAGAACAGTGAACACTCAGATACCGCCTGAAGGATTTAGAATACTAACAATTGTGTTATCATGTATTACAGAGATAATCATCTCCAAGAAAATTCCTTACACAATAGAGTTAGAAATTACACCCATTAATGACTTTCAACTTAACCTCTGGGATGGGCCATAGATGGGCCTGCCTGCAGTATAAATTTTGGCCTTGATAATAACTGCTCTTCAACTGCTAGACTATCAAGTCATCCATAAAAAGGCATTCGAGACCCATAACTCCAACTTTAGACTTTTGGATTCCATTTATAAAACCATGAAAATTGATACATTTATATCTCTCAGAACAGTCTCCTAATGGACAGGTGATGCGATTAAGGAGAATGATTTATTTTAAAGCATGCAATCTATCTGTACAGCTCTCATAGGAATAACAAGCTCCCTGCTTCTATCAGTAACTTTGCCTAAATCAAGGAAGGTGCGGGGAGATGAAAATCATTCTGTGTTATTACTTTAAATGTTCTGAAGCCATACTTGTCATTGCTTTGATAGCTTTAATCAGAGTCAAAATCAGGCTCTATAGTGGGAATGGAGCTAAATGGCAATAAAGTTCTGAATATGGAGACTTCTGAGAGGGGGTAAGTGTGTAGTGTAGTGAAACTAGATGGAATATGAAATATAAAATCAAACAGAAAAATGACAATTATGGATAGAAAAGTATTTTGCGAACTGTTTATGACTGTCATATTCTGTTTTTCAGGATTCAGAACAATGGCACTTGATGACCAAATGACTCTACTCCGGTATTCTTGGATGTGCTTAATGACATTTAGCCTCAGCTGGAGATCGTACAAACATACCAGAGGCACAATGCTTTACTTTGCACCAGACTTGGTATTCAATGAGTAAGTGTTTTATGCATTGATTTTTGTTTGCCTGTTTGCAAATTTTCTTCCCATAGTGCGAATGTTGTTAATGTTGTCCGTCAGGCAACCTACTTACAGAGTAGTCAACATCAGGTCGATCTGTCCCCATCCTTAACGCAATAACTGCCTCTGTTTCCAGCACTGAATTATTCCGTTCACACTGGTGCTCTGTGGATGCAATTGAAACATAAATGATCAAATTCCAATTCGTTTGATGTGTGCTGACGTGTTTTGATGATTTGCTGCAGCAAACCTTCACTACCTTAAACCCTCGCACAATACTGCTATGCATCAGTTATTTACAATAGTATAAATGTACTTCATGGTGACTTTTGCTCAGCGATAATTAAGTTGAAACTGCTATTATCCCACAAAATATCTTAAATCAGCAGCATTAAATTTTAGACATCCCTTGTGGCCATAAAATCTGAATATGGAGACTTCTGAGAGGGAATAAGTTGACCTGACATGCAAAATGTAATAGACTAAATAAATCTATGATTAAGACTTTTATGATGAACTCATAAGAATTAACAAATGCAAGTAGATAGATAATAAAAAAGATTATCACACATATCATATGGTTATGATCCCAGGTGAAGTTACTACTGGAGAGGTCAGATCCCAGACTGAAATTTAGCTTGATCGACCATATTTTGTTTTTGTTTTAACAGGATAGGATTTAATTGAAGTACAAGCATGCAATGCTGTAGATTCAGTTTTAATAACGAAAAGAAGTTTACTACACAAAAGAAATGAAGAATAAAAATTAATAAACTAAACTAGTAACATATAATACAAGTTTTCTCAACGTCAAGCTTGTTTGGTATATTTTGTTAATTGGGAAACTGAAAAGTAATGTGGGAGGTTGTGACGTATTGCTATTATTACTAGACTATTAATCCAGAATAACTCAGCAAGTCTGGCAGCATCTGTGGAGAGAAAGCGGAGTTAACATTCCAAATCTAATGACACTTCTTCAGATCTTATTTTAGCTTGGGAAACATTGGTGTATTCTAAAGAAGGGGAGGGTAATGTTTCTGATTTTCAGCATCCGCAGTTCTTGGATTTTCTTTCTTTAGTAATCTGGAATGCCTGACAAATGTTTTGAGGATATGAGTAGTTAAATTTGAATCAATGAAAATCTGGAATTGAAGTTTATCCTAATAGCAATCATATAACCATTGTTGGTTGTTGTAAAAACTCATCTGGTTCACACATGCCTTTGAGGGAAGGAAATCTGCTGTACTTACTAGGTCTGGCCAACATGTATGTCCACACTAACAACAATGCTCAGTCTTAACTGAAATGGCCGTAGCAAGCCAGTCACTTCAAATGGCAATTATGGATAGGCAATAATTGCTGACTGAGCCAATGAAGACTGCATGCTGTGAACAGAAAGAGTGGCACGTTGTGATGTTAACAAGGCATTTGATAAACCTTCATTGGCAACTCCCTCTGCCTAGCAAGAAACTCACCTCCCAATTTGTGAAAAGCATTTAAAATAGAACAACATACTCCTGATGTTGAGATGGGCTGCACTACTGATGCCTCATTCAATTCTGCCACAAATCTCACCGTGGCCATGTCGCTGAGACCTTTATAATAGTCCATCATATTGATTCCACAGTGGTTTTATGAACTCAACGTTTAGAACACACAACATTACAGTGCAGTACAGGCCCTTTGGCCCTCGATGTTGCGCAGACCTGTGAAACCAATCTGAAGCCTTTCTAACCTATACTATCCGATTATCATCTATATGTTTATCCATTTTGTTGAATAGCTCTAACAATACTTGCTTCCTGCAACTCCCACCTCAATGGCTATATTTCCTGAGGAATATGGCTGGCTCAGTGGTTAGCACAGCTGCTTCACAGCACCAGGGTTCAATTCCACCCTCAGAAGGCTGTCTCTCTGTGGAGTTTATACTTTCTCCCTGTGTCTGCGTGGGTTTCCGCCAGATGCACCATTTTCCTCCCACAGTCCAGAGATGACTAGATTAGGTAGATTGTCTATGCTGAATTGCACATAGAACCCAGAGATGTGCATGCTAGGTGGATTAGCATGGGAAATGCAGGATTACACGGATGGGGTGGGAGTAATGTGTCAATGTGGGATACCGTTCAGACTCGTTGGGCTGAAATGCTTGCTTCCCCACTGTAGGGATTCTATGCTTCTAAGGTTAAATTTGAAATATCTTTACCCTATTATCATATCCATTGCTGTTAGATTTTGCCTCTCCTTCAGTGCTTCCCAGAAATAAGTGACTTCTCCAAATTACAGTAAGTAAGGCACATCACCTTACCAATATCTCTCATCAAGACTCTGTTTATAGGCCATGTTCTTCCTAACACCTAATTGGTTGCTCCTGGCTGCATGACTCTCAATGACAGTTGCTGATGTGGGATTGAGTTCAACAGCAACCGAGATCAGTGAGTGGCAAAAGTGGCTTCTTTATTGAACATCTGCAGTGACACAGTTCAAAGCGGCGATGGAATCAAAAGTACAGTTTTATAGTAGAGTTTAGAGTTGGATGAACACAGCAGGGCAAGCAGCATCAAAGGAGCAGGAAGGATGACGTTTTGGGCCTAGACTCCTCTTCTTCAGAAGAGTTTAGGTCCAAAACGTCAGTCTTCCTACTCCTCTGATGCTGCTTGGCCTGCTGTGTTCATCCAGCTCTACACCTTGTTGTATCAAATTCTCCAGCATCTGCAGTTCCTACTATCCCTACAGTTTTATAATAGCCTCTTTTGTGCACAGTTTTTATATACATTAATATTTTAGCACTGTGGTGTCACAGAGCTGTGTCTATTGTACACAATTTTGCATGACATATCTCTGGGGAAGTAGGATATAGTTTAAGCGCTTACTAAATGTAAGTGAGAAATTATATAATTTCATCGGCTATTGCTAGTTTTTGACACTCCCTACACATTCATGCAGTTTCATGGAAATGCTGTAATGATAGTAAGTTTCTTAAAAGGGGTAATGCCCTTATTTAATATGTGTTTAAAAAGTATAAATCAATATGTTAGTATAAAGTGGTAGTCCTAAATAAAAGTTAGAAATAGGTAGTACAGTCTTGTAGAAATAGGTAAGAGTATAAAGAAATTTCAGAGATAAAAAGCAGCAAACTGTGGAGATATGCTGGTAGAGGAAACTGTTTGATGTCCTGAAGCCTATTCAGGTCCCAAGAGACGTTTACTAAGGGCTAGTTAATACTATAATCTTTCCATAGTTTCGAGTGAGTTATGAAGACACGATGGCAGGGATGACATTGTTCTGAATAGGTTACAGTATTGACACATTTTCAGGGTAGCCTTTAATACAGAAACACTGTTTGTAGCATGGGGCCGATAAGAATTGAAAGGGGTAAAGAAACAATATTAGGTTGGCAGACTAGAAAGGGATGTTTAATTTAGTTTATCTTGTGAGCGTGAAATGTATTACGAAAATGTGGTTTTATGAGTGAATGAATGGAAACTCAGTATAGTAAGCATGGTGCTCTTGCGAGTGAGTCAGTAAAGAAAATCATAGCGCAACATCTCACACTGACAATAAATCCATTTAGCTACAGTTGGCCATTCTACAGCCCTCTCTGCATGTTTTATTTCTCCAACGTGACAGGACACAATCTGCAGGAACAGGTGATACACAATTTACAGAGAAAATAGGAAAAGGAACAAAAGGGTAGGCGATGGCCTAGAGGTATTATCACTAGACTATTAATCCAGAAACCCAGCTGATGTTCTGGGGGCATGGGTTTGAATCCTACCATGGCAGATGGTGGAATTGGAATTCAAAAAAAAGAATCTGTTGATCACCATGAAATCATTGCCAATTGTTGGAAAACACTATCTGGTTTGCTAATGTCCTTCAGGGAAGGAAATTTGCCACCCTCACCTGATCTAGCCTACATGCGACTGCAGACCCACTGCAATGTGGTTGACTCTCAGCTGCCCTCTGAAATGGCCTAGCAAGCCACCCAGATGTATTAATCGCTACAAAGACTCAAATAAATGAAACTGGATGGATCACGTGGTGTTGACCGCAGCACCAGAAAAGACAACGGCAGAAACAGCCCTGTCAACCATGCAGAGTCCTCCTCACTAACATCTGGGGGTTAGTGCTAAAATTGGGAGAGTTGTCTGTCAGACTAGTCAGGCAACAGCCTGACATTGTTTATAAGGTATGACTTGTGAGTATAACTATGTTCCAGACACCACCATCACCAGATATGTCCTGTCCCACCGGCAGCACAGATAGAGCAAAGGGTGTGGCACAGTGATATACAGTTGGGAGGGAGCTGTTCTAGGACTCCTCAACATTGACTCTGGACCTCATGAAGTCTCATGGCTTCAAGTTAGACATGGGCAAGGAAACCTCCTGCTGATTACCACATCCTGTCCTTCCTTAGCTGATCAATCAGTACTCCTCAATATTGAGCAACACTTAGATGAAGCACTGAGAATGGCACGGGCACAAAATGTACTCTGGGTGGGGGATTTCAATGTCCACCACCAAGAGTGGCTTCGCGGCAATAGCACTGATCAAGCTGATCATGTCTAACAGGGCATAGCTGCTAGACTGGGTCTGTGGCAAGTGGTGAGGGAACCAAAAAGAAGGATAATATACTTGACCTCATCCTTACTAATCTGCCAGATGCAGTTGCATCCTGTCCATGACAGTATTGGTAAGAGTGACCATCGCTCAGTCCTTGTGGAGACGAAGTCCCGCCTTCACGTTGAGAACAACCTCTATCGTTTGTGTGCCACTATCACCGTGCTAAGTGGGACAGACTTCGCACAGATCTACCAATGCACGACTGGGCATTCATGGGGCACTGTGGGCCATCAGCTGCAGCACAATCTGTAACCTCATGGCCCGGCATATGCCCCACTCAACCATTACCATCAAGCCAGGGATCAACTTTGGTTCAATGAAGAGTGCAGGAGGGCATGCCAGGAGCAGCACAAGGCACACCTGAAGATGAGGTATCAACCTGGTGAAGCCACCACGCAAGACTACTTGATAACAAAGTGTGGAGCTGGATGAACACAGCAGGCCAAGCAGCATCTTAGGAGCACAAAAGCTGATGTTTCAGGCCTAGAGCTTCATCAGAAAATTGTATGCCAAACAGCGAAAGCAGCAAGTGATAGTCAGAGCGAAGGGATCCCACAACCAGTGGATCAGATCTAAGCTTTACAGTCCTGCCACATCCAGTCGTGAATGGTGGTGGATAATTAAACAACTCACTGGATGAGGAGGCTCCACAAATATCCCCATCCTTAATGATGGAAGAACCCAGCAGACCAGTGCAAAAGATAAGGCTGAAGTGTATGCAGCAATCTTCAGACAGAAATGCCGAGTGGATGATCCATCATGGCCTCCTCCAGTGGTCCTCAGCATTACAGATACCAGCCTTTAGCCAATTCAATTCATTCTACATGATATCAAGAAATGGTTGGAGACACTGGATACTGCAAAGGCTAACAACATTCCGGCAATAATACCAAAGACTTGCGCTCCAGAACTTGCTCCCCTAGCTGAGCTGTTCCAGTACAGCTACAACATTTGTATCTACCCAACAATGTGGAAAATTGTCCAAGTATCTCCTGTGCACAAAAAGCAGGACAAATCTAACCTGGCCAATGACTGCCCCATCAGTCTCCTCTCGATCACCAGTAAAAGTGATGGAAGGTGTCATCAACAACGCTATCAAGCAGCACCTGCTCAGTGACACCCAGTTTGAGTTCTGCCAGGGCCACTTAGCTCTTGATTTCATTACAGCCTTGATTCAAACATGGACAAAAGAGCTGAATTCCAGAGGTGAGGTGAGAGAGACGGTCCTTGATATCAAGGCTGCATTTGACTGAGTGTGGTATCAAGCAGCTTTAGCAAAACTGGAATCAAAGGGCATCGGGGGAAAACTCTCCGGTGGTTGGAGTCATACCTGACACATAGGAAGATGGCCGTGGTTGTTGGAAGTCAATCATCTCAGCTCCAGGACATATTGACAGGAGTTCCTCAGGGTAATGTCCCAGGCCCAACAATCTTTAGCTGTATCATCACTGACCTTCCCTCCATCATAAGGTCAGAAGTGGGAATGTTTGCCGATGATTGCAGAATGTTCAGCACCATTTGTGACTCCTCAGATACTGAAGTAATCCATGTTCACATGCAACAAGACCTGGACAATATCCAGGCTTGGCCTGACAAGTGGCAAATGACATTTGTGCCACACAGATGCCAAGCTATGACCATCACCAATAAGAGACAATCTTACCACTGCCACTTGACATTCAATGGTGTTACCATCTCTGAATACCCCATTATCAACATTTTGGAGGTTACCATTGACCAAAAACTCAACTGGACTCACCACATAAACGGAGTGGCTACAAGAGCAGGCCAGAAGCTGGGAATACTGTGGCGAATAACTCACCTCCTAACTCCTCAAAGCCTGTCCACCATCTACAAGGCACAAGTCAGGAGTGTGACGGAATACTCCCCACTTGCCTGGATGAGTGCAGCCCCAACAACACTCAAGAAGCTTGACACCATCCAGGAAAAAGTAAGCTTGCTTGATTGGCATTACATCTACAAGCATGCACTCCCTCCACCACTGATGCTCAGTAGCAGCAGTGTATATATAATATCTACAAGGTGCACTGCAGAAGTTCACTAAAGATCCTCAGACAGCACCTTCCAAACCCACGACCACATCCATCTAGAAGAACAAGTGCAGCAGATATATGGAGACACCACTACCCCCAACTTCTCTTCCAAGTCGCTTACCCAGCCTGACTTGGAAATATATCACTGTTCCTTCACTGTCGCTGGGTCAAAATCCTGGAATTCCCTCCGTAATAGCACTGTGGGTTAACCCACAGCAGGAGGACTGCAGCGGTTCAAAAAGGCTGCTCACCACCACCTCAAGGTCAACTAGAGATGGGCAAGAAATGCTGGCCATATCCTACAAATGCATAAAACAAGAGAAGGCAAGAAGGAAATACAAATTGAACATCCTATGATCTGTATGTCCATGTTTCCTATGATCTGCCTATATTGGCCACAGAACAAAACTTTACACTGTACTTGAGTACATGTGTCTACAATAAATCAAATCAAACCAAAAAAGGGAGAAAAGAAAGAAAAATGGTTGGAAAAGAGCCAAAGCAGATGAGAGAAAAAAATAATGTTAAATAGGAGAAAGAAGAACAGAAGGGGGAAAATAAAAACAGTGTTAGGTCAGTGGAAAAGGAAGGGGAAAATGTGGAGGAGGAGAGCAATGTTTGACCCACATAGCTACAAAATAGCCTCCTGTGAGACTTTGTTAGTTGGCTTGTCTTAAAAGATCTGAGAATGAGTAATGTAGGCATTCACATTCCTGTTTGCTGTAAACCCTGTTGTCATCCTTTGGTGCAGCTACATTTCACCAACCACAGTGATAACGTCCTGTCTCATCTCCATTAACATATTGAGTGATAGGCCCTGAAAAATTAGGCCAGGTGTGTTTGATTAATGCTAGAGCTGAAATGTGTTTGCCCTTTTTTATGCAACTTGAGGCCAGAAAAGCATTAGTTGTTTCAGACCACACCATCAACAATCATGAGAAAAGATACAGCAGCATTATGTTTAATGCACTTAAAGTTTCCAAAGGGTAGGTTTTAGAGGGTGGTGGATTACCCGCAACCTCGCTGGAACTCGGGGATGCTTTAAATCCAGAAGAGAAATTTCTAAGACTCATAGATAAAACTCAGCATTTTTGCCACTGTAGAAATTGGAGATGCCAGCGAGAGAGAGAGAGGGAGGGACTGGGGTTTCAGATTTTGGAGGCCAGAGAGTAGGGAACCATTTTGGTTAAGTGGATAATTAACCCAATGGGCGTAGGAACCCCCTCAAAAGAGGTAAGTCCCCTTTCTTCATGAGAGCAACCAACATGATCAATGCTGTCTGCTGGTTCATAGCCTTTCTTCCACCCTCCCCCACAGTCTTGTTGATTGCAGTGGTGTTGGAATGAGCCCCTTAAAGTGGCAAGTAATTGTCTATTTCAGGACCTCAATAGGCTAATGTCTTACTCACCCCCTATAATATGGGGAATACATCAGGCTATGAAGACAGTGGACTTTACACTCACTTTATTTCACATATGCCCTCTTCAAATATGCCAGTGGGGATAATAAAACTCATCGTTCAGTTTTAAAACATGCAAGGATTAGAAACGTTTTATGATTGATTTCCATAACCTCTCTGTGCTTGACAGAACAAAGTTATGTAATATTAAGCACTTATTCCATTTATATTAATTTTACTTGCAAGTTTGTAAACGTTCTCACCCATTTTTTAGAAATTGAGCTAGTAAACTTAAAACTGTAAATATTCATATACTAAACATAATAAGCAACAAGAATTTTTTTCCAGAGGCTATCAGTGTTTGAAATTTTCATCCCCAGAAAGCAGTGAAATCTATGTCATTAAATGTATTCAATTCTGAATTAGTCATAAGTTTTATAAAAAAAAAATGGGTGTCCAGTGTTTGGGGGGTTGGGTGGTGAGTTGGCAATGTGGGACAGGTGGAATGATAAAAATGTGGAGTTGAGACTGCATTCATATCATCAGCCATGGGCCATTTGAATGGCAGACCAGGCTCAAAGGGCCAAATGGCCTACTCTTGCTGCTATGTCTAATGCTCCTAAATATTTAATTAGTCTTCAGTAACGAAGACATGTTGACAAACTTTGAGGTAAAATTACAGCGCAGCTACTTGGAACTCAGTGTAAGTATTTACATTTAAACCCTCATGAGCAAAAGGGATAACTTTGATATGCAGAAGTATCACTGTGGGAAATTTTACCTACTGCATGTTTCCACTAAGGTTGATGTACAGATGTCGATGTGTTTGTATTACTTAAAAACTCTAAACAGCTGTAACTGTCAGAGATTCATGTTATGTAACAGTGAGTAAGATAAAGAGCTGAATTTGACTCTGATGCTGTTCAAGGAATCTACATTTTTCTTCAGGAGGGATACCGTGAGCAGTTCTACTTGAATTGATGTGAATTTGGAAAGACTTTTGTCCTTTTTTTGTTATTGAACGCTTAATTGATGTAATTTAGTCCTTGTTCATCAACTTATGGTTACAATTATTTTGAATTTTCAGATTTATTCAGAGATGGGCAGACCTGTTATGCTGATGGGAAGTAAAGTATAAAATATAGTTTGTGTTAAATGTCAATAACTTGACTCCATAGTTACATTAATCTCCTCTCCCTTCTTTCTCTTACCATGTTATGCATCAACACCCAATAGTGGGGAAACCAGTCTACTGCCCATTTCTATGCAGCCATGTTTTGCACCACACAATGTGTTGAGTGAATAATTTATTGATTTCAACCATCAGCAAAGAGTTCTGAGCTCAGTGATGGCTTAGTTGTGATGGCACTGCCTAGTCTGGGAATGGAGCTGAGAGTGCTGTTGTAAAGGAGCACCTTCTCCGTTTTGGTTGGTTTGTGATTTTTAACGTCATCCCTGTATCCAAAGTATGAAAAAGAAATCATCAGTCCTCATGCAGTGGGGGGAGAAAAAGCTGAATTTGACCAAAAATAGATCATGTCAAATTAAAGTCGGTTCATCCCCTTGAGCACTAACAAATTACCTCAAACAGTTTTCAATTTCCCAACCTCATGTGTATGTAACACATCTCTGTGGCATTGGGCTCGTGCTATCGTAGACTGCAGCGGTTCAGGAAGGTAGGTTATCATCACCTTCTCAAGGGAAACGTAGGATGTGTAATAAATCTTATTCCTGACCAGCAATACCCATGTCCCACAAATGAATTTAAAAAATTATGCACTCACCAGCAGCAGAAGGACTTGCCACTGCCTGGGCCTTCCAGGATTTCTACCACTGGCACCATATTTGAAGTCCATTAGGTCAAGCATTGCCTTCCATGAACAGTTGTTTGAAATTCAAGGAACAAGAAGGAAAGAGAAAAGAGCAGGTTCTGAGAGATCACACATGTGACGCAATGACACTTGATTTGTAATCAAACCTTACATTCATAAAAGTATTGCTGCTTTACATCATCATCTGCCTGACTAACTGTCATAGTAACTGTAGTTATAAGTTCAAGACACCTCTCCTGACCACCATTCCAAGTTAGAACCCTGTCTAAGAAAATGCTACTGTTTGTCTAATGCTTAGAGTAGCCTAATATTTTGTCATTGTCCAAGACTGACTGTGGCTCATTAACCTGACTGACTTGGAAAGGCAGCCCTGATCAGTGAGTGACCTGACCCCTGACTGATCTTTGTGCTGCTCCTGCCTGACTTACCACCAATCCCCATACTGGTTGTACCAGACCTGGAGGACAGACCATGGTCCATATCCTGGACTGTAGTGATGGGATTGTTTGATTACGATCAGTCCAATTACCCAAAATTGTGTGTAAACCCCTAACTTAGATTGGACAATGCCCAGCGATTTTCATCTTAATTTGAGTGAAGACTACATCCCATAGATATTCAGACATGTTCATTTGATTGAATGTAAGATGTTTGCCATGTAGCCTGCTGGTGTTTGCCATAGGTGTGACTTTGATGTAGCATGATCCCATAAAACAATGTATCTGCCCTCTTCACTGATTATAGAACATAGAACATTACAGCACAGTACAGGCCCTTCGGCCCTCGATGTTGTGCCGACCTGTCATACCGACCTCTAGCCCATCTAACCTACACTATTCCATGTACATCCATATGCTTATCCAATGACAACTTAAATGTACCTAAAGTTGGCGAATCTACTACCGTTGCAGGCAAAGCGTTCCATTCCCTTACTACTCTCTGAGTAAAGAAACTACCTCTGACATCTGTCTGATATCTTCCACCCCTCAATTTGAAGCTATGCCCCCTCATGCTCGCCGTCACCATCCTAGGAAAAAGGCTCTCCCTATCCACCCTATCTAACCCTCTGATTATTTTATATGTTTCAATTAAGTCACCTCTCAACCTTCTTCTCTCTAATGAAAACAGCCTCAAGTCCCTCACCCTTTCCTCGTAAGACCTTCCCTCCATACCAGGCAACATCCTAGTAAATCTCCTCTGCACCCTTTCCAAAGCTTCCACATCCTTCTTATAATGCGGTGACCAGAACTGTACACAATACTCCAAGTGCGGCTGCCCCAGAGTTTTATACAGCTTCACCATAACCTCTTGGTTCCGGAACTCGATCCCTCTATTAATAAAAGCCAAAACACTGTATGCCTTCTTAACAGCCTTGTCAACCTAGGTGGCAACTTTCAAGGATCTATGTACATGGACACGGAGATCTCTCTGCTCATCTACACTACTAAGAATCTTACCATTAGCCCTGTACTTTGCCTTCCGGTTACTCCTACCAAAGTGCATCATCTCACACTGGTCTGCATTAAACTCCACTTGCCACCTCTCAGCCCAGCTCTGCAGCTTATCTATGTTTCTCTGCAACCTACAGCATCCTTCATCACTATCCACAACTCCACTGACCTTAGTGTCATCTGCAAATTTACTAACTCATCCTTCTACGCCCTCATCCAGGTCATTTATAAAAATGACGAACAGCAGTGGACCCAACACCGACCCTTGCGGTACACCACTAGTAACTGGTCTCCAGGATGAACATTTCCCATCAACTACCACCCTCTGTCTTCTTTCAGCAAGCCAATTTCCGATCCAAACTGCTATATCTCCCACAATTCCATTCCTCCGCAATTTGTACAATAGCTTATCGAACGCCTTGCTGAAATCCATATACACCACATCAACCGGTTTACTCTCATCTAACTGTTTGGTCACCTTCTCAAAGAACTCAATAAGGTTTGTGAGGCACGACCTTCCCTTCACAAAACCGTGCTGACTATCCCTAATCAATTTATTCTTTTCTAGATGATTATAAATCCTATCCCTTTATAACTTTTTCCAACACTTTACCAACAACTGAGGTAAGGCTCACTGGTCTATAATTACCAGGATTGTCTCTACTCCCCTTCTTGAACAGGGGAACCACATTTGCTATCCTCCAGTCATCTGGCACTATTCCTGTAGACAATGATGAGTTAAGGATCAATGCCAAAGGCTTGGCAATCTCCTCCTTGGCTTCCCAGAAGATCCTAGGATAAATCCCATCCGGCCCAGGGGACTTATCTATTTTCACACTCTGTTGGATTTCTAATACCTCTTCCTTGTGAACCTCAATCCCACCTAGTCTAGTAGCCTGTATCTCAGTATTCTCCTCGACAATATTGTCATTTTCTAGAGTGAATACTGTTGAAAAATCTTCATTTAGCACTTCCCCTATCTCGTCTAACTCCACACACAACTTACCACGACTATCCTTGATTGGGCCTAATCTTACTTTTGTCATTGTTTTATTCCTTAAATACCTATAGAAAGCCTTAGGGTTTACCCTGATCCTATCCGCCAGCAACTTCTCATGTGTCCTCCTGGCTCTTCTGAGCTCTCTCTTTAGGCCTTTCCTGGCTACCTCGTAGCCCTCAAGCACCCTAACTGAGCCTTCACATCTCATCCTAACATAAGCCTTCTTCTTCCTCTTGACCAGAGATTCCACCTCCTTCGTAAACCATGGCTCCCGTGCTCTACAACTTCCTCCCTGCCTGACAGGTACATACTTATCTAGGACACACAGGAGCTTTTCCTTGAATAAGCTCCACATTTCTAATGTGCCCATCCCCTACAGTTTCCTTCCCCATCCTATGCTCCCTAAATCTTGCCTAATCTCATCGTAATTGCCTTTCCCCCAGCTATAATTCTTGCCCGGTGGTATACACCTATCCCTTTCCATCACTAAAGTAAACATAAGAGAATTGTGATTGCTATCACCAAAGTGCTCACCTACTTCCAAATCTAACACCTGGCCAGGCTCATTACCCAGTACCGAATCTAATGTGGCTGCTAATGATCACTGCTGGCCAACATGACAAGCTGCTTGATTTTGTATCTGCACTAAAAGGCAAGGCAAGGCAGAAATACTCTAAGATTGTAAGTTCTGAATGGTATACAGCATTGTACAAAAAGTCTTGACATTACAGAGTTGCTGCAAGCTTTCAAGTGAGCGAGCCCAGTGAGAAAGTGAAGAGCCCTGAGATGTACCCTGGTGTGATGTATGATATTCCTATACAGACTTGGCCTTGCAGCAACATTGCAATAAAAATTGTTGGTGTGCCCCAAAGTGCACCTTTGCAGAGGATAACTGTATTCTGACTGAGTCAAACTTGTGCCATAATATGGTGAGGCTGGTGCATTTGAAATGCTGTCATAGACTGTGAATGTATGTAGTCACAATCTGTAGGGCGTGGTCCATGATGGTGGGTCCACTTGCCAACATAGAGGCCCAGAGAAGCAATCAGTGAGCTGGAACAACCAGTTGCCTGCTCTGACTTTCACAATGGAACTGCCGATGTATTCTTTCCTTCTCCTGCAAGAGAGACTGCGTATATATGAAGTTAAGATAGAGAATAATAAGATGTTAATGAATACAAATGGACCTCTCACTGTAGCATAATGGGATTCACATCTTGTAATTCCAATCTTGATTGGCAAGTTTAAATTTTCACTTCTCGCTGCAAAGGATGCAATTTTTTCAGTCTCCCATATTTTTCCAACTGATTTGCCAATGTCCATGTTTTCAGGGGCAGGAAAAGTTCAGCTTATCAAGCCCCAAACAGTAAAAAAAAGTCACTATATCCCATACAGCTAAAAAGCTCCAAGGGAGATGATTGGTATTGAAAATCTTATTTCATACGCATTTAAGTCCTGGTTGCCCTGCTATTAAAAGGACATTATTAAATTGGAGAGGGTTCAGAAATGATTTACCAGGATGTTGCAGGAAATGGAAGGTTTAAATTATAAAGATGGACTGGGTAGGCTGGGACTTTTTTCACGAGTATGGGAGATTGAGGAGTGTTAAAGAGGTTTATGAAACCATGAGAGCATGGATAAGCTGTATAGCAAGGGTTCTTTCCCTGTAGTGAGGGAGATCAAAATTAGAGCAGATATTTTTAAAGTGCAAGGAGAAAGATTTAAAAAAGGACATGAGAGGCAACATTTTTACAGAGTGGTTAATGTATATGCAGTGAACTGCCAAAAGAAGAGATGGATGCAGCTATGATTACAACATTTAAATAACATTTGGATAAGTACATGCATAGGAAAGGTTTGGAGGAATATGGGCTGCAGCAGCACTACAGTTGTGGAATGGTTGTGTTGTTAGAGTTTTCAAGAGAACTGGGTTAATAAAACAGAGATCCGAAACTCTAATTCAATGAATGTAGTTTTAGAATTTTAATGTGTTTTTAAAAAGTGATGGGGAAAATTGAGTTTAAAAGAAAGGAGCTGCTGACCCCACAAGGTATGTAAGTGTTTTTACAATATTCCTTATAGAGCAGGGAGAGTAGAAATTACACACACCCCGTGTCCCCCCAACCCCAACAACCTGTCTTCCAGCCCGCAAGGAAACCTTCAAGCTCATCATGGTCTCTTTCGTGGCCTCTCTGTCTTACTTTTTCCCTCTCACTCGCTCTCCCTTTCTCCCACTCTGCACACCTCCAACTCCAGCACCTCTCTCTCCCTAAATGCTGTTATGTTAATTTTGATCTTCCTTCAGCCCCATCCCTCTCCACCTCTCCCTGTTGTATTCACTCCAGTTCCAATGCCTGTATTATCATTCATGCAAAGTTTTTTAATGGAATTTTTGAGAGTGTCTGACAGTAAGATTTTCATTTTCCTTTTTCGCTGTGCCCTGTCAGAGCAGCATCACACCCTTTTCCTCCTCCCTTGCTCCTCTCCCCAATCTCAATTGTCAGGGATAGTCTCAAGGGATACCCACTGTGGTCTTAAGCCACTGGCTTCAGGATAGCAATTAGATGGCTATGAGACAGCAATCTGAAGAAATAAATTATAATGAGATCCTGTCATAAAAATCAGCAGAACTTCCATGGCCTGGACTCTGCTGGATATGTTGGCTGTTTTCAGTTGAATCCTCCTTGCCAAACATATTAGGACCATGGAACTGGCTTTTCGGATAACAGTAGTGTCATGATAGCAGTGTGATAAAACTAACTAGTGAAAATTCTTGGCTTTAAATGGATTCAGCATCTTAATACACAGTGACATCTTAATACTTTGCACTAATGCAGAAAATGGGATTCACTCTGTTTCCAATAAACATTTGACAGAGAGCAGCATCAAATGAGAATGTAAACTTGTGGGAGCTTGTAGTGTTGCAGTCTGAATATCAAGCAGCAGAGTAAAAGCATCTTATTTACATCTTCCTGGAAAGGTGTCAAGAACATATTCTTCGACTTCTTGTTGATCTTGGAGTGTGGCCATTTCTGCTTTAAATGCTAATTATACACTCGCAGCCTTTGGTACTGGCTCTTGATTAGAAACTATGTTTAAGAATTAGTTTGTCCTGTTAAGAATTTTAAAGTAGTATGAGATAAAATCCCCAATGGTCCCACAAAGTGGATGGTTGCAAAATTCACTTGTTGCTTATTCATGTTGTGAAGCTGTTCCCATTTACAGGGCTGGAATTGATCATTATTATTAAGGGATAGCATGAGCAGTGGCAAACACCGGGACACCTACCTTGAAAAAATGCCAGAATTCTGGGACTGATGGTTGAGCAAAGTGGTGTAGTAAGGACATCACTTGCGAACAAAGAACAGATCTGACTGCTTCTTATTTACTTTTGAAGTGGGGGGAACGTGATGAAATTGTCACCACGGCTAGTAATTCCAACACTAAGATGATGTACGAGATACACAAATCCCACCGCAGCAGTTGGAATTTGGACTTTTTTTAAATCTGGAATTTAAAGGGAAATAATGGGGCAACTCAAGATGAACAACCAGCTAGCAACCCTCACATCCTGTGAAAGAATTTTTATAAGTGTGCATCAGGCAAAATTGGACAGGTGGTGCGTGGCTCACGATTTGATCTGCATGTGTTCTAACCTAATATGTGACGGAGATGGGGAATTTATCACAACTGTATCCATGGGCTGGAAAGCCAGTGAAAGAGAGCTGTGCCCTAATTCCTGACCTGTCTCTCTTCCAGAGTAAGTTGAAGGACCAATTCTGCACTTTATTAACGCAAGTAATTTTCCTATGTTTTGTTGTGAAAGAAGCTGGAAACAATCATATCTGCACATTTGTTTCTGTGAACATAATTTGCTAACTTGTGGCCTGAATAAATTAGACTTCATTAGATTTAATCTACATTTATAATTGACTCCAGAACACACACTTGCCATAATTTACATAAAATGGAAAAAATTGACAGAGGCCAATCATCTGAAATAAAAGCAATGTCTGATGAAACATAGCTGGTTCTGTCTCTATAAAGAAAGAGATCATGTCATTTTATCAGTCATGAGCAACCAGCAACTGAAAATAGGTGTACACTAGTAGTAAGAGCTGCTGATGCTGGAGTCACAGATAACACACTGTGGAACTGGAGGAGCACAGCAGGCCAGGCAGCATCAGAGGAGCAGGAAACATGACGTTTCAGGTTGGGACCCTTCTTCAGAATTTCTGAAGGTACCTCAATATGTGTAGATGCCTAAAGCCCACCTCACGTAATTTTCAACCAAGTGATTGAGCAGATTTGATACAGTGTGGAGCTAGAGGAACATTGCAGGTCAGGCAGCATCAGAGGAGCAGGGAAGTTGACATTTCAGGTTTACACTCTCATTAAGACTGGGGAGGGGTTAGGCAGCTCAGAAATAAATAGTGTGGGAGTGGTGAGGCTAGGGGAGGTAGATGGAATGGTGATAGGTTGGTGCAGGTAGTGGGTAGTGGAGATTTGTCACTGGGAAGGGTGGGGATGATAGGTGAGCAAGAACGTGGACAGGTTGTGTCAGATCAAGGACGTGGCAATGAGAGAGGGTTGGACGTGATGTGGCCTACTCTACATCAGTGAGACCAAGCGCAGACTCGGTGACCAACTCACGGAGCATTGGAACTCTGTACGCTATAATCAACAACGCCTTCCAGTTGCTAACTATTTTAACTCTCCCTCCCACTCTCTTGGTGACATGCTCATCCTGGGCCTCTTCCAATGTCACAATGATGCCATTTACAAACCGGAAGAACAACACTTCATATTCCGCCTTAGAATTCACCAGTTTTAAAATCTCCCCACCCACAGCCTCCTCCCATGTTCAACCCATCCTCTCATCCCCATGTCCTTGACCTGACACAACCTGTTCATCATCTTTCTGACCTATCTGTCCCACCTTTCCCAGTGATCAATCTCCAATACCCCCTACTTGCATCCAACTATCACTATCCCACCTATCTTTCCTCAGCCCCACCCACCCCTCTATTTATTTCTGAGCTCCTTCTCCCTAACCAGCCCTGATGAAGGGGCTAAACCCAAAATGTCAACTTTCCTGCTCCTCTGATGCTGCCTGACCTGCTGTGTCCCTCCAGCTCCATGCTGTATTGACTCCAACTCCAGCATCTGCAGTTCTTGATATCTCCCAGTGGCTGAGCGGGTTGTCTGCCTGACACGTGATGCTGCTTAAAAATGTAAGTGAAGATCCATAAGGCTCCAATTGCAATTTTCAAGCATAATAGCATTCAACAGACACTGTCCATTCATATCAGTAAGCAGCTTAAACAGGGGCCACCAGAAGCCACACAGAAGTTAGAGCAGGAAATGCTGATGGGGGTGAAATTGATCCCACCAGTAGTGTGGAGTAGTCTTTTAGTGAAATGGCAGCTTCAATTGAGAAGAGAACCGAGGGGTGCCAGTCACTACCTAAGTCTTCCTTAGGCCAGAAACCAGCTCTATTTACTGCTGGCTTGTCAAAGGAACTCACACCACCACTGGCACAATGCTCTTCCACGCAATTTGAAAATCCTATCCCTTAGAGGATATCAGTGTATCATGTCTAGCATGACATGATGAATAGTCCGAAAGCTGCACACATTAACAACAGAACTTGAAGGGAGATGGGACATGATGATAAAATTGACAGAATCTGGAAAGTTAGTAACATCTACCAGGTGGATGACCTAAACTTTCATAGAATTATCGGTAATTTTGATCAACTAACCAAAGACCTTACACCAACATAATGCTTCAGTTACACCTTTCATTACATTTCAAAGTCAGGCACACTGCCAGAAGAGAGTGTCTCATCGGACAATCTCACTACACTCAAATTGTTCAACATCATACACTCCACTTCTTACATCAAAAGCCCTGAAATACACGCCATCTGCAAGATACATGAAGGCTGATTTTAACTTTGAGCAGTAATGGAAAGTGCACAGTAGCAAATCAACTGCACGTTATACATCCTGTTCAAATCTCCTTACGCTCGGCATCTAAGGAATGATAAATCAAGCAGAGGAAAAACAAGCAGCTAATTCATTATTATACATTGCCAAACTCTGACAAAAGTTGGAAATATAGAAAATAGGAGCCGGAGGCGGCTGTTTGACCCTTTCAGCCTGCTGTGCCATTCAATATGATCATGACTGATCAGCTAACTCAGTGCTCATATGGGACTCAGTATGGGACTTTCTATGCATATTCTTTGATTACTTTATCCTAAGAACTACATCTGACTCCTTCTTGAAAACATTTGCTATTTTAGCCTCAACTGCTTTCTCTGGCAGAGAATTTCACAGGCTTATCACTGTCTAGGTGAAGAAATTTCTCCTCATTTCAGTCCTAAATGGCCTACTCTTAGAATGTGACCCCTGGTTCTGGACTGTCCACTTATCAGAGATACCCTTTCTGCTTCCCCTTTCCAGTCCTGTAGGAATTTTATCAGTTTCTATGAGATTCCCCCCTTATTCTTTTAATCTGCAGTGAATACAGAACAGTACAGCGCAGGAACAGGGCCTTCTGCCCACCATTTCTGTGCCAACCAGGATGCCATTTTAAACTGATTACATCTGCCTGCATACGTTACAAATACTTTTATTCTGTGCCTGTTCACGTGCATGGCTAAATACCTCTTGGACATTACTAATGTACCTGCTTCTACCACCTCTTATTGGCAGCATGTTCCAGACATCTATCTTTCTCTTGTGTTAAAAAAAACTTGCCTTGCACATCCCCTCCAAACTTTCCCTTATCATTTTAAACCTGTGCCCCCTAGCCTTTGACATTTTCACCCTGGGTAAAAGACTCCAACTATCCGCTCTATCCATGCCTCTCATAATTTTATATACTTCTATCAAGTTGCCGTTCAACTTCGAAAGCTCAAGTAAAAGCAACCCAAGTTTGTCTAACTCCTCCTTATAACTAATACCCTCCAATCCTGGTAAACCTCTTTTGCACCCTTTCCAAAGTCTCCATATCCTTCCTGTAGTGTGGTGACCAGATTGTAAACATAACTCCAAATATGGCCTGACTAAAGTTTTATACAGCTGCAACATGAGTTGCCAACTTTCATACTCCGTGCCCCGACCAATGAAGGCAGCATGCTGTCCACCCTCTTTACCACCTCATCCATCTGTGTTGCCACTTTTAGGGAGCTATGGACTTACACCCCAGGATCTCTCTGTTTATCAGTGCTCCTAATGGTTGTGCCATTTATTATGTGTTTTCTCCTGCATTTGACCTCCCAAAATGTGTCACCTCACACAATAAACTGCATTTGTCATTTCTCTGCCCAAATTTCCAACAGATCTTTTTCCTGCTGTATATTTTGACAACCTGCCTCTATAATTCAACCAATTTTCCTATTGTCTGCAAACTTATTAATCTGACCATCTTTATTTTCATACACGTAATTTATATATATTGGAAAACAACTGAGGTCCCAGCATGGAATCTTGTGGAACACTAGTGGTCACAGACCTGTGGTCAGAAAAACACCCTCCACAACTACACATGGACGTACATGGAATAGTATAGGTTAGATGGGCTTGAGATCGATATGACAGGTCGGCACAACATCAAGGGCCGAAGGGGCTGTACTGTGCTGTAATGTTCTATGTTCTATAGTCTCCTACGACCAAGCCAATTTTGTATCTAACTTACTGATCCAGGTTCACTTCTTATGTCAGTCCTGCCATCCCAGGAATGAGTCTGCTAAACCTTTGTAGCACTCCCTCCATAGGCCTCCTCAGATAAGGAAGCCAAAATTACACATAATACTCCAGGTCTGACCATTGACCTGTACAATTGTAGCAAAGTCCAAGTAAATGCTTAGTACTGCAGCAACATAGCACCAGGGACCCGGGTTCGATTCCAGCCTTGGGCAACTGTCTGTGTGGAGTTTGTACATTCTCCCTGTGTCTGCGTGGGTTTCCTCCGGGTGGTCCGGTTTCCTCCCACAGACCAAAGATGTGCAGGCTAGGTGGATTGGCCATGCTAAATTGCCCATGGTGTTCAGGGGTATGTGGGTTATGGGGGGTGGGTTTGGGTGGGATGTTCCAAAGGGCGGTGTGGACCTTTTGGGCCGAAGGGCCTGTTTCCACACTGTAGGGTATCTAATCTAAACCACATACACCAGCTCCCATTAACAACTCCAGTATTTACACCCTCTTAAAATTCCAGTAGATTTGTCAAGCATGATTTCCCTTTTGTAAGTCCATGCTTACTCTGTCTGATTCTTTCATTGTTTTCCAAATGCTCCATTATTAAATCTTTTGTTTTGGATTCTAGCATTTTCCCACTGCCAATGTCAGGCTACTCAATCTATAATTCCCTGTTTTTCTCTCTCTCTATTTTTAAATACAAGATATATACAGGGTAAATACAGCTAGCCTCCAAACCATAGGAATCGTTGCAGGGTCTACAGAATCTTGAAATGTGATCACCAACACATCCACTATTCTTTAAGTGTTCTTGGATGTAGATTTTTGATCCCTGGGGATTTATCAAACTTTAACCACATCAACTTCCCCAGCACCATAGCACTGCTAATACTGATTTCCTTCAGTTCCTTCCTGTCACTAGACATGATGATCACCAAAATCTTTGGGATGTTATTTGTATCCTCAAAGTCTGTATTTAATTAGTCTTTTATCTCTTTGTACCCATTATAACTTCCCCTATATATGACCATAAGAAACAGTTCACAGTCATTTAATAACCCACTGTGTGTCTTCTAGATTGAGCAGTGGTCTGGCCAAACTTCAGCAATTCAACACTACTTTTCTGAGACAGACAGCATGAAAGTCCCTCCAGGTATTTCACCCCATTTCAATTCTGTACTGGATGGAATAGAACTACTGAGCCAGATTCAGGGTAGTACATTACAGCTCTTATGTGCTTTATGAATTTACTAAGAAATATCTTTCCAGTGTTATGAGGCAATGAACAGTTTCAATTCGATCTCTACTAACATGGGAAAATAGCTGCAATTTGTCTTTGTGCTAAGATTCTGGGCTGAATATAGTCATTTAACAATATTTGACCTATTCATTAGCTTGAGGCAAAACATCTGAACCCTTCTGATTTCAATGCCCTCTTGTCCCTCAGTCAGAGAGCTGCCCACCAATGCAACGTCTGGCAGCTTTGTTTGGTCTGCGCAGATATACCAAGAGTTACACTAGCATGCCCTTGTGAGTGCTGCAAGGAGGGTGGAAAGAAGAGGTAAGATGGCATGAATGTAGAAGGTAGGTTGAAATGTGAGAGGGGGTTTCAGTGGGCACAAGGTGCTTGATCAGGAAGCACTCCCCTTACCCTTTAGTCCACTTACCAGCCCTTCAAATCTTTCGGCCTTCTGTTCTGGAACCTGGCATCAATCTCCCGTGCTGTGGCTAAAATCCTAGCAGTGATGGGTGATCTTTAAGTGGTCATTAAATGATCACCCAAGGCCCTCAATTGGCCAGTGGGTGATCAAGCTACCTGGTGTCTGTTCCACTGTAGGCCTTTTACTGGCAGGACAGTGGTTGTGAGGAAGGCAATATGCGGAATGTCCAATTATGTCCTTTACCCCCCTACCTGCATCCCATCTTCAAGGGGCGTGTAAAGGTTTTGGTGTCTGTCACACCAACAACATGAAATATCAATTCAACTTCAAACATGAAAAGTTAAGTCTGTAATCAGCTAAAAAAAAACAAATATGGTTCCTGCAGCAAAACTACATATTTCCTTGTCATTGGCTGCAAAAATAAAGCAAGGAGTAGTTTCTCATAAAAGCAGTAGTGTTAATTTCATTTATTATTGACTGAGGTTAAATTCCTTTCTACCATGCACATCTCTGAGCTTTTAATTCAACACAGGGGGCATAAACACCTATTTTACATTTCTTTGGAAAAAAAAATTGTTAAAATGAAATGGGAACTAGTAAAATATCCCAAACAAATGTTCCTGTTTATTGAGGACAAATATTGTGTCAGTCAGTCTATTTAACTACTTGAAAAATGTCCTACTACATCACCCCCAAAACAAATGAAGCATTCTGCTAGAAAACAGCCCACAGCAAGCACAATTGTCAGATGCCAGTATGCTTACCATCGTGAGTGACAAAATAAAAAGTGAGCAAACTGAATCCTACTTAAATGCAGTTTTGTTTCAGAGCAAGTTGTTTGCTGCCAAGCCTTTATTCCCATTTAGAACCATTGGAAATTCAGCCCATCAAGACTTGCAATCAGACACAGCAAAATAATAAAATGTTCAGTCAACAAAGTTTTATAAAATAATTTCCAGCTGCAAGAAGCTCCTGCTATAAGTAGTACATGCTCCCCATAGGAAAGAAACAGCAGGATTGACCTAACGTTGTTGCAAGTGATTTAAAAAAGAAAGCTCGAATTGTACAGTTCTTCCCCAGCTCTGAATTCAACCGCATTAAATAAATCTTTGAAGTTTCCTACCCTCAAGCATTAAAACAAAATAAATGACTTTTATGAACACAAAACAGCTGCAAAATTCGATAAGGCTAGCAGTGGGTACAGGGATGGATTGTGATGCACTTATATTGCTTCTGATACAGATATTCACAAACTTCATATTGTCTGCTTGTTGAAATGGCTGTGCGTGCAGTCAGTCCTAAACATCCTTTGAGTGGTTGCATCCCTGAGAGGGGGTGTAAATTGCTCAAAATGAGCACCATCTAAAATGCTACTTAAACTTAGCCTGCTGTTGTCAAAAGTCATCTTTTCCCTCTTAAAGGGTTGGTGCATTCTGGCCGAATTAGGTTTTGGAGCTGGTATCGGAAGAGAGTCTGAGCACGTAGAACAAGACACAGGAGGGCAGACAGCATAAAGAGTCCAGAGTTTAAAAACTGCATTGGAGGAGATGTAGAGGAGGAAAGATGTCAACCATACATAGGTAGATAGGAGGTTCTGAAGATACGTTGTCAGAATAAAATGGCACTAGATAACTGACACCCCATATCCACAAAGAACTGGATGCAGTGTTGCAAAGAGTTCAGTAAGATTACATGAACAATTAAAGTCAGTAAATGCATCTTCGTGAGTCACATATGTTATGAAGTTTTGCAAAGTAATCATGAATTGGATGGCAGTTTGTGTATACAGACCACAACCCCCTCATCCTTTTGGAAAGATTTAAGGACAAGAATATGAGTCTATTTCATTGGATCTGATGTTACAGGCCTCTAATTTACAGATTGTAAATATTATGGGTTGTAAAAATATTACTGCAGTCACATTATTGCAGGTTTAAAAGAAAATGTATAGATGAGGTAGAACCTGTATAATCCAATATTATATAAGTATGCAGAATTATCATGAAAGGTACAACTTTAGATTACTGACATATGTTTCTCATGATATTGGTGTTAACATTTAAAAAAAAAGAAACTATCTTTTCATAATGAAGTTTTTTTCTAAAGAGGAAGAGGTGTTAGAAAGTTATATAGAGCCATCATGAATTAGAATGCAGGAAACTAGAATTTCTAAATAGATGATAGAGGAGAAGAGTTCCTCGCTGCTTTTAGCAGTAAACTGCTTTTCTAAGCTTGGAGATTTATACAGAAAATAAATGTGTCTGTATGTGGCTCAAGGTGTATAGCCAGTTCTGAAATGTATCAATTGGCTGTGTGATTGGAAACCTTAGATTTGTTTTTGATATTTTGTCAACTAGCTGGAATCAGCCGCGTAATTTAAACCAAGCAATTAACATTTGAAAGCCAATTGAATTTAAATCTGATGGTTTTGACAACCTTGGATCAGTGCTACAATAAGAAAATTGATATGCCATCCAAGGTATGAAAGCAGAGGGTTTTTGAAAATCAGTGTGGGAGCAAACTGCCATCTGAGAAATAAGCATCTAGCTCTCACAAGAAACTGCTAAGCTATCAAAGAAAATACCATCTATCCATAAAAGGTACCGTGGCACTTCTGCCTAATAGTCCTCACAGAAGATATCCCAGAGAAAACACCCCTGACAGCCAGATCAGCAGAAGAAAGGTGTTTATGACTTGAGAACAGCAGAAGGCAGGCGTGTCAACATTGAGAGACTAAGTTTTATTTCATTTTATTCTTGCTTGGATTTATATAAGTGGGGCCTGTGTTTATTAGAACAGCATACCAATAGAATTTAGTTCAGTTAGGGAATAGTTAGTAGCTAAGGGGGAATTGTTTGATTTGTTAGTTATTCTGTAATTTGTTCACTGTTAGGGTTAAATAAATAACTTGTTACTTGTTACTCATAAAGTGAATATCGGGATTTTCTTTTATTTAACCTCCCCTTCTCCATAACAGTTTAACAGATGAGGTGAAGTGAGGCGAGCTTAACTTGGTGTCTCGGATTTAATTATTAGAAGGGTACCTTTACTCCCACTGTAACAGATTGGGGGCTTGTGTTTCGATTTTAACTATCAGAGAGGTTCAACCTCCTCTTCCCAACACATACCATCAATTGTTTTGCCAGCCTTGCACATTGCTCAATGTGGAACATTCGCATTATTCAATTATAGATAATTCACGTATCATGACAGTTGCATTCTTGTGTGACCTCGCACTGTAGAAAAACACACTATAAAAAAAACCATAGAAAATTGCATCATAGGAAAGTTGTTATAGAAAATCAGTATACTGTACAGTAGAATGTTGGCATTAACCAAACAGCATACACTATTCATCAATTGCATTACAGCCAATTTGCATTATAACAGAAACACCTGTACCAAGAATCTCTATAAATTATGACTCATGCCTCTCATTGTTTCTTGGTTCTTGTTGGCTATCCTTAAATGAATTCTTATTCTATGCTAAAACGTTGCTTCAATCTCTGGACTCCGAAGCTTAGGTAACAACCTCTTGTAAGACACATTGTCAAATGTTTTCAGGAAATTCATATATAGTACATCTCACAGGTATCCCCCTTAGCTACGTTGCCAGTTATACCTCGAAAAAGTTAATGATTTCTTCTTAGTTTAACTATGTTGTTGCTGCCCAATCATATTATGATTTTTCAAGTGTCCTGTTATCGCATTCGGAATAGATGTCAACATATATGTACTGCTGCCATGCTAACAGGCCTGCCTTTTTCCTGTCTCCCTACTTTCTTGGTCAGAAGTCACATGACACCAGCTTACAGTCCAGCAGGTTTATTTGAAAGCACAAGCTTTCCGAGTGCTGCTGCTTCATCAGATGAAGCTAAGTAAAACACTCAGACACAGACTTTATAGGCAGAGAGATAAAAAAAATCATGCAAATGGTGTGAGTGGTATTTCGACAGGCTGAATCACAAGTTTCTGCAGATGATCAAAAACATTGGACAGTGTGAGTAAAATGTCACCAGCTGAATAGCAAGTGAAACGATGACCTAAGCTCCAACTAATTGAGGCAGAGAGATAATTATAAAATGGTGCTGGAGACAAATCAAATAGCTGGAATAACAATAGATGTAAGAGTCGCATGCCAAGGGTCTAACCAAAGGAACAAGTAATCCAAAACTGTAGAAACTAATAAAGGTAGAGAGATATAACAAGTTACCGGGATGATGGTATCAAAATAGGACAGTAAGGAAGATTTTACAAGTACAGAATGGTATGGTTGGGTTACACGTAGTGCAATATAAACCCAAGATCATGGTCGAGGCCACCTTCAATAGACAATAGACAATATGTGCTGGAGTAGGCCATTCGGCCCCTTAAGCCAGCACCAACATTTATTATGATCACGGCTGATCATCCATAATCAGTATTCTGTTCCTGCCTTATCCCCATAACCCTTGATTCCACTATCTTTAAGAGCTCTATCCATCTCTTTCTTGAAAGTATCCAGAGAGTTGGCCTCCACTCCTTTCTGGGGCAGAGCATTCCATATATCCACCACTCTCTGGGTGAAGAAATTTTTCCTCAACTCTGTTCTAAATGGCCTATCCCTTATTTTTAAACTGTGTCCTCTGGTTCTGGACTCACCCATCAGCGGAAACATGCTTCCTGCCTCCAGAGTGTCCAATCCCTTAATAATCTTATACACCTTAATCAGATCCCCTCTCATCCTTCTAAAGTGTATACAAGCCCATTCGCTCCAATCTCTCAACATATGATAATCCCGCCATTCTGGAAATCGACCTCGTGAACCTACGCTGCACTCCCTCAATAGCAAGAATGTCCTTCCTCAAATTTGGAGACCAAAACTGCACACAATACTCCAGGTGCGGTCTCACCAAGGCCCTGTACAGCTGCAAAAGGACCTCTTTACTCCTATACTCAATTCCTCTTGGTATGAAGGCCAGCATGCTATTAGCTTTCTTCACTGCCTGCTGTACCTGCATGCTTGCTTTCATTGACTGATGTACAAGAACACCTAGATCTCGTTGTACTTGCCCTTTAAGTTACTTGACTCCATTGAGTCATAGGTACTGAACTTGGCTATCAATATCTGCTTGGCCGAATGGCCTACTCCAGCACCTATTGTCTATTGGCGATTCTGCATTGTTATTTATCTTGGAGGCTGCTTATCTGAAGATCAGAGGCGAAGTGTCCTTGACCACTGAAGTGTTCCCTTGTCAGGCGATTGTTGCACAGTGTCCATTTATCCATTGCCATAGTGTCTGCATGGTCTTGCCAATAAACTGTGCCTTGGGGTATCCTTGCCTGCAGTGTATGAGGTAGACAACATTTGCCGAGTCACATGAGCATCTGCTATGTATGTGCTGGATGATGTTCCCAAGTGGGATGATAGTGCCAATGTTGATGCTGTGGCATATCTTGAAGAGGTTTGTGTGGCAGGGTTGTGTGGTGCTATAGTTGATGTTTTCCTGAAGTTTGGGTAGTTTGCTGCAAACAGTGGTCCATTTAAGGTTTGGTAATTGTTTGAAGGCAAGAAGTGGAGGCGTGTTATTGATCTTGTGCATTGTCATAGATGACATGTTGAAGTCTGCAAAGATCATGGCATAGTTTCTGCGTTCCAAGGAAGTACTGAAAAATGAGGGGTATTGTGTTAGCCGTGTCTTCCACGATTCTTCCACAAACCCCAAGATGTCAGCAGCAAATCCAATGAAACAACCTACGGACCTGAACATCCAACAGAGAGGTGCGCAGTGCAGTGACAAAGAAGAAAGCTTTGAATTGGAACCCTCAGGAAGGCTGCTGCCCTAGGCTCAACATGTATGCTCAAGCATCTGGAAATCTGTTAATCTGTTCATCAGCTGTGCTCACAAGATAGAAGAGCCTCACCCAAGCCCAACGCAATGCCATTTATGCTCTCAACATCACCTGCAACATTGTCATCAAACCAGCTGACAAAGGAGGAATCATTGTCATACAAGATAGAGTGGATTATTGCAAAGAAACATACTGACAACCGAACAACCAGGAGATCCAACCAAAGAACATACCCTTCATCTCAACAAACTGATAAAGACCTTTGATCCAGAGTATCCAATGCACGCTCATTCCACATACTTCTTGCATTGGAGTCTTCCTCTGCCTTCTGAAAATACACAAAGCCAACACACCTGGATGTCCCATTGTATCAGGCAAAGGGACCCTGTTTAAGAACCTCTCTAGCTATATCAAGGGCATCTTGAAGCCTATTATACAAGGAACCCCAGCTTCTGTTGCGACACTACAGATTTGTTAAAGAAACTCAGCACCTCTGGGCCATTTAAATCAGGAGCATTCTTCATCACAATGGACATTTCGGCAGTCTACACCAGCATCCCCCACAGTGATGGCATTGCTACAACAGCCTCAGTTCTTAACGCCAACAACTGCCAATTTCCAGATGCCATCCTACGACTCATCTGTTTCATCCTCGACCATAACGTCTTCAGCTGTGACAACCAGCTCTTTGTTCAGACACACGGAATATCCATGAGGACCAAATTTGCACTCCTATATGTAAACATTTTCATGCACAAATTCAAGCACGATGTCTTTGCTGCATGGGACTCTGAAACAGAACTGTACATCAGACACACCAATGACATTTTCTTCCTTTGAACTCATGGTGAGGAAACACTGAAACGACGACAAAATGATATCCAGGATAATAGAATGTGAGGCTAGATGAACACAGCAGGCCAAGCAGCATCTCAGGAGCACAAAAGCTGACGTTTCGGGCCTAGACCCTTCATCAGAGAGGTCTGATGAGAGCTCTCTGATGAAGGGTCTAGGCCCGAAACGTCAGCTTTTGTGCTCCTGAGATGCTGCTTGGCCTGCTGTGTTCATCCAGCCTCACATTCTATTATCTTGGAATTCTCCAGCATCTGCAGTTCCCATTATCTCTGACAAAATGATATCAACAAGTTTCGTCCCACCGTCAGGCTTACCACGGACTACTCTTCAGAATCAGTCTCATTCCTGGTCAGACGCATCTCCATCAAGGACAGTCACCTCAGCATCTCACTCTACCGCAAGCCCAAGGATAACCTCATAATTCTTCCATCGAGAACATATTAAATAAACCATCTCCCATAAACAAGCCCTATGTATACACGAGAACTGCTGGGATGAGCAGGAACGTGATGGACACTACAGGTGCTGAAAGAAGCCTTCATAAAAATAGGACATGCTGCTCAAATCATCGATCACGCGTTCTGATGTGCCACAGTGAAAAACCACAATGACCTCAGAAGATAGACACATGACACATCTGATAGAGTACTCTTCATCGTCCAGTATTTCCCCAGAGCGGAGAAACAATATCATGTTTCCCGCAGCTTCAACATGTCAAAAATGACGATGAACATCTCGCCAAGGTCATCCCCATGCTTCCACTTCTCACCTTAAAACGACTGCCAAACATTAAACAGACCATTGTTCGTAGCAAACTACTCAGCCTTCATGACAACATCAACCACAGCACCACACAACCCTGCCACGGCAACCGCTGGAAGACATGCCAGATTGTCGACATGGACCCTCACTTCACACATGGGAACACCACCCACCATGTATGTGGCAGATACTCATGTAACTCAGCCAAATTTACCTACCTCATATGCTGCAAGCAAGGATGCCCCAAAACATGGAATATTGGCAAGAGCATGCAGAAGCTGTGACAACGAATGAATGGACACTGCACAACAATTGCCAGACGGAAATTTTCCCTCCTGGTCAGGAAGCACTTCAGTGGTCAAGGGCATTCAGAATCTGATCTCTGGAAAAGCATCCTCCAAGGCGGCCTTCAAGATATAGAACAATGCTGAGTTGCCAAGCAGAAACTGATAGCCACGTTACGTATCCATGAAGATGGCCTAAATCGTGACCTTGTGTTCATGTCACACGATGTGTAACCCCACCATACACTTCTGTATTTGTAAACTCTTCATTACTGTCCTGTTTGACACCATCACCTTGGTATATTGTTGTGATTTTTGTATCAATTCGTTTGTACAGTTTTGAATTACTTCATCCTTTGGTTAGACCCTCAGCATGTGACTCTTGTACCTATCATGTTAATCCAGCTATTTGGTTTGTCTCTACACATATTTTATTTTTATATTTTGTAATTATCACTCTGCCTCAATTAATTGGATCATGTAGGTCATCCCTTCATTTGCTATTCAGCTGTTGACACTTTACTCACACCATCTGACCACTTTTGATCACCTGCAGAGATTTGTTACTTGTCCCTGTCAGCACTCCACTCACACCATTTGTATGATCTTTAGACCTCTCTGCCTGTAAATTCTGTGCCTATGCGCTTTTATTCATTTCACCTGATGAACGAGCAGCTGTCTGAAATCTTGTGATTTCAAGTAAACCTGTTGGACTATAACTGGGTGACATGTGATATCTGACCTTGTCCATGCCAGTCCAACATCGGCATCTCCACATCGTGGCCTCCTTTCTGGACCAGCATGATTATATGTGCTATCTTCTAAGAAGCTATTGTAGAATTTTGAGAATGATGAAAGATCAAAACAAATGAGTTCAGTTTCTCTGTAGCGTCTTCTCTTAATACTTTAGGATGTTGGCCATTAGGTCTGTGGAATTTAATGACTTATAGTACCGTTAATTTCTCAAATTCCTTTTCTTTACTAATATTATTGATTTTCAGTTTCTTACATTTACTAGAACGCTAGTTCTGCAACAGGATAGGAATAACCATAATGTATACCATTTAATTACATCCCTGTCAATGCTTTTCAGAAGGAGTTATTAGAGTTTGGAAGGTGTCATGTGTTTAGTACATGACTTTGACCATGTTGTACGTGAGTACATGAGTTGGACCAGTGTGTGTGTGCTGCGTGGAGGTTGCACTGGCTTACCAATATGGTTTTTGCCCATTGTTTAAAAGAATGAAGGGTGATATAATCCTGGTAAGGAGTGTAACAAGTTGGATAACCTCACTGGGGAAGCTAATACATTGGGTTAAAATCTCAGAGTCAGATACGACAGGACCAGGATGAAGATCATACGTTTTCACTCAGGTTCATGAATCTTCTTAATTTTCTACCCAGTGGACTATGGATGTTCAGTCATTAAATATTTTCAACACGTAGATTGGCAGATTTGGGGATGCTAAGGGAATTAAGTGATATGGGGATAGCACAGAGTGTTGGAAATCCATCATAACCTTAATGAATGGTGGAGCAAGCCAGAAAGGCCAAATGGCCAACTCCAACTTCTATTCCTATGACAGAAAAAGTGAAACACCCTCAATTCTTAAAAGAGTGTACGAGATGTTCTAAATTGTTCTATATGGCAGTTAGTGTCTGAAAAGATTAACTGACATCATGAGATAAACTCCACCTATCAAGATATAGCTGACTGTTCCTGGAAGATATTAACCAGTGTATACAAACCAGTTTTCTTAGTTGTACCATAATGTTTCAGCAGCAGTTTGTGGGCTTACTCTTAGATACACCCTGAGATCTTACCAAGGACTGTTGTGTATCTCAGATATCATGTTGCAGCTGTACAAGACATTGGTACAGTGATATTTCCTGCTATAGGAAGGATGTTATTAAACTGGAAAGGGTGCAAAAAGATTTACAAGGATGTTATTGAGACTGGAAGGTTTGAGTTATAAGGAGAGGCTGGATAGGCTGAGACTTACCTCACTGGAACGTAGAAGGCTGAGGAGTGACCTAATAGAGGTTCCTAAAATCACGAGGGGCATAGATAAGGTGAATTGCCAATGTCTTTTGCCTAGGATAAGGGAGTCCAAAACTAGAAAGCATAGTTTTAAGGTGAGAAGAGAAAGATTTAAAAGGGACCTGAGGGGCAACTTTTTCACACAGAGAGGGGTGGGTAAATGGAATAAGCTGCCAGAGGAAGTGGTAGAGGCGGATACAATTACGACATTTAAAACACATTTGGACAGGTGCATGGGTTGGAAAGGGTTAGCAGGATATGGACGAAACACAGGCAAACGAGACTAAGTTTAGGAAACATAGTTGGCACGGACAAGTTGGGCCAAAGGGCATGTTTGCATGCTTTATGACTCTATGACTTCATAATGCAACCAACTATTAAGTATTATTTAATAAACCTATCCTGTCTAATCAAGACTGAGCTTACCTTCTGGCAAAGACTTCCCCACTTGGTATCAGTTACTTTGACTAATACCTGTAGTGATTGTAATGAGGTCAGACAGGTGGACTTCATAGACTATGAGTTCCCTCACTGGGACTGTTAACCTGGTCCAATTAGGGAGCCCTGACAGACAGATACAAGCATGATCATCAAAGGTTCTGCCTACTGTGAGAGATGGCTCTGAGGAAGCCAAACCAGTGTCCAGTACAATGATGTGGGAATAAAGGTAACTTGCTGACAGGATAACGGCCTTTCTGGAGTTATTTTAGTGGTGATGAGAGAAAAAATGTACTCCTAAAGAAATTTGCTCGCAACAGTCTTCTTTGAGTTGGTGTATGCATTTTTGGCATAATGACATTATTGGAAAGTTTGACTTATTTGATCCTAATGTCAAAGCCTGGGCCTAGAATGTGTAAAGAATGCATTATTTTTCTGGGCAGATAAAAAACCACAAGTAATTCTCTTGACAGCTTGTGGATCTATAGGTTTTTTGATTATTAGGAACCTGATGTTTCCTGAGACAACAGATACCAAAACTTTTCACGAGTTGATGGATTTAGTTAAGAAATATTATGACCCCCGTGCCTCCTCTAACTCTGAGACGCTATTGGTTTTACTCAGCAGTTCAAGAACCAGGGAAGTCTGTGTCAGGATTTTTGATGAGGTTAGGACAACTGACAGAAGTATGTGACTTTGGTTGAACCATTAATGACATGCTACAAAAGTACATTAAATCCAATTAGCATTCGATGAATCTATTTTTAAATTCAGACCATTGACATTCATTTCTATAAAATATTGTCATTTTGCAGTTAAATAAGAGGAAGACCTGAGTGTTTAGTTAGTTGCTTTATCAGGATTATTAGAAAATATTTGTGACTTGGGTAATGTGATTGTTATTGCTTATAACTTATTCTTCTTTCTGCAAATCTTTAAAGAACACTGTACAACCCCTAATTCCACAATTTTCAATTAATTTAAGTGAATTTGATTCACTTCTCTTGATCTTGAATGCTGAGAAACATTTGCATTGATATTGTGAATGTATTCCTATTGCTGAGTTGAGCTGAGCTTAAAGGCTGTATTAATTGATAATAATTGATACAACCTTATTGTAAAATGGGACCGAATGTTTTTTTAATGAAGCAAATATATATATAAACAAATCCAGGACCTGTTTTTGTCAAACATTGATCAAAAATAAAAAAAATCCATCAAAAGAAGAAAATAGTAGTTGTGTTAAATTTGTAAATATTGAGCAGGTGCATAAACAGACCAGTTGCGCTGAATCCATCATAAAGCTGTAAAGGCAAAATACTGTAGATACTGAAAAGCTGAAATAAAAATACAAAATATTGGGAGTCCTCAGTAGGACAAAATCTTTGGGGAGATAAACAGAGTTAATTTTCAGCTCAGTAATGGTGCATTAAGCTGAACTATGGGACTAAGGGTGCTGTGTCCCCTGTTGCTATCCAGCTACAAAGATCAAGGAGGTACTCCATCCACAGGAAGAATGGTTGCCCACAGAAACATCGAAATGGCTGCTTTAATGCTGGAGGTCGTATTTCAGCCCCTCAGGGATATAATGCCATCTTTGAGAGTTACACCAATCAGAGGCCTGCATTCCTCAATGTATTGGTAGCACCAGTGAGAGTGGTGGCCATTGCCAGTATGGTACTCTGGTGATGAAGTGTAATGTGATGTGACAAGCCTTGTAAATATTTGGGAGTTGGTGAGGGGAACAGATGATGTGATTTGAGGAGCAATGGGTGGAATTTGGCCTGGTGAAGTTGCATTTTGGGGAAGCCCTGCAACGTGCGCATGGGCCACTTATTTAAAGAGCCCCCATTCTGTAATGATCTGCCCAGGGAAACCTGCCAGGCTAGCTGCTTGGTGTGGTCCTCGACCACTGTTGATGAAATATAAATAAGTAAGCTTTAAATATCTTATTTATGAGACTCAAATGGCCCATTGGTTTAATTGTGATGGGGCAGGGTGAAGGGTCTGGGCCTGAAACGTCAGCTTTCCTGCCCCTCTGATGCTGCTTGGCCTGCTGTGTTCATCCAGCTCTACACCTTGTTATCACAGATTCTTCAGCATCTGCAGTTCCTACTTTCTCTGAGACAGGTTGCCCACTTGCTTTTACATGGTCTCTGGCTTAAAACCTAACAGCAAAGGAACATTACATACAGCATATTAACACCATGGCTAATTCAATAAATAGGAGTTGCTAGGAAGGAAAAGCATTCACCAGAATCATAGGATGGAAATTTGAGGTTGGCCCTCATTTACTAGATGAAAAAAAAATTGGCAACAGATTTACAAATTCATTGCGTTTTTCCTAAAAACATTGTTGAGATTGCCTCATCGCAAAGTTATCCCTGAAAGTGGTCATGTGACAGAAACCAATTTCACAAGTCTGAAATTGTAATACTTTCTAATATTGGCATGGAGGAACAGGTGTAGGCTATTTAGCCCCTTGAGCCTGTTCCTCCATCCAGTAAAATCATGGCTGATCTGTGGATGATCTCCATCTACCTACTTCAAGCCATTTCCCTTCAATACCTTTGTTTAACAAAAATTTAGCTTTCTCAGATTTAAAATTAACAACTGATCCAGGATTCACTGCTGTTGTGCAAGAGTGTTCCAAACCTCTCTTACCTTTTGTGTTTAGAAATGCTTCCTAGCATCTGTCCTGAACAGCCTGACCCTAATTCTTAGTCTAAGCCAGCAAGTTTTAGAATTACTAACCTGTGGAAATAGTTTCTCTTTATCTACGTGTTTTTGTTTTCCTGTTAATATCTTGAAGACTTCAATCAGATCACCCCATAACCTTCTAAATTCTAGAGAAAACAGATCTAATTTGTATAGTCTCTCCTCATAACTTAACCCCGAAGTCTAGGTATCATTCTCATAAATCTACGTTGTAATTCCTAAAAGGCCAATATATCCTGATACAGTACTCCAAAGGGGATCTAACCAGGGTTTTGTATAACTGCAGCATAACTTCTACATCCTTGTACTTCAGTCCTCTATAATTAAAGGCTGACATTATATTAATTTCCTTAATTTCTGCATATTTGTGTCATTTTAAAGACCGATGCACTTGAACTCCCAAGCCTTTTTGAACACATACTGTAATATTTAATTTCATACCATCCAAAATGTACACTGATCTTTCCTTTTCAGTCCAAAATGGATAACCATTGGCTTACGTTGAGCTCCACTTACCACAGTATTGCCAATTCCACTTGTCTGTCAATATCCCTTTGTAATTTTATTCCATTATTAATACTGTCTGACTTTGTGACATCAGCAAATTTAGATATATGATTTTCTATGCCATTATCTGGGTCAATAATAAATAACGTGAATAATTTTGAGGCCCTGACTCAGATCCTTGCGGGACATCACTCATCACATGCTGCTAATTAGAGGACCTATGCATTGTCCCTTCTGTCTGTTGCCTGCCACTCAACCAATTTCCCAGACATTTCAGGGATTTTTCCTCAGTTCCATGGGCCTCTATCTTAGTTAACAGTCTCTTATGTGGGATTTTCTCAAAAGCCTTCTGGAAGTACATATAAACAACATCCATAGATATTCCCCTGACCATGGGTATAGATGGATTTGTAACTGAAAAGATATGCATTTTAGTCTGTTCTACTCCCAGAAGTAGATTCTCTTCTACAAGGATAAGAAGGTCATAATTTCCTTAATTTAACTAATTTCTCACAAATTACCTCTTCAGCCACAACAAAGCTAAACCTTTAGCTAATTATTCAGTAAAATTAATTAAGCATAAAACACATTTTAGGAGATAAAAGATTTCTGGAGACCCAGGAGAATAATGCTATATTTACAGAAATAATGGTTGTTGCTGGGGTTGGTCATCTACAGTAGGATGAGTAATTGAAAGCCAGTGAAGACAGTCCAATTAAATTTGACAGCAGAGAGATGTTAGGCAAAAATTCTGTTTCAAAGCTGCTGAGAAGTAAAGGAGGCCACAGATAAAGGAGGCCACAGATAATGCATCAAAACCAGAGAGGTTTGTTCATTACATTTGGTGAGTGACGTTCGATCGATGTCGGCAGGTGGAAATTATTTAGAGGGAATCAACAGGGATTTGCTGAGTAAATGGACAGAAGGACTTGCATTTACTGTGTCATATTTCATGAGCACCAGATGGAACATAGAACATTACAGCACAGTACAGGCCCTTCGGCCCTCGATGTTGTGCCGACCTGTCATACCGACCTCAAGCCCATCTAACCTACACTATTCCATGTACATCCATATGCTTATCTAATGACGACTAAATGTACCTAAAGTTGGTGAATCTACTACCGTTACAGGCAAAGCGTTCCATTCCCTTACTACTCTCTGAGTAAAGAAACTACCTCTGACATCTGTCCTATATCTTTCACCCCTCGATTTGAAGCTATGCCCCCTCATGCTCGCCGTCACCATCCTAGGAAAAAGGCTCTCCCTATCCACCCTATCTAACCCTCTGATTATTTTATATGTTTCAATTAAGTCACCTCTCAATCTTCTCCTCTCTAATGAAAACAGCCTCAAGTCCCTCAGCCTTTCCTTGTAAGACCTTCCCTCCATACCAGGCAACATCCTAGTAAATCTCCTCTGCACCCTTTCCAAAGCTTCCACATCCTTCTTATAATGCGGTGACCAGAACTGTACACAATACTCCAAGTGTGGCCGCACCAGAGTTTTGTACGGCTTCACCATAATCTCTTGGTTACAGAACCCGATCCCTCTATTAATAAAAGCTAAAACACTGTATGCCTTCTTAACAGCCCTGTCAACCTGGGTGGCAACTTTCAAGGATCTGTGTGCACGGACACCGAGATCTCTCTTTATAACATGTTACAGCTAATTAAGTACTTCTGAAGTTCATATTTGGATACTTCCAGGTGTATGATGCTAAAATTACTGTTGTATTGCCATATTTTCCACTAACTAGAGGTTGAAATCTAACTGTGATTGAATCTGTTTGAATGTGATTTTCAGAAGAAGGGTCCTGACCCAAAACATGAATTTCCCTGCTCCTCTGATGCTGCCTGGGCTGCTGTATTCCTCCAGCTCCACACTGTGTTATTTCTGACTCCAGCATCTACAGTCTTTACTATTCGTACTAAACGCAGAATATAAAAATCGGGTTTAAAAAAGGCTCTGCTGTTCAGCACAATGATGTACAACCAGAAAATAGTCAAGTATAGAGTGGAAAAAAAAACACTCCAGAGTATCATAATCATTATTCAGAAAGAAAACACAGCTCTCCACTCTGCACTCCCACCCCATTAGAAGAACTGTACTGATGTGCTGTAGGAGATGAGCTGCAATTGTTAGATCCTATCTCTAGTTTCTGTAGCACAGTAAATAAGTGTTGGACCTCCAATTTCAACAGCTGTTCGGGGTGGCATGGTGGCACAGTGGTTAGCACTGCTGCCTCTCAGCGCCAGGGGCCCAGGTTTGATTCTACACACAAGCAACTGTCTGTGTGGAATTTGCACATTCTCCCTGTGTCTGCGTGGATTTCTGCCTAGTGCTTTGGTTTTGTACGATAGTCTGAAGATGTGCAGGCTAGTTGGATTGGCCATGCTAAATTGCCTATAGTGTTCAGGGATATGTAGATTAGGTGGGTTACAGGGAAAGGGTGGGGGGGGTGTTGCTGTGTCTGGGTGGGATGCTTTGAGGGTCGGTGTGGACTTGTTTGCCTGAAAGGCTTGTTTCCGCACTAGGGCTTGTTCCCAAAGTACAGGGATTCTATGATTCTCTGAGCTTTTCTGAGCAGAGATTAATCGAAGTGGAGTCAATTTTATTAACAGCTTGCAAAGTTGCATTCAACAGACTGAAAAAAAAAACCTGTAGTCTACTCATTGCAAATTGCCCAAAATATCTCCAAAGAAATGTGAGAAATGATCAAGGGCACACGTTCCAATACCAAACCACGAGAGAAAAACCTGCCTAAACTATAGCAAAATAAATAAGAAAGAATTCAAATTGAATTTCTACAAAAATAGAATGTACACTACTGGCAATTAATCACTGCACTTAAAGACTTTGGGTCAGAAAAAAGTCATTCCCTTAAACAGGCATGATGTATTTCACTGTTCTCCAGCTGGTTATTTCCGTGCTTAAAGTGCAGTGTATTATCATATTTACTAAAATGAAAGAAATACTTTGCAGTTATCCAGCTTTCCACCCTACTAGACTGCCTTCATCAAAACCTTGATCACTGGGGAAAGGAAGAGTGTTTATTCCAAAAACTACTATGTGATTCCCTCCTGCTTCAGTCAGTTGACATGAGATATGATGTCAGCAGAAATGATGGAAGATTACCTAATACAGAATGCTACTTAGAAGCTTTATCGAGCAGGGCTGAGGTTTGGAACTTAGAATTTCCTGGTGGTTCACAATTAAATGGTCAACTGCTTGATTTCATATATTTATATAGCAAAAAAAAACAAGCTGTATTAATTACTCATTTATAATTGTTTTTTAGATGAACATTAGTACTTGTTGCAGTTGTAATTTGTGTATTTTATGACCAATTAAACTGCATGATGCATAGTAATATAACATTTATCTTGTTCATTCAGATCATGCTCCAATGATGCATTCTTTATCAGGACAAAATTAAATGCTTAGGTGTTTTTGTTTGTACATTTTATTAGTTTCTGGCTGGAAGTTGATTAAGAAAGCATATGCATAGTTCTCTGTTGCTGAATTATCAGACTGCCTATCTGTGTAGAAATTTTATTCAATTATACAGTGAGAAGTCTGAAGCGGTCATTTTTATTTCCACAGTAAACTCCACACCAAGCTCCTGACTCCATTTTCTTCCTTGACAACTGGCTGAAATTAAACGAGCTTATTTATAAACTTTTTGTCATGTTTAATCCAAGATAAGCTTTGGACTTCACATTTGTGCAATTACTAACATCACATATCTCCATCTTGGAAAATTACCTGCCTTCACCTGTGCCCCATCTCATCTGTGACCAAAACCCTCATTTGTACCTTGGATACCTTTAGACTTGAGTATTCCAATATACTTCTGGCAGGCCTCCTAGGTGGGAGTAAATTTGAGGTCATCTAAAACTTTGCTGTTCATATCTTAACTTACACTTCTACACTTTGGCCTGCATTGCTCCTGATCAAACAACATCTTGGTTTTAACATTCTCCTCCTTGCTTTCAACCCTCTTTGGATAAGTACATGAGTTGGAAAGGTTTGGAGGGATATGGGCCAAATGCAGGCAGGTGGAACTAGTTTAGTTTGGGAATATGGTCAGCGTGGACTAGTTGAACTGAAGGGCCTGCTTCCAGGCTGTACGACTGTATAATTTCCATAACCTTGCCCATCTATAATGTTCTCCAGCCCCACAACCTTCTGCAGTATCTGTGCTCATCCAATTCTGGCTTCTTATGCATCCTTGATTCTAATTGCCTGACCATTGGTTGCTACGCCTTCAGCTGTAGATCCCTAAGTTCTGGAATTCTTGTCCGTGTCTTTCTGACTTACATTCCTCCTCTAAGCAATTCCTTAAAGCATGCCTCTTTGCTGAAGCTTTCACCTGACAAATTATTCCGTCATTTGGTGTGGTGTAAAATTTTGCTTTATAACATTGCTGACAAATAATTTGGGAAGTTGGATTATATTAACAGTACTATACAAAAACATAAATTATTGTTAATAGATGCTGCATAAGTTGTTAATTTGATTAATGATGGTTTTCTGGGCATGGCAAAAGGCAACTTTAGAATCAGAGTTTATAAGAGAGGAGATACCAATCCTCAAATGTTCTAACTTGGATAAAGAGCCTTCAGGCAGGAAGTAGCAGTCATACAGGTTTAGCGATAGTGATGACAGCAACTAATTTTGCATCCTACAGGGGAGTAGTAGAAGGTAAAGTCTCCATTGTCCTCGTGTAATTTAAATGCTAGAAAAGGAATTGGTGGCTGAGGCTGGGTTTTTTGAGCAGTTGAGTCATGTTGCAACTTGAGTTGTAGAATTGGCCAGCACCCAACAGACATTATGCTAAATGATCGTGGTTTAGTGGAGATCGATTCGAGAGACATTTGAGAAGTGTGTTAATCCAGAGGCCGGCAGAGAAATAGAAAACAATCCAGGAGCACAATGGAAAATTAAAAACAACAAATGGCATCTGCACGGTATCTTTAATGTGGGAAAGATTCCAAGGCACTTGTGGGGAGCAAAACTGGTCCAGAAACTAACGAAAAGCGCAACAATTTAGTAGGAAGTAATGAAAAAGTAAGTTGACTGTCAAGAATCGAGGAATGTGGTCCAATTCAGGAATCAGCAGGAGAGAGAATGCCAACCTCAAAGAGCTGTAAAGCAAATAATGGCAAGTTCACAATCCAAATGTTACCGTTCAAATGCACATTTTAGCTTTTGAAATGCAAGACATGGTCCGTACATAGGTACTCACACAACTGTGTTTCCTTTCAGCACACTACGAACCTTGTCACAAAACAGCAATGAGTGAGAATACAGAAAGAAATTAAAACATCTATGATTCAAAATATCCAGAGATTTCCAGGAAAATCAAAGTTGTACATCTAGCCGAAGCAGCTACATATTGATATTAGCTGACAGCTCTGGTTTAAAGTAATTTATTCTGCAACATAAGCTAAATATCCCTGTTCTTCCATCTCATCACTTTCAGCTACTGCAGTTAATTGGGCTTTCCTCATTGAGTCGAAAACGGCAAATATTTTGTACTCCCACAAAGTCAAACCCTTATAATCTCAAATCAGTAATCTTTGTGAAATTATGTGACATTTCGTGGAAAGCTTAATAAGTGTGAACTTGTTTCAACTTTACATTAATCATAACTACATGCTTCATTGACAATTTGCCTTCAGCAATTGGATGATTCTCTTGTTGCCTTCTGTTTCACAGAACTGTTGTGAAAAATGTTCCCGTGGAGTCAGGCAGAGGGAGAATATATTCAGAGTATATATCCAATTGGACTCTTTTTTTCCCACTCCTCCATACTAGCATAGCATGCTGGAGTTTTACCTTTGAGAACCTACAAATCGGTGCTGGCAGGCCAGACAAGCCAGTATTGATGTCATTCCAACAAATATGCAGCTGGTAAATCACTGAATAATTAAGGAATGTGATGTCCCATCCAGGTTCTTCTTCAGACACTTTCTTGGCGTTCCTCATAAAATCCGTCCCTTTAGATTAGCCCTTGTGAGTCTGATTATGTGTTTATATTGACTAATATCAGATATCATAGCCAGTCCAGTGCTTGAATACAGGCCTTTACCACAGTATTAACTCCACTACATTCACTGGTGCCCCTTTATATGTCACACTTTCAGAGGGGAGTAATACCTCTGTTAAAACTGATTTCCCCTTCATAGAACCAAATTTTTTCTAAGCACTCAGCTACGACCTCTTTAACGACCAATTCCATTGCAGACATTAAGCTCAGTGGCCTATAGATTTTCCTCCCTCCCTAGTTGAGTATAGGGGTTATGTTTGTTACTTTCTTGCCTGGTGAACCCTTTTGTGCATCAAGGGAATTTTGGAAAACTAACACCACTTAGTACCATTTTAATGACTTTGTGTAAGACACAAGAATATCTCTTTGGACATTAAAATAGAGTTTTTTAAAAAATAAAAGAAGCAAGGAGGAATAACATGAAAAGAAATCTAGAAGTTTTCTACATGCATATAAATATAAAAGAGTAGTAAAATTAGAAAGTAATTAGGGACGAAAAACAAAAGCTATTTACTCATGGAGGCAATAGACATGACCAGGATATGAAATTAATACTTTTTGTCTGTGTTTATTGAGAAAAAAGATACTATCCAAGTTAAGGTGGAAGAGCAGGTAGCTCAGAGATATTGGTTAGGCTGCCTGTATTTGAAGATGATAAGGCATCGGTACTGGATAAGATGCATCCAAAGTTATTGAAGAAAGTGAAAGTAGGAATATAGAGATGCTACTCATGATTTTCCAATGCTACTTGAACATAGGAATGGTATGATTGGACTACATATTGTAAGTATGCAACATTATCCGAATAGGATGTGAAGATTAGCCCAGAAATGACAGGCCAGTCAGTTTCAACTCAATGGTGAAAAGCATGCTGTAGAACATTTCATGTCAGAGTCAATGAAGTGAAGCATGAATTTTGCCTGCTGTCCATATTCAGTCTCATAGGTACATAATGAATTGTGACTCCCTGCCCAAAAGAAAACAGCAAATTAACTTTTAATATTTTCTTTCTACAGTTCAATCTGATTGAGTACAAAGTTATCTGTAATGACCATTTACTGTACCCAAATTATTTCAAAATATTTGGAGAGTTAATGTGGTGTGAGGGCACTAAGCATATCTATTTCAGTCCTGTGAAAGAATGCTGTTATCTGATCCATATGAAACAAAATGTTGGATTATGCAGCATGAATTCGATAAGGAAAAGTTTATCCCTGTTCCATGAAGAATTGTAGTATTAATTGTTCATCAGACCTGAAGCCCCCTACAAAATACTGTTTTGTCCTTGGAGTTCAGATCTTCAACGTTGGATTTCTCAGAACATATAATGACTGACTTTTTGGACAGCTTACTATGTTGCTTTAAGGAAAAAGAAGTTCAGATTTGTTTGACTTTGACAGCATTCCAAAACTTGGTTATTTGCATAATGTTTCTGAGTTTATCTGTATTTATACAGTGTTTCTGATTTTTCACGGTATGTTACAGGCGCTAGATTGATCAATCATTTTATTTTTCCTTTATTTGTTGAGTTAGAGTATACATTGAGTGATCAGGTGCTTGTTTATCCAGGCTAAAAATTGAATGAGTGAAAAATAATAAGAACATGCTTCATAACATGAGCTGCAACTGTGCAAGAAGGACTGAGCAGGTCAAGCAACATCTGTGAAGTGGGTGAAACAGTGTCAATGGACCCAGCAGTGTCAAACTTAGATGATAGGTGGAAGGGTGGAAAAATGGGTAGTTATATTTGGGCATCTCCCTGTTGTGTATCTTCTGCCAGGGAAGTTTTTCCAGGGTGGGCAGGAATGTGGTGAAAATTGACATAATAGAAGTTCCAGTTAGGTTTGATTTCTGACTCACTGGCATTTAGCCTCTGGTGAAACAGCTTTCTAATATATATGGAAAAGCTTAACCTAATGGAAGGGGACCCACCAATGGCAGTCTGGACTGCCATCAGAGCCTAAGGTTTCCTGCCCCAAAGAGAGATTACACACATTAAAGATTGCCAGTGGCCTAAACAATCCAAATAGTAGTTTTACCTTTGATACGGGTTTTACCTCTGATCTGATCCATTGAAAGTAGTTATCTATTTTTACATTTCAATGGGTGCCACCATGTTGAGGAGCCCTAGAGGTGTCTGACCTGTCTTAGCAGTGCATACCTTTCAGTGAGATTACCTATCCCGTAATGGCGATAGCAGCGTCAGGCCTGCAGATTAAGAGTATGGAAGTTGCAAACTATGTAGTTGCTATAGAAAACTAGCAACCCCGGTATAGCTCCCAGCAAGTGTGAGCTGTTGCTCTACCTTTTGTTTAAACTTCTGTGTCTAAAAGCCTGCAGGAGAACACTGAGCAACATTGCATCTACCCTTACAAAATTTGAATAATAAATTTGTTACACTAATAGATGTAGAAGGACTGAAAATCCTCAGTGTTTGACACCCAGTCTCACTGTAACACTACCATGTCCCAGAAGGACTAGAAATTATGCATGACTTGAACATCCTCACAAAAGAGTTCATAAATTAGATACCAGGAGAGTTAGAGAATGCAAAATTTGGTGAAAGGGAAGAATTGAGGGAGATCAATATTAGTAGAGGAATGGTACAGGCAAAACTGATGGGATTGAAGGCAGATAAATCTCCAGCGCTTGATGATCTGTAGTGGTTCTAGAAATAGTGGATGCATTGGTTGTCCTGAAGAACGGTTTAGGCCCGAAATGTAAGCCTTGCTGCTTGGCCTGTTATGTTCATCCAGCTCTATGCCTTGTTATCTCAGATTCTCCAGCATCTGCAGTTCCTATATCTCTGAAACATTTGGTATGTTGGCCTTCATTGCAAGAGATACCGAGTACAGGAGCAAGGACGTGTCATTGAAGTTGCTCACACATAGAATATTGTGTGCAGTTTTGGTCTCATTTTCTGAGGAAGAAGGCTCTTGCTCTCAAGGAAGTGCAGCAAATGTTTATTAGGCTGATTCCAGGGGTGGTGGGACTGACATATGAGGAGAGACTGACTAGGTTAGGATTGTTTCTGCTGGAGTTTAGACAAACAATGGGGATCTCATAGAGACTTATAAAATTCTAACCAGACTAGACAGAGTAGATGCAGGGACGATGTTTCTGGTGGGAAATGTGTCTGGAACCACAGGTCACGGTCTGAGGATCCAGAGTTGACCATTTAGGATGGAAATGAGGCAACATTTCTTCATCCAAAGAGTGGTTACCCTGCAGAATTCATTACCATAGGAAGTAGTTGATGCCAAAACATTGAATGTATTCAAGAGGCGACTAGTTATGGCTCTTGGGGCAAATGGGGTCAAAGGTTACGAGGAGAAAGCAGGATTAGGCTATTGAGTTGGACGATCAGCCATGATTGTGATAAATAGCAGATCAGAGTTGAAGGGCTGAATGGCCTCCTCCTGCTCCTATCTTCTATGTTTCTATGTAGTCTAGCCTAAGGTCAAAAGTTCCCAATGTTTACATGAGTGGAGTGTCCCTCTGCCTGTTAGGCTCAACAGGAGTAAAAGGAGCAAGGACTCCTAGACCATGAGTTCCCAAATCCTGAGCATAGAAGAAACCAATGAAGAAGCTACTACAATAAAGAACATGAAGCATCTCAGAGGCAAAAATGAGGCCCACCTTGAAATTCTAAAAACAGAGAAATGTAGATAGTCCACCATTCATTGAGATTTCTGGCTGGTTTTGCATTACTCCCAAGAGCAGACTCATAGATTGATGGTAGGAGAGGTTGGCATAAAATCATGTGGTATGGTAAGCAGCAGTATGTTATTTTACCAACAATGAGATAGATGGCAGAAAGAATACCTTCCCATACGCACTTGAGGCATTTAGTGCCTGATCAGTGGTCACTTAAAAGCCACCTCCCATCACCAGTGGTATCACTGATATTGCCCATGTGACATCGTGGAGCTGCCAGGTGTACCCTGGTGACGTGGTTGCAGGCCTGTCAAGTGAGGAAAGGTTCCTCCTGTTCACGCAATCTGTTGTCCGTGGAGGGCTTCCTTCTCAGCAGAGCAGACCCTCTCCACATGGACTTTCCCTGTTCTGGTCCCTCTCCCCAGTCATTGCATTTCCTCGTCCGTCCCCTGTTTACCGGACCCTGTAAGAATGCCCCTGGTGAGTGTCTCTGTCTTACTTTCTAGTCAAGCCACCTCAGTGACTTCTGATTGATGACTGACTCACTCCCGATAGTGGCAACATTGCCTCAGTTCCTGTTAGTTCTGGAAAACTGTTGGCTATTTGATTTTTTAAAAAAATGCCTGCCACAAGATTATTAATTAATGACATCTGCATTTCACAAGGGGTAACCCACTTAATGATTGTCCTAAAATTAATTTGCATATGTTGCTTAGATTCATCAGCCAAATGACACCATTGAGAATGTAAATGTAAATTCTTCGTCCTATTAAACTTTTCAAGGTGTTTTGCATTGAGGAATTATCAATTTTGAATTACACAATATTCAGATGTATATGAATGCAAAGTAACATTTTCTTCATAAGTTTCATTAAGAAATAGCTTTCAAAAAGTATTACGTTGAATTTCCAGTACAGCGTGTTAAGACCTTTTTCATGATCAGGGCTTGTGCCTGTTTCATCTGTGGAACTCCTGTACAGATGCCAGTGATTATAAAAGTTGAAGAGCAAGTCCTCCATCAGTCTTGTCTGCTGCTGAAGGTATTTGTTGTGGAAAGACTAAGAAAGGGAAATAAATAAGTATACTTTAGAAAAGTATATTATGTGCACTCCATAAAATGCAAAATATGTTCAAATTTATAGAATCATAGTCATAAATTTGTTGAATTCATGATAAAACCAATTTTCACAATGTTCTATTTTTACTGAACATGCGTGTGTTTTTATTCTCAGTGTTTCTTAGTACACCTGGTCAGTTCGGATTAAAGTGAGTTTGAGTGTATAGAATTTTAATGTCAACCAGCATGTGTGATGAAATCCAGTCAATAGCAGTAGTGTCATATTTAATTTTGTTTTTAAACAGACAGCGGATGCAGCAATCAGCTATGTATGAGCTATGTCAAGGGATGCAAAGCATCAGCATAGAATTTGTACGCCTCCAGTTGACTTATGAGGAGTTCCTGTGCATGAAAGCTCTTCTCCTGCTTGGCACAAGTAAGTATCACGTCCATGTTAACATTAAGGATGGAGCTAATACATTATAGAATAAGAGCTCTTTGTTGAGTTCTTAACCTGAAAGTCCAAATTTGTTTCAATAATTGATTTCTTGCAAGGCTATATCAAGAGATGAATTCTCAAAGGAAACACATTATCAAAAATGTATGAAGAAGCTTTATTAACCCGATGGCTGTGTGAGTTGCATTTAGCCTGAAGTTTTCCTAGTTATGCAATGGCATCAGTAGAAAGGAGGACTTGTGGTTCAGCAGTAATATCACTCCCTCTAAAATTCCAGGTTCAAGTTCCACACCAGGATGTGATAGTCAAGGAAAGTGCATTCATAACCCAGCCAAACAGATTGAATATCAATTTGTAAAATCTTCCAACATGCACGAATTGCAAACCATAAGAATGGGAGAGACTGCTAGTTAAATATGTATGGACAGAAAATTAGTCCCTGTACCATCAGTAACCTTGGCTCCATCTACAACATGCCAGCAAAAGTGCTCATTGCTGCAATTACTCAGACTCCATTGGGGAGCAGCTAGCCCATTAGCCAGTTGGCTGGTGTGCATCAAACTAATGTGAACAGTATGTGGTTTGATCTCTAATCTGGATGAGGTGGATTTAGGACCTGCATCCTTATCCTTACCCATGTTGAACATTGTGGCACTAGGCGTTGGACCTGCTTTCAGGCAGCGTATTGGAGAAGTATAGGAAACCACAGTATCTAGAAAGAAAGTAAGGATCAAAGAGAGGGGCTGAGAAGCAGACACAAGCTATATTTTTAAATCACTGAGAGAGGGACAGAGAAACTGTGTAAAGTAACTTCCAAAAGAAGAAAAGAGAAAGCAGAAAAGGTGCTCATTGTAAACATGAGGTTTTAACAAGTTTCCCACTCGATCTAGCACAAAGGGAGAAACACAGTACATCATGCTTTCGTTCCTCTTGTTTATCTCTTTACTACTGAAGTTATATAAAAGAAAGTGGAAGACTGCTAGCTACTAACACCTCAAGTAGAGGCCTATCAGTTGCTATTATAGTAACTGGGTAAGAAAATAGATTTTGGATGAAATCACCAAGCCTTCAAATTTGAACCACGTTTGAAATGATTAAGTGCGCAGCAAAGGTACATTATGATTCAGACGTTGTGAAATGAATCAGGGGAAATTAAGAGGATTCAGTATGCTGTGTATATTTGCAAATACTTACAATTATGCAGAAATGTGTTTACAATTTTTAATAAGTTCAAACATTGTCAGTCATGGTCACAAATCACTATTATTCTGCATATATAGGATTTAATAACTCAGGTCATTGAACCAAAGTTAAAGCCTCAATGCTTCACTCTAGTGATTGTATGACAGGAGTGGCTGCTGTTAGGGGCATTCATACCTATGGTTTGACATTTACAAGATGCAGGTAGGAGGTCCATGCGTCATGCTGTTCCTGATGTGTACCTGCTGCAATTTTACTACTGGTACAGGTGTTTTTTGGCAGATCACTTGCTTGTGGGCCAGCTGATGCCTTTAAATACTGAACAATTAAGAGCCTTCTCCCATTGTTGCTGCGATTACCTAGTAAAAGCCTTGAGCCTTGGTGCCTAGGGGGTGGGAGGGGTCATTGATGCATTCGTCTGAAGACCTCCTGCAGTTTGAACCCTATCTTGCTGTCTACGTTCCCTCTTCCACCTCACTCTCTCCTTTCCTGCTTGGTTAACTGCAATCTGAAGTAGAATTTCATTCTGGGGGAGAACTTCTCACCTGAGGTCATTTGAACTGTCAGTCCTTTACCGCTGGCAAGGCAAACCAGCCAAGTAGAAGTGGGCTTGTCGCTGACTTCCATGCGATTTTCACCCCAGTGAAAAAATTTGCTTTGTTTATCAGAAAGCAGAATATGACTTTCCTCTGCAATGAAAGGGGCCCAAGTAAACCTAAAACATTCTTAAGGAAAGGTGATTATGAAGATGATTCTGTTGTCTACTGCAACACATTCAACAGAAACATTGGATGTCCACACTGTCAACATTTCTTTCGTGTGGAATGCACAAATCAAGTTGCAAATTTCTATGAGACTGCAGAATGCTGTATCATACAATCTTAGAATCATAAAATCATGTAAGATCAAATGAAATCCTCTACACTACATACCATAATATTTTGTAATGCTTCGGACTTAATGCCTTAAGTAGTTGTCAATATAGCTAAATGCTTCGGTGATTGATGAATAATCAGTTTTATTCAGAACGTGTAGTTCAGTTTCAAGATCTTTATCTGTATATGAGAAAAATACTGCATCAATATTTTCAAAGAAGAATGAACCAAATTAACAGTTCTGTGTCAATAGTCTATTGTATGACATCATAAGGGATGGGGTTGGAGTATATGCACAGGCACCTCTGAACAATAAGTCCGAGATTTTCCATTTTGCTGCCTAAATGTCAAGGCAGGTGCGTTGCAACTGACTCTCTGCCACTGCAGTGACAAAGCTTGCTGAATGAGACACCAATCAGCTGGCCAGCAAGCTTTTTGGTGAATTGTAAGCACAACATTTAAGTTCTGGCTTAGCAACAATGGCACAGCAGTGTCTAGGTCACTGGAGGCCTAGTTGTCAAGTGATCTAACGGCAAGAGAATGAGTCTTGTTTATTTTTAGGTCTCACTGGGGGGGGGGGGGGGGGTGGGGGGGGGGGGGGTTGTCAATGGAAGACAAGACGAGGAGGCAAAGCTGTATGGTGGATTTCAGCAACCACGCCTTTGTCCTGATTGCCACCAGAGTGCAAATGGAGGCCTCAGCCCCAGACTGGCCAACTTACCTTCCTGCCTACTGAGAAGGCTGTTATTTGGGCTTCTGGTGACGTGAGCTCTTTACATTCCCTGTTAATTGACAACTTACGGGTTTTATTTACTGAAAAATTGAGGTCACCAATGGACTTTGTCACTCAACATTGATTGATGAGGTGATAAGAAGGTGATGAGTGTCTTTCCAGAATCAAACTTGCTCAATTATTTGTCCTTCTTGACACTATCCTCACCACTTCCAGGGAGGGGAGAATTGCACTTAAAGGTTGTAAAATTTAGAAGCATGCCACCCATTGGTCTATACCTATGTTAAAGCCTCTCACGTGAGGCCTGGATGGAGCAGTTGAACATTCATGATCAAGATCTACGACATTTGATTTAGATATAAACAACACAAAGTTAACTGGTATAAAATCCTCCTGTATTCTGTGTAGAGAATTTAGAAGAAAATGTGTGAGAAGGGGAGTTGATAAGTAAGTTGCAGATGACACAAAGATTGGCTGGGTGGTTGACAATAAGGAAGAAGGCCTTGAATTAAGATAAAAGGATACAGATCGATTGGTCAGATGAGTTGATCAATGGCAAATGGAATTTAGTTACATCTAAATGGATGTACTTTTGAAGAAGAACAAGACAAGGAAGTATTCAATGAGTGGCAGAACACTCGGCAGTGCAGAGAAACAGAGGAATCTTGGGGTGCTTGACCACAGATTCCTGAAGTGGCAGAACAAGTTAATAGGGTAGTTAAGAAGGCATATGGGACATTTGCCTTTATCAGTTAGTGACATCGATTATAAAAGTAGGGAGATGATGTTGAAGCTGTAAGTATTTTGCTCAGGCCACAATAGGAGTTCTGTGTACAATTCTGATCACTGCACTTTAGGAAGGATGTGACTGCATTGGATGGGATGCAGAGAGATTCATCAGTATGTTGCCTGGGATAAAGCAGCTTAGCTATGAAGCGAGGTTGGATAAGTTTGGGTTGTTTTCCTTAGAGTACAGAAGAATTAAGGGGACTTGATTGAGTTGTATAAGATAATGAGGGGCATGGACAGAATGAATAGGAAGCATCTATTCCCCTTAGTTAAAGGATCAATAACAAGATGGCATAATTCTAAGGTAAAAGTTTGGAGGTTTGGAGTGGATTTAAAGAAGAATGTTTCCATCCAGAGGGGTGATGGGAATCTGAAATGCACTACCTGGGAGGGTAGCTGAGGCCGAAACCTCATAGCTTTGATGAGCACTTGAAACTTCGTAACGTTCAAGGCTGGGGACCATGTGCTGGGGTGTGGACTAATGTAGATTTAGAAAGATTTTGTTGGTGCAGACTTAAAGATCTGAAGGCACTTCTATATTGTATGATTCTCTGATTCTGTATGCCCCGTTACCCCACCAAAACCAGTTGTCTGCAACATAAACTTTTACATGATAGCTTGACTGATGCCTGAGGCCAGTGTTATTGCTAAGTAGTTTTGAGGCTTTCAAACCCCATACAACAATTAGAAATAGCCGGTGAGGAGGAAATTCAAAATCCCCAGAGGAGTCGTAATAACAACCCCAACCTCAGAATAGGTGCCCAAGTTGTCATAAGCCAAGGTCCCAAAGCATGGAGGGGTCCTACAAAAATAATGTAGGGTCAGGAAATGAGACGAAATTAATTTTTATAGTCAAAGCTTTCAAGATTTCAGGTTTCCTAAACCCATTATCAGTTTTTTTCCTTGTTCTGGGACAAAAGTCTGACTCAGAATTTTTGAGGCAGAAGAGGTCTTGGTGAAACAAATCCAGACAGTCCAGCCTAGGAGTCTGATAGTGAAGTTCAGGCATGTGCACAGGTGATTACAAACAGAAGGATGAAGAATTCAGTTGGAGGAGTTGTAGTAGTTGAGGAGGATGAAGAGACAGAGAGCAGCAAGACCATTAAGGCTAAATAGGCAGAAAAAAGCAGTGGAGAATTGGTGGTATTTTTAAAGGAAAGGGAGTAGTGACAATAGAATTTTTGGAAGGGGGGTGCCCATTGGCTAAATAGAGAAAGCCATAGTGTCAGGGCTAGGATACAAAGCGGGAAGGTAAGCAATTTAGTGAGGAAGGGTTAAAGATGCAAGAATGGTCTCGTGGAAAAGGTAAACTCGGAGAGGGCATTTGAGGCATTGGAAAACCAACTGGTAAGATGAGGGATAATGGGAACTGCAGATGCTGGAGAATCCAAGACAACAAAATGTGAGGCTGGATGAACACAGCAGGCCAAGCAGCATCTCAGGAGCACAAAAGCTGACGTTTCGGGCCTAGACCCTTCATCAGAGATGAGGGTTTTGGGCTAGGATAGGAGCTGAGGAGAATGAGTGTTCGGTAAGAAAATGATATTCATTCATAGCAATTAAATTGATGATCCCTACCTTAATAAAAATACGTTTTGTCATATTGCTAAATTTGAGGTAGAAGGTCAGTACAGAAGGGTTTAAGTAAACGGTTGCTGATGGTCAAAAGTAACTGAGGATTGTCTTTCTTCTTAGGCTTAGAGGCTCTTCTCACAGAATTTTAGGTGATCCAGTCAGACCTGACATCCAGCTGCATCTTTTGAAATGGGGTGGGGGGGGCAGCAAAGATGTAGGTTATATTGGGATGCCCTATGAAAGTTTTGCAGGAGCATTGGCATCAATCCTAAGAAAACGACTGAGCAATTAATTATAGCTGCTGAGATTTTGTGGCAAAAAACATTGCAAAGGTTAGGATTTGAAGGAATGATGAATTGATCCGGGTTCTAAAATTCTGACAGCTTCAGTACAGCCACAAAATAGTGTTGCCATAGCTTTGAAACACCCACTAAATCAGCTTTTTCTTCAGGAGGGAAGAGATCTGATCCAGTTACCTTTAAGAACCCTGCTAGTTACATGGTGTACTCTAAGTTTTAAGCCGTATTTGAAGCTAGCTTTAATGTGTGCCATCAAATTGATTTGAAACTTAGAATATTACAGCCTGAAAAAGGCCATTCACTTCAACCTGTTTGTGTGAACCATCTTCGAAGAGAAATTTAGAAGTTCATTGGCTCTACCTTTTTCCAATAGCCACTCAAATGGCTTTTCCTTGGGAACTTTTCCAATTCCCTTTGATTAAATTTAATGCGGCTGAGAATCTGTAAAATTACAATAGTAATAGATTCTATCTATGTTGTAGTCTTTGTAATAGACCTTCTTTTGATCATGTTATATTGTGTTAGTAATTTTCCGAAGGTGTGCTCTTGTCAGCAATTCCCTTTTGCTACTGACTCAATGACTCAAGTCGAGACATCATCCTTCGTAAATAGATTAATGACACCAGGACGCAAAGGATGATAATGTGTCCTGTGTGACTGAATAGTCTTCAGACTATTGAATTTGAATAGCTAAGCAACAGTTGCTTAATGAAGCAGCATGTCAAAAGCTTCCCACTTACAGATGAACTCATCATGGCCCTGGAGAAAAAGACACTGGATGCAGAAAAGAGGAAGAAATAAACATTTTAACAACAAGGATAGTATTACAGGTAAATTGAACTTCCACTTGCATTTTAAAAATCATAACACAAAGATATGTGTAAATTTAGTATATACACATACACGTACATTACAGTTCTCCTGACCATAACCTGAATAATTATTGTGAAAGAACAGCTATTACAACTTGCAGAATTTTCCAGTATATCCCTGTAGTACTTGCACTGAAATTTCTTTCAATATTGCTACAGTACCACCACATTAAAAAACTTGAACAAAAACAATGTTGATTGAAAGCAGTTACCTTAATAGCATGTACTATGTGCTAATTACGACACTTCATTCTATTTACAGGTGTCCAGGGAAACTTGAAAACAAATGACGCGAGAAGGGTATTAGAAAAGATTGTACTGTGAATCAGAAACTACCTCCACCACAACAGATATGGAATCTGATTTTAGAATCATGTGGAAAAGCCTTTTGAAATTAATAAAAAATCTGAAGGGCTGTAACTTGGAGGGGTGAATAAGTGTAGTAAGAAAATTGACTATCAATATAGAAGCAGAATTAAATTATATCATTTATTCTATTGAGACTGCTCCACCATTTAATCGTGGCTGGTATGTCTGTCAACCCTCATTTTCCTGCTTTCTTTGCGGAACCCTTGATCCCCTTAATAATCTGTCTATCACTGTCTTAAATACACTCAATGACTTGGCCTCCACAGCCTTCTGCAGCAATGAGCTCCACAGATTAACCACCCTCTGGCTGAAGAAATTCCTCTTTATCTCAGTTTTTAAAAGTTGTCCCTTCATTCTGAGGCTGTTCCCTAGGGTCCTAGTGTCTCTCCTACTGGTGGAAACTTCTCCATATCCATTCTCTGCAGGCGTCTCAGAATAAGCTTCAACCAGATCCACCATCATTCTTCAAACTTCCGCTGAGTACAGACCCAGAATCCTCAACAGCTCCTCATTAGTAAGCCCTTCACTCCTGGGGTCATTACCATTAACCTCCTTTGGACTGTCTCCAATGCCAGCATGTTCTTTCTTAGATAAGGTTTCGAAAACCGCTCACAATATCCTAGATACGGTCTCACCAGAGCCTTATATAATCGCAGTAGTACAACTCTGCTTTTACATACTAGTCCTCTTGAAATGAATGTTGACATTGCATTTGTCTTCTTAACTGCTAACTTAACCTGTATGTTAACCTTGAGAGAATCCTGAACTAGGACGCCCGAGTCTGTTTGTGGTTTAGATTTCTGAAGTCTTTTCCCTCTTAGAAAATAGTCGAAGAGACATCAGCTCTGCCTTCTGTGCTCAGTCCAGTTATATCATGAGAAAATTAAGTCTCCCAGCGTACACCTAGAGATTACCAGAATACACGGGCAGATACAATTGTTTGGATCATTACATACCCTTTTCCAATAGGCTCCAGGGTATTTGAGCGGTTATGGATGGGTGAGTTTCTGCTTCACATGCTTTGCATGTTTTCTGGTTTACTGCAGCAGCTTCTACAGATGTATGATGTATCTCAATAAGATTGTATAGAAGCTTGTCCCTATGTGATATAATTTCAATAGCTATCATTCAAGCCCTTGTGTGAGAATTTGACATTGATCTGTGTCTCATCGCACAGCGATTCTGAGATAATTATAGCATGAGGAATGAGTACATCACATGCTCTGGAAATGTAAAGAATTTATGCACACATCAGAGAGGTACTGAGTAGATTATGACCTTTAAATATAGCTTTAGAGGTACAGCAGACTTAATTTACAACAATGAATGAATTTGTACTTAGTTGGTAGCAAACTAATTAACCTGAGTATGTGAACAATTACATGATTTTAAAAATTATACGACTTGTGCTGAAAGAGAAGCTTTTTTCTGGCAATAACTTGCATTTTGCATTTATCAAACCGCTGAAACTCTAGGTGTATATTTCCTTTCTTGGTTGTTAGCCAAAATTGCTTCATGATTAAGCACTGAAGCTAAACAAATGGTTTAGTTCTAGTGCTTTGGAAGCCCCATTTTATAATTTTGACCTTTGCTTATTTCACTTTTCTCTATGCCATCCGTTTCAAGTTGTAAGATTTCTTGCAGTGAGTAATGTATTAGTATGTGTAGAGGATGGGTCAGCAAATAAGAAAACAAGTCATGAAGAGGACACGAGGAGTCTGCAAAGAGATTTAAATAGGTTGTGAGTTGACAAAATTTTAACTCTTGGAATATAATATCGGAAAATATCAATAACTTAGCTGAAGGAACTGAATATATAGTTATTAAATTAGTTGAAATAAGATAAATAAGAAAGTAAGTTGTGAAGAGGATATGAGAAGTCTGCAAAGGGATGTAAATAGGTTAAGTATTTAAATGTTTAAGTTAATGTACTTAACAAAATTTTTACAGATGGAATATAAAGTAGGAAAATGTCCACCTTGACTAACAAGGAATTCAGATGTTACTAGACAAAGTGGGAATGTGGAGTTGAGGTCATGATCAGATCAGGAGTGATCTTATTGAATGATGGTTTTAGAAGGCAAAAAGCCTTCTCATGATCATAATTCAGATGTTTTTATGTACATTCATGTAAGCCACAACACACCCAAATGAAGCACAAGACACAACAACAGCAACTGAAAAATTGGATCAGGGAAGATTGAGGTTTCACAGGTTTGGCTGGGTACTTTACTGAGTCAGGAGCCTTGCGCTTGTTTTGGGACACCATTCTCAAAATAATGTAAGGAAATTGCATTTTCTATTAGACAAGACTGGGGAGATAAGGCCTTTGTGAGGGATGGGACTCATTGGTTCCCAACTAACTGCTCTTCCCCCATCCCCCCAACCCTGTGTTCACACCGAGAGTTTGAGGAAAAGTTGGATAGTTCCCCTTCTTGTGTATCTCCTTGCTCTTACTGTTGTAAACACATCATTAAGAAAGTTCCACATTTCCCAAAGATTAGTCATATTTTAGGGGAGAGCAGGTGGAGATAGGTTCCTAATTATCTGGTCAAGTCTGCAAGCAGGATTCTCTGCTGAGAACATAGAATCATGGAAAATCCCAATTGAGAACAAGGAGTAGATTTTAACTGTTAACGCTGGACAGCAGCAGGTCATCCTGTTGTCCTATACTTTGTTTGCTTTCCTTATCCCTATAAAATGGGCTTCAGAACCTCCTGTCTGGCAGGAAACTAAAATTGAGTGCACTGTATTTCAACTCAAACAATTTCAGGACAAAAAAATCTTAAAAAAACCTACTGATACTGAGTTCACAACTACTTACTAAGAAATTAAATCAATATCAATATTACTGCAAAGTATCCTCAATTCCATTAGTTTCAAGTCTGTAGACAGTTCACATTGCACTTAGATCCAAAGAAAAGAAATTACAGCTGCGTACATTTGGCAGTGAGGGTAAATGTGCATGTTGCAAAGCTGATCTTCTGCCTATAGTCTAATAACCAATGCTAGATTATATCATATCTACAAAACACGATTAGGAAAGTAAATCACCCTTACAGCAACAGATTTTTTATTTCCTAAACTCCTCAAACCCAATGTAAAATTTCTGATAATTGGACAGAAAAGTCAAATTAAACCCTACTAATAGTTTACCAAGTTGATTGGTTTATTGTCACGTGTACCAAAGTACAGTGAAAAGCTTTTTTTAAAGCATTTCTTGCCCATCCCTAGTTGCCCTCAAGAAGGTGGTGGTGAGCTGCCTTCTTGAACTGCTGCAGTGCTCCTGCTGCGGGTTCATCCACAATGCTATTACGGAGGAAATTTCGGGATTTTGACCCAGCGACAGTGAAGGAACGGCGATATATTTCCAAGTCAGAATGGTGAGTGATTTGGAGGGGAAATTGGACGTAGTGAAATTCCCATATATCTACCGCCCTTATCCTTCTAGGTGGATGTGGTCTTGGGTTTGGAAGGTGCTGTCCAAGGATCTTTGGTGAATTTCTGCAGTGCATCTTATAGGTAGTATACACTGCTGCTACTAAGCATCAGTGGTGGAGGGACTGAATGCTTGTGAATGTAGTGCCAATCAAGCGGGCTGCTTTCTCTGGATAGTGTCAAGCTTCTTGAGTGTTATTGGGGCTGCACTCATCCAGACAAGTGGGGAGTATTCCATTACTTCTGAATTGTGCCTTGTAGATGGTGGACAGGCTTTGAGGAGTCAGGAGATGAGTTAGTCGCTGCAGTATTCCCAGCTTCTGGCCTGCTCTTGTAGCCACTTTGTTTACGTGGTGAGCCCAGTTGAGTTTCTGGTCAATGGTAACCCCCAGAAAGTTGATAATGGGGAATTCAGTGATGGTAACACCATTGAATATCAAGGGGCGGTGGTTACAGTGAATCTTATTGGTGATGGTCATAGCCTGGCATTTGTGTGGCACGAATGTCACTTGCCACAGGCAAATCATAATAAAGCAAGGATGCGCAGATCAGAAGCTGTAAAAGACTTAGACAGAAGCATACAGATTACACTGCACAGGGCATTCAACAAGCGAGATCAATGTTAGCAAGATCAGCATTATTTGAGGCTGGAGTGTCCATTCATCAGTCTAATAAGGGCCAGGAAGAAGCTGTTCCTGAACCTGCTGTTGCAAGTGTTCAGGCTTCTGTATCTTCTGTCTGACAGAAGAAGTTGTAGGAGATGTGTGATGCATCTTTGATGATTTTATAATATTATTGTAAAAGTAATGTTAGAAATCTGAAACAAATACAGAAAATGGTGGAGAAACTGAGAAGATCTGGCAGCATCTATGGCGGGAGAAAAGAGTTAATATTTTGAGTTTGATATGACTCTAAGAGTCAAAGACTGTTATGGACTCAAAACTCTAAGTCTGTTTCTCTCCACAGAAGCTGCTAGACCTGCTGTTTCTCTAGCACTTTTGTGTTTGTTTAACAATCATGCTATTCCTGTTAACTTTTCTCCGTCTCACCTTCCCCCTCCCCCCACCAATCACCTTACAAATTTATACTTTCTGCAGGGATCAGACTGAGTTACAATTTTCAGTTGCGATGAATTGACAACACCTAACTTTCTCTTTATCTCAGAATATTGAATATAATGAGGGAATTTCTTCTGCCTTGTCCCTTGCAAAATACTATTAGTACTGAAACAGGCTATTCCGAACAAGTCTGTGGCAATGCTCATGCTCCACATGTATCATTATAAAGATTATGACAGAAAATCACTATAATGAATCAGAAGCCTTTGACAACTTCACCTCCAGAGAAAAATATTCAGCTGGCTTCATCTGTTCAGCAAACTTGTATGTCAGTATTGCCCTTCTTGATTTGTTGATTATTTCCTAGATTACAGCAATGGAGAGCTCTGCACGACACAATTAGTTATTTTGTTTACCAAAAGTTGGGCCAGATTCGTTAATACTTCTTTCCTCCTTAAAAGCTTAATTTATGACTGTTGACAAAGAAAGACAGTCTATTCCTCACTACTGGCCAAGAGTAATAAGACAAAAGCCTGTGGAGCAGTTTGTTTGACTGTGGCTTTTTCATTCTTACTTCCAAGATTATTTCTAAGCCTGATCATAATGTTACTTCTCAAGAAACATGCTTCAAGTAAGCCACTGCTTGGAGCTGTGGTTCTTAATCAAAAATGAATGAAAGCCTTTGCACTAAGGCATGCAGTCCAAAAGACCTCATTTTGATACCCTGTGTATCCTGTACCACCTGATCACAGTTAGACAGCTGCGGCACAATGTTTACCTTACTACCTCTGGATTACAGAGAAGAGGAGTGTCTTTAAGAGTGGCTAAAAACATGAGATGCTGGAATGTTCCAGCATTTGTGTACCAATCCTCAATCATGAGGAGAGAAACAAAAGAAAAACAAGAGTAAATGGTAAAATGAGCTGGAATCAACCTAAAAGTGAAAGGAACATCTGCCCAATGCACAATCAAACAACTGGCTTTAGAGTCACCCCCAATAGAGGCAAGCATAAAGCTGATATTTAAGCAGCATTCCCCCATTTAAAGTTCTTTCTCAGAACATAGTAATTTCATAGCAGTCTTCATGCAATGAAACCTTTTAGAGAAATGCTGCCAACTAAGATCTTACATTTCAGATTAGTGTGGTTGACAGGCCTTAGTGAACTGTATGGACAGCCTCTTATTATATCTCTATGTTCCAGTAAGCCTGGTGGCACAGTGAGTTCTTCCAACTTGTCCTGCTGAGAGGTGATGCATCCTCGCTTGTACTGATTGGACTGAGGCCACTTCCTAGTTTCTGCTGATGGAATGGGAGTGGATCCCATATTATCCTGATGGGGTTGATTCTTAATACATTAGGCATGTTAAACAAATGACAGCTGTGATAGGGTTAGGGCTTCTTCAATTCACAAAGCTGCCAGTCACTCCTTTCTAAATAGATGAATGTGTCACATCTATATTTCTTCCAGTTCAGAGCTTTTGGAGCATATCCATGAATGCTGACTATATGAGATAATAAATCAAGAATTCTGGGAAGTTTCCCATTGTTGGCACTTTTGTATTCTTTAAATTGGAGGCAAGATTTGGAAATAGCTTTGAAAAATCTGTGAAAGCATTAGAAAATTCTTGGAAGATTTGTCTGATGTTGTTACACTGATCTATCCCTTTAAAAATGAACAGTTTGATTTTCCTATTTTTACTAAATGAACCAGGATGAAAAAGGGTCGCAGAACCTTTGATTATGCAACAGAACTACACTGTTTAAATTAATGTGTTGGTCTGGAAGATTTCGCATCAATCAATAGCTGAGAGAGCACTTGAGCTTTAGTAGTGCAAACCTTAAAGCATTAAAATTCAGTGTATAGCCTTTTTTTCTTGGTCTAAGGGCAGCAATATAATGAAGTTTGTTAGGATTTGAGTGAATTTTAAGTTTTTGGAAAATTATGCATCAAATTGACATAATATTTTGTATTTGCATTACACAGTTCCAAAAGATGGCCTGAAAAGTCAAGCTTCATTTGATGAAATGAGGACAAACTATATCAAGGAGTTGAGGAGAGTTATAGCAAGAAATGAAAATAATTCTGGACAAAACTGGCAACGGTTTTATCAGTTGACTAAAGTCCTTGACAGTATGCATGAGGTAGGCTAAGGAAATATCATTCTATGATTATATATAATAGTTCTTCTGTTCTGATTATTAAAGCACTTCATGACGACTTTTTTGAGCTTGCCTCAGATATTACCAAATCTTATTTCTGAGCCTTGGGCCAAATTTTGTTTTTGCAGCACATGTTGAGCCAACATAAAGAAAACATCCACTGAGAGTGGGATTTAACCTCAGATCACTAAATTGTTATGCCTCACTGGGGTAGTGCAATGAAAATCAAACTATTCCTGGAGTTATCACAAAAATTAAAGATTTTAGTAAGTATGCAGAATTCTGCAATTTACTTGTCTTTTAGACCCAGGTTGCCAGAAAGTAGATTTCTGTGCTTAACAAGAATGACTATTTCTGACAAATAAATAGATTCTAGCCACAGATAAACAAGTATGAACCATTGACATAAAACTATGAGTTAAAACTCTAAGCCCCAGTGTAAACGCTTTTCTATAAATACATGCAGGCAGACACACACAAGAAAAATCATGTTATGGACAGACAGAGAGATTAGGACTAGCAGTTCAGTGGTCCCTGTCCAGAGGGTTTGCTAAGATCATTCTTGTGCAGATCAGAAAGCTGCCTCTCAATACTCCTTCCCCAGGCACTTCCATCAGTTTGCAGGAGACACAGGATGGCCTGTTCCCACTCAAAAAGATCTTTGACTTATGGATTAGAGTCACATCTTACAGTGACCAGAAAGTGGAACTAAACAGGATAACTTGAGACTTGAAATGCTTTTTAATGCAGAGCAAAAACAACTTTTTATGCTGTAGAGGTCTTACGGTTTCTGTCAAAACATTCATTTCCCCAAGCTGTTTGGCTAGATGTGAGCCAATCATATAGTTGTTAATAGGCAGAAGGTCTTTGTCACTGATAACTGGTCATGAGCACAAGACAAGTCAGCTGCTTACTGCCAGCCAAAACTTTATGTATTGCTCTATTCATACTCATCCCTTGGTTTTAGCTAATCTCCAGACTAGGTTTCCACTACACCTTGAACAAGCAACTGTGTAAACAATGCTTACAATGATGTCAGATTACTTGTTTTTTAAAAGTGCAGAAATTCTTTAATCTTTTGTTTTTAAAACAGTTTTTTTCCTACTTCAATCCAAAAAATACAGAAAACAAAATATAGTCTTTCACGTTGTCATAAGTTGGTCACGCTAAATTGGCTTTAAATTGTTCTTGGTGACCAAATTATCAAGCAATGACTTTTTGCAACATCAGTTATGACCATTTAAAAATAGCATCAGTGTTAAAATTAGGTTGAATTAAACAAATGAAAATCATTAAGCAGTAAATGCCTTGGGGATCCTGATAAGATGCCAGTTGTTTCAATAAAAGATGTATTAGTGATCATTGGTGCATAAAGTCCCTTGCCTGGTTTATTTTTAATTTTCTTGTAATAGAAAGGGATGCTGGACAGTTGGCACAATGAATCTGCATAATTTAATGCCTGGCCTCCTGCACAGAGGAGGCAAAAAGGCAAATGCATTGTTTGTGTAGTTAAAGAATGAGCCGTGGCATTTTTTTTTTCTCATTCATTCTGAGCTTTACAGCACTTTTAGTGTTTGTCACCAAAATTCTTACTGAAAGAACTGAGTAACTATGATCTTTCAATGTGCACATTATCATGATCTCTTTGTGTCTTTTAATAGCTTCAGGTAAACAAGCTCAACATGTGTTGTACAGCAGTTTGAAAACATTATCACCCCATTTTAGAACTGTTTCTCAAGTGTCATATTTTGGATAGAAACCTTAATTTCTTAAAGCAGTAAGTTTATTTTGAGGTGTGATATTTGGATTTTGACTGAATGTGGCAGCTCCCTATTGGAGTTGATTCTATTATTATACACTTTCCATTACCCATCGCCCTAACCTGGCATAATACAGACCACTCTTCACATTGAGTCTAGATATCATAGGGTAGAATTGAATTAGGAAGTATGAGCTTTTACAGGCAACTGAGCTTGAAACTGGTCAAAAATACACAAATTGAACAGGAATTCTTAATAATCATTGTGGAACCTGTCTATGAGAATGGAATGCAAAAGTAGATTGAATTTAACATGATAAATTTTTGCAAGAAGTGTCCTCTGATTTCAGCATTAAATGTTTCATTTCACATACCGTGCAGTGATTCAGAAAACTCCAAAAAACAGCCAATGCAAAACATCTAGTCAACACAACAGAATTTAATTTTCTCAAAATTATTTTATTATTATGACAAGAGTTAAGCCCAAAGCCAGATTAAAATGTGTCAATTTGCCTAAAACCTTGGTTACAAAGTTTAACAAGCTCAGAAAAGGAGCAGGCAAATCACAATATGCAGTTAACTTACATGTTACTGATGAAGGCAGTATGCAAACATTCATTGTCAGAGCTTGCAGCCAGAACAAAGTGTATTGTTGAGTGGCTACCCATCTGATCAAACAATGAAAGGCTAGAACTTAAGACAGCCTTTACCACCTAAAGAGGAGGTTATTTCTGGCTGGAGTCGGAACCTGTTGCTGAACAGACTGAGGTTAAAAAAATACACTGAATCAAGGCAAGGATGGTCATCCACGTTTGCTGGTGCCACACTGGAAGTCTTAGTGAAGGAATTGCTGAGGAGGAATGATGCCAATCAACTACAGGAGGCTATCCAGACATGAAGGCAATCGGAGCAGGTGGCTGTTTTGGTCAGTGTCAGAATTCTAGTTCCCAGTACTTTGGTGCAGTGCTATGTGAAGTTCAGTTAATGAATGGCTAAGTTGCACAAATGCATGTTCAAATATTAAATCCAACAACCTGTACCACTTAACTCACATGGTACCTAACCAGCAGAGAGCAGACATGGATGCATGGAGGAGATGATCGTTACCAATCATTGAAACGACCGTCATGGAGGCTGTGGCCAGCATTTAGACTGAGCATTCACCCATGATATTCTACCTGCCTCACCACCACTATGACCAACAAGAACAATATAATCCAAGCTTTTGGCTTCGTCCTTTTAGGCACCCAAAGACTGTAACCTTATCAAGCAGTGGTTATGGATGAAGAGGTGGAAGACCAAGCAAACAGTGCTGAAGAAAGAATAACATTACTCGTGCACACTCGTGTAGCTATCAGCTCAGATACTGACATTGCATAGAGGCTAGGTTAAAGATGCGATCCGCATTTGGTGAAACATAAAGCTCAAATAGCTTTTAGGTAAGGCAAAGAGCCAACCCAGATAGCTGCCATCCAAGCTGATGTGATGTAGTCTGAAAGAGATAGTGGGAACTGCAGATGCTGGAGAATCTGAGATAACAAGGAGTAGAGCAGGATGAACACAGAAGGCCAAGCAGCATCAGAGAAGCAGGAAAGCTGACGTTTTGGGCCTAGACCCTTTTTCAGAAAAAGGGTCTAGGCTTTTCTGAAGTAGGGTCTAGGCCCGAAACATCAGTTTTCCTGCTCCTCTGATGCTGCTTGACCTGCTGTGTTCATCCAGCTCAACACCTTGTTATCTGTGATGTAGTCTGAAGTTGGGTCTTCTAGGACCAGTGTTCTGCAGATCTCAAGGAATTAAAGTAATGCACAAATGCTTTCAGTTCAGTTTTGTATCGAACATAAGATGTTTTGCTTGATAAAAAGTGGTTTGAAATGGTTATTTTGTGCAATGTTTCAACATTGTGACTGAGAGGATTCTGCGCTGGTCTTTGTTAGAAGGAAGGTGAGGTGTGGGTTTGTCGATGAATGATTTTGAAGTCTCTAATGATATGGTCAGGCAGTGTGGTTGAGAAGTGTTGGTTGCTTCCTGAACTTTCACCTCCTCTGAATCTTTTTTTCTCATCCTTCTTTTCCTCAACTACTCTCGAGATATCTGGTGGCAAAGGCTGCACCCTCGTGACAGTGAAGTTGTGTAAGATGTCCGTGATAAATAGCGAACAGAGCTCATCCAGAGTTATTCAGGCACTATTTAAGCACCACAGTGGTCTTCTGAATCATTTTTTTGGTAACGTGGCTGGTGTTACATGCTGCTGTCTATGTATACAGGAGTTGTGAAACATGGGGAACCTGTAATCCTGATGAAGTCAAGCATGAACTCTGTCTGTTTCTGTCCAGCAAGAGGGAATGACGTCTAATTAGCTCTCTTGGAGTAAAGCCCGAGTGATGTCCTCGTACAACATTGGATGGCAAATTGTGAGATGCTACAGTCATTGCCTGATCCAGCCTGGAAGGAAATAGGCACAAAAAAGTTAATAGTCCTGGTCACCTTCACAGATGATGAAAGTGATGAGCTCACCTTGCCCTGAGGTTACTGTTTCAACAGAAAGAGGTGCCACAATTGAGCAACCCCTATCTTGGTGAATTGAAGGCTTCTGAAGTACTGTCCCATCCTGAGGTTAAGATAGAAGAATCAATCCTTGAAGACCTGGGTAGATATAACCTCTATTTGAGAGTTCATCTCTCCCACTCATCCTGTCTTTTTGAATATAGGTAGTCCGGCCAAAACGTGTGTTTCGTTAACACGAATTGGCTGTAACATGATTGATGAATAATGGGCATTGTTTAGATAATGTGAACTTTCTGCTGTACAAGTACAGTGATTTCCCTATAATGCGATTTTCTATGGCAATTTTCTATAGCACGAGGTCACACAAGAATGCAACTATCGCATTACAGGAAAACTGCCTGTAGCTTGCCTTCTTTTGGGTCAACTGTACTTAAATCCCATGCCATGCCAGAGGCAGGGGAGATGGAGACAATAGCGCTTGTGTCTGGGAACAAATGTGTAAGCAGGACCATTTGTTATGGTCTCAGTTGTTGGTAATAAATCCTGGCCTGTTATACATTTAATTTTTATAGTTAGTTCCCATTGTGGTTAGTCATTGCAACTATTCATATTGGCCTGCAGATGTTCTTTAACAACAAAACATAAGTTTATTACACAAAGGAAAACCAAAACTAAAAAGTTTCAACCACTTTCTCACACATCAAGATCTTTAGCCCGGGTTCATCCACTCCAACCACATTTTCTTTTCTTTTTCTTTTCTTTTTACTTACCTCTTGAGCTGAGCTTGGACAGCATTGACTATGGTGGGAAACCCCAGCGCAGACGTGAGTGGGCCCAGCACGGACCTTGTGGTGGCGTTGAGTGGGCCCAGTGCGAACGTTGCGTCAGTGACGAATGGGCCCCCGCTTACTTTTCCAGATCAAGCACAAGACCTGGCATTGGAATCAACAGCTACTACATCGGTGAAGGTGATATTGGTGAGGCATGCACAGTGGCAAAAGGTGGTGCCTGAGGATCGATGATTTCATCATTGTTTGGATCTGGGACTGATGGCAATGAAATGATGGCGAAAAGACATCATAGAGAAATCGATACGATGAGCCCAGCGACAAGAGATGCAGCTCTGAAGTTGAATGGTCCAGCACAGATGGTGGCAGAGCAGTGGTGGAGAAAATGAGTTGCTGTTCCTGCAACCTTCGGGTGGCATCATTGTGACACTGCAGGAGGCCCTTGATGGACATGTCATCTGAGGAATGGGAGGGGGAGTTGAAATGGTTCGCGACTGGGAGGTGCAGTTGTTTGTTGCGAACCGAGCGGAGGTGTTCTGCAAAGCGGTCTCCAAGTCTCCACTTGGTTTCCCCAATGTAGAGGAAGCCACACCGGGTGCAATGGATACAATATAATGTACTATAATATAATATAATGTAAAATATAATGTCCATTTCAAGCCCACGGACTCCCACAGCTACCTAGAATACACCTCCTCCCACCCACCATCCTGCAAAAATTCCATCCCCTATTCCCAATTCCTCTGCCTCCGCCGCATCTGCTCCCAAGATGTGGCATTCCACTCCCGCACATCCCAGATGTCCATGTTCTTCAAGGACCGCAACTTTCCCCCTGCAGTGGTTGAGAACGCCCTTGACCGCATTTCCCGCAACACATCCCTCACACCCTGCCCCTGCCACAGCCGCCCCCAGAGGATTCCCCCTCATTCTCACATACCACCCCACCAACCTCCGGATACAACGTGTCATCCTCCGACACTTCCGCCATCTACAATCCGACCCCACCACCCAAGCCATTTTTCCATCCCCACCCTTGTCTGCCTTCCGGAGAGACCACTCTCTCCGTGACTCCCTTGTCCGCTCCACACTCCCCTCCAACCCCACCACACCCGGCACCTTCCCCTGCAACCACAGGAAGTGCTACACTTGCCCCCACACCTCCTCCCTCTCCCCGGTCCCAGGGCCCAAGATGACCTTCCATATCAAGCAGATGTTCACCTGCACATCTGCCAATGTGGTATATTGTATCCATTGCATCCCTGGCGTCCTCTACATTGGGGAAACCAAGCGGAGGCTTGGGGACCGCTTTGCAGAACACCTCCGCTCGGTTCGCAACAAACAACTGCTCCTCCCAGTTGCGAACCATTTCAACTCCCCCTCCCATTCTTTTGATGACATGTCCATCATGGGCCTCCTGCAGTGCCACAATGATGCCATCTGAAGGTTACCGGAACAGCAACTCATATTCCGCTTGGGAACCCTGCAGCCCAATGGTATCAATGTGGACTTCACAAGCTTCAAAATATCCCCTTCCCCCACTGCATCACAAAACCAGCCCAGCTCATCCCCTCCCCCCACTGCATCCCAAAACCAGCCCAGCCTGTGCCTCTGCTTCCCTAACCTGTTCTTCCTCTCACCCATCCCTTCCTCCCACCTCAAGCCGCACCTCCAATTCCTACCTACCACCTCATCCCACCTCCTTGACCTGCCCATCTTCCCTGGACTGACCTATCCCCTCCCTACCTCCTCACCTATACTCTCCTCTCTACCTATCTTGTTTTCTCTCCATCTTCGGTCCGCCTCCCCCTCTCTCCCTATTTATTCCAGTTCCCTCTCCCCATCCCTCTCTGTGATGAAGGGTCTAGGATCGAAACGTCAGCTTTTGTGCTCCTGAGATGCTGCTTGGCCTGCTGTGTTCATCCAGCTCCACCCTTTGTTATCTTGGATTCTTCAGCATCTGCAGTTTCCATTATTAGTGGTAGAGAAAAATTGGCCCAACGTCAAATGATGGCATCTGAAGAATGGCGACTGCAGCGTTGGTTGGGTTCGGTGTTGACGACAGCGAGGAGGTATCGCTGCGCATGTGCCGTTGATGATGAGCTGGCTGAGGACTGATGCACTGTCTTTAAGCTTTATATTTCTATTTATGTTATTCTAAAACTATACAAGATGGTGCCAAATTGTGACAACAGTGGAAATGCTTTTCATTTTGTTTTACTGTTTTTCTCACTGTAAAATACACATGACAATAAAATTCATTCATTCGTTCAGTTTCCCACAGATTCAGTCAGGTAGGTGGGTGACTCCCAGGATGAGCAGACAGGTAGTGGAGGAGTCTCCTTTGGCTGTTCTCCTTTCTCATAGGTATACTGTTGAGAGGGATAGCCTCTTAGGGGAGTATAACAGCAGCAGCCAGGTCTGTGACAGCACAACTGACTCTGCTGTAGTGCATGTTCAGGCAAAGTCCTAGTGAGCAATAGTGGTAAGAGGCTTGCTCGTTAGGGACACAGATAGGCATTTCTGTGACCATGTTAGAGTCTCCAGGATAATGTGTTATCTGCCCAGTGCTAGGGTCAAGGACATCTCTGAATGGTTGCATGAAATTCTTAGAGGGGAAGGTGAGCTGCCAGAGGTCATTGTACAGATTGCTACCAACAACATAGATAAAAAGAGGAATGAGGTCCTGCCGAGTGAGTACAGAGTTAGAAAAGAAGCTGAAAAGCAGGACCTCAAGACTAGTAATCTCTTGGTTATTAACAGTGCCATGTGCTAGTGAGGCAAGGAATAAAAGGGAAGGACAGATGAATGCGTGGCTAAGGAGCTGGTGCAAGGGGTAGGGTTTGAGGAAAAGAAAGATGTTAGGACCAGTAAGACAAAAAGAAAGGATGCGCAGACACAGGTAAATGGACACAATGATACTAAAGTGCTGAACTGTGCTTATTTCAATACAAGGAATATTATAGGTAAGGCAAATGAACAGAGCCTGTATCACTGCATGGGACTATGATGTTGTAGCCATTATAGAGACTTGGTTGTGAGAGGTACTGGACTGGCTGCTCAACATTCCAGGATTTCGTTGTTTTAGATGAGATAGAGAGGAAAGTAAAAGAATTGGGAAGTTGCATTACTAGTCATAGAGAATGTCACATCTGCAATAAGAGAGAACATACTGAAGGGCTCATCCACTGAGGCAGTATGGGTAGAGCTAAAAAACAAGATGGGTGCAATCACTCTGATAGGATTAAACTATAGGCCACCCAATCACAATTGAGACATTGAAGAACACACATGTATGTGGATTATCGAAAGATACACTAACAACAGGATTGTCATAGTGGGTGACTTTAGCTTCTCTTAGAGCAAGAGGCTTAGAATGGGACAGAATTTGTTAAATGCATCCATGAGAGTTAACAGTATGTGGATAGTCTAAGTAGAGGAGCAGGCCACACGAGACCTTGTATTGGCTAATGAATGTGGCTCAATGACTGACCTTTTAATGGGAGAGCATTTTGGAAGCAGTGCTTGACTTTTAACATAGCCTTGAAAAGGGATAAGTCAGGACCTTGCAGAAAGGTACTAAACTGGGGGAGGACAGATTATGTCAGCATCAGGCAGGAGCTAGGGAGTGTTAATTGAGCGGAGTTGTTCTCAGGAAACTCTACATTTGACATGGAGCTGATTAGAGTTAGATATGGCACGTTCCTGTCAGGAGGAAGGACAAGGATAGCAAGACAAGGAACCCTAGATAACGAGAGAGGTTGTGAATTTGGTCCAAATGGAGAAAGCAAGCATATGTAAGGCTTTAGGAAGCAAAAATCAGACAGGGTCCATGAGGAATATAAAGAAAGCAGGAAGAACTGAAGCCGGGAATTAGGTGAGCAAAAAGTGGCCAGCAAATGACCTTAGCAAGTAGGGTTAGAAAGAATCGCAAGGCATTCTATACATATATTAAAAATTAGAGGAAAACTAGACAAAAGGTAGGACCACTCGAGGATAAAAGAGGGACCTTGTGCTTGGAGGCAAAGGACGTGGGCGATATCCTAAATGAGTACTTTGCATCAGTATTCACCCAGGAAATGGTTATAGGGGATTGCACTCTAATAAGCTAAGGCATTTTGAGATCAAGAAATAAATTGTTTTTGGTCTCTTGAAGAGCATTAAGACAGATAAGACCCCAGCCACAATGGTATATATCCCAGGTTACTGAGAGAGACAAGAAAACAAATTGCCAGAGCGTTAACTAAGATCTCTGTATCCTCATTAGCCACTGGAGAAGTCTTGGAGGACTGGCAAGTAGCTAATTTTGTTCCTCTATTCAAGAAGGGACAATCTAGGAATCTATAGACCAGTGAGCCTCACATTAGTAGTTAGGAATCATTTGGAGAGAATTCTTAGGGATAGGATTTTACGTGTGTTTGAAAAGTTAAGTAGTCAGCATGGCTTTGTGCAGGGCAGGACATGTCTTACTAATTTGATTGAATTTTTCGAGGAGGTAACAAAGGGATAGAGCAGTGGATGTTGTCTAAATGGATTTTGGTAAAATGGACACAATGATATCATTGTGTCCATTTACCTGTCTCTGCGCATCCTTTCTTTTTGTCTTACTGGTCCTAACATCTTTCTTTTCCTCAAACCCTACCCCTTGCACCAGCTCCTTAGCCACGCATTCATCTGTCCTTCCCTTTTATTCTTTCAACAAGGTCCCTCATAGTAGGCTATTCCAGACAATTAAAATGCATGGGATCCATGATGACATGACTGCATGGATTCAAAATCGGCTTGCCAAAGAAGGCACATGGATCTGAATTGGGACTGTTTGTGATATAGGTAAATGACTTGGATGAATATGTAGGTGGGTAGGTTAGTAAGTTTGTAGACGATACGAGGATTGGTGGAGTTGTGGATAGCGTAGTAGGTTGTCAAAGGATACAGTGAGATATACATCAGTTCTAGGTATGGATGGAGAAATGGCAGGTGGAGGTTAATCCAGATAAGTGTGAGGTACTACACTTTGGGAGATCAAATGTTAAGAAAAAATGTACAGTTAATGGCAGGATCCTGAACAGCATGGACTTACAAAGGGAGCTTTGTGTTCAAGTCCATAGTTCCCCGAAAGGGCCACTCAAGTAGATAGGGTGCTAAAGAAAGTGAATGGCATGCTTGACTTTATTGGTTGGGGGATTGAGTACAAGAATCAGATTGTCATGTTGCAGCTTTATAAGACTTTGGTTAGGCTACACTTAGAGTATTGCATTCAATCCTGGTCACCACATTACAGGAAGGATGTGGAGGCTTTGGAGAGGGTGCAGAAGATGTTTAACAGGATGCTGCGTCGATTAGAAGTTATGAGCAATAAGGAGAGGCTATAGAAAGCTGAGCTAGATGGTTCTCATTTAGACATTTCATCACCGTGCTAGGTGACATCGTCAGTAGAGCCTCCGGTGAAGCGATGCTATTCTACACCGCTTGGAATTTATACTTTCTGGTCTGTTATGGTGAGTAGTGCTATTTCCGGTTTTGATCCGAATGGGTTTGTATATGGGGTCCAATTCTAAAAGTTTGTTGACGGCATTACCGTTGGAGAATCATGCCTCTAGAAATTCCCCTGCGTGTCTATGTTTGGCTTGGGCAGACTAGCAGCTCCATCAAAAATGACAACATACTTAAACTACTAGACCTCTGCCTCACCACACACTTTATCTTTAATGGTCAAGTATACAAACAGATCAATTGTACACCAATGGGTTCATCCATCTTAGTACTCATTGCAGAAGCAGTCATCCAAAGGTGAGAACACACCGCCCTCCCTACATTCAAGCTAAACTATGCATCTGGTACATGGACAACACAGTTGTCATCATTAGATGCAACGAATCAGAAGAGACACACCACCTCATCAACAGTGTATTCACAGGGAATAAATTCACAAGGGTAGAAGTAAACAACAATTAGCTTCCATTTCCAGACGTTAAAGTTGAGCATATGATCAATGGGGAGTTGCAAACCTTGGAATACAGGAAAGCAACCCACACTGATCAAATCCTCAACTTCACAGCAACCACCTGAATGTCCACAAACAAAGCTGTATTAAGACACTATTTAAATGAGCCAAGACACACTATAACACTCCAGAACTACATGGATAGCAAAACAGTGGATAGCAAAAAGCTTTTTCCCAGAGTGGGGGACTCAATTACTAGGGGTCATGAGTTCAAAGTGAGAGGAGGAAAGTTTAAGGGAGATATGCATGGAAAGTTCTTTACACAGAGGGTGGTGGGCGCCTGGAACGTGTTGCCAGTGGAGGTGGTAGACGCAGACACGTTAGCGTCTTTTAAGATATATTTGGACAGGTACATGGATGGGCAGGGAGCAAATGGACATAGACCGTTAGAAAATAGATGACAGGTTAGACAGTGGATCTTGATCGGCGCAGGCTTGGAGGGCCGAAGGGCCTGTTCCTGTGCTGTAGGTTTCTTTGGTTCTTTGTTTACACAGGAAAGAGGAAGAGTACTTATACAAAATCCTTGCTATAAAGGGATACCCCCACAACTTCATCCACAAATGCCTGCTAAACAGACAACAACAGGAGGACACAGTATACCCTGACACATTGGCCACACTGCCCTACATCAAGAACATATCAGAATTGACAACAAGACTCCTAAGACCACTAGGAATCATGGTAGCCCACAAGCCCACAGCCACACTACGACAAACATTTACAAGGATTAAAGACCTCATTCCCACAACATGCAGAACCGACGTAGTTTACAAAATGCCTTGCAATGACGACAGCCACAAACATTACATCAGACAGACAAGAAGGAAACAAGTCATCAGAATACAGGAACATGAACTAGTAGCAAAACAGCCTGACAAACTCTCCTTAATATCAGTACACTCAGACAATGAAGGCCATCAGTTTAACAGGGACAGGGTAACCATAGTAGCCCAAGCCAAACATAGACAAGCACAGGAATTTGTAGAGGCAAGATTCTCCACCTGTAATGCTATCAACAAATATACAGAATTAGACTCCAAGCGGAATAGAATAACATTGCTTCATCAGAGTCTGCACTGATGATGTCACTTAGCATGGTGACAAAATGTCTGAACAAGAACAAGCCAGCTCGGTGAGCAAGTCAACAGCCTCACCCATAACCCAAGCTACAGACCTTTGCCAAAACAAAAAGTTGGGTTGTTTTCCCTGGAGCAGTGGAGGCTAAAGGGAGACTTGCTAGAAGTCTGTAAAATTATGAGATGTGTAGACAGAGTTGATGGTCAGAATCTTTTTCACAGAATTGAAATGTCTAAAATTAGATGGCATGTAATTAGGGTGAGGGGAAGAAGTTCAAAGAAGATGTGAAGGGCAGGTTTTTTACACAGAAAATGGTAGGAATCTGGAATGCACTACCAAGGTAGTGGTGGAGACAAATACAAATATGGGTGTTTGAGGGACTTTTAGATAAACACATGAATATGCAAGAATGGAGGGATATGGACCAAGGGCAGGCAGAAGGGATTAGTTTAATTTAGCAATGTTCAGCACAACATTGCGGACCAAAGGGCCCATTCCTGTGCTGTACAGTTCTGTGTTCTATGTTCTACTACCCTTTTACAAATATTCAGTCCCAGAGATATGTCACTCATAATTCAATTATTAATATCTTATTTAACTAACACTTCAAATTTTTTTTTCTTGACGTGCCCAAACATTTTCTTGATTCTTTTTGGGCCTTCTGGCATGATTCTTTCTCAGTTCGATGGCCTATTCTTTTCCAGTTCCAACAGTTTGAAGACTGCAAACCCTCACAGCTTAGAAGCTTCATGAATTCAAAGCACTTTGGCTAGAGTAAGTGGTTCCCATAGGCTGAAAAGTTGATTCTCTTGGAAGAAGAAAGCTGTTCTCGTTCCTGAACTGAATTCCTGATTCTTCTAAATTGAAGTCAGAAGCTAAATGGAGACAGCCTTTGGTTTGTTGTAAACTCAGCAAAATAAACATTCCATTCATGAACACCACAGGCATCCTGCCAGGGTCTTGAGTGAAGCTATGTGTAATCTGGGACGTGGTGTGTCAAATGATTTACTGAGTATTTTTTAAAAAAGTAATAGAATTGACAAAAATCTATCTGCACTACTCTAAAATCCGAATCCCAAATGGTGATACATCTTTCATTGTATCTTTTAAATAAGAATGAAGGTCAAAGAGAGGTCAAAGAGGTGGGTATGGAGCCAGTAAAGGTTAGTGTAGGTGGGGAGTTAGGGAGGGGATAGGTCGGTCCAGGGAGGACAGGCAGGTCAAGGAGGTGGGATGAGGTTACTGGGTAGGAGATGGAGATGGGGCTTGAGGTGGGAGGAATGGTTTGCGAGGCGGGGACAAGCTGGGCTGGTTTTAAGATGAGGTCGGGGAGGGGAAATTTTAAACCTTGTGAAGTTCACATTGATACCCTTGGGCTGCAGGGTTCCCAAGTGAAATATGAGATGCTGTTCCTGCAGCTGTCAGGTGGCATCACATTTTGTGATCAATATTTGATGTTTGAATTTAGCATGATCGTCATTCTCTTATTGAAAATTCTCTTCATTGTGTGTCATTTTGAGAACACTGAAGATTTAGTTGAATGGATGGAACAATGATAAATGGAATTCAGCCTGGCGAAGTGTGAAGTAGTTTCTTTTTGAGAGGGAACACAAAGCTAGGGAGCAAACAATAAACTTGAATACTGAGGTGTAGAGTAAGTGAGAGATCTTGGAGTGCATGTCACAAGTACCTGAAGGTGCTAGGACAGGTAAATAATGTCCATAAAGCATATGGAATGCTTTCCTTCATTGGATAAAGTACAGTATAAGAGATGTATTGCCGAAACTTTAGGAAACCCTGATTATGCCAAGGTTGGAATTTTGTGTACAGTTCTGGTCATTGCATTACAGGAAGGACATAATTGCCCTGGAGATGGTACAAAGGAGGTTTACAAGACTGTGCTGTTTCAGCTTGAAAATTTCATCTACGAGAAAAGGTTGGCTAGGATTGTTTTTCCTTGTACACAAGATGCTGACTTAATCAAGGCATGCAAAGTCATGAGCTTAGGGTGGACCCTAAGTTGGAAGTCCTATTTCCCCAGGCAGAGAATATGGATAAGCATATGGACGTACATGGAATAGTGTAGGTTAGATGGGCTTGAGATCGGTATGACAGGTCGGCACAATGTCGAGGGCCGAAGGGCCTGTACTGTGCTGTAATGTTCTGTGTTCTATGTTCTAAGAATGAAGGTCTTCAGCATGTAACACATCACTTGCTGTAGACTTTGCTAATCTTTAACATCAATACAATCCTGCAAACGGTTTTATTAATCAACAGCCAGTAGAAATCAATCATCAACTAACCAATGTTAGTAACTAATGAATCCTTAAGATTTTACTGACAGGGTTCTTTCTTGTCATTGAATGCATGGTCAACTGTCTGAAGTTAAGATGAGGCATTAATTGGAACATTCAAGTTAAGAATGGCATCACTAGATTCACATTGCTACTGAAAGCTGACTGACATCCTAATATGCCTACTATGCATATATCAGATATATTACCAAAATGGCGTTTGATGTGAGCATTAACAGCAATATACACATGCACTGCAGACCTTTCTGTGTCCTAAGAGTGATGTTTGTAGCACCAAAATTATGAGTATCACCAGAAATAACTTTTGCAGCCTTTATCTATTCAACTGAAAGAAATTTATTTGTGAAACTAACACCATTTTATCAAACACATTTGGTTATTAATATTACACAAGGTGATTTCAACTCAAAAATGATAACAAATTAGTTGTGTCAATTGGTTGTATGATATAAATAGTAATTCCCACTGACAGTCATACCCAGTAGCCTTTGGCATGTGAACTTCTGTATACAATTATGTGATAGCGTATGATTTTTGATGCATTCCTTCCTTATGCTTTTGGTTCTTGAACCCGTGTTATGTCTTTAAATAGGCAGAGCTAATAGCTGCATTCAGATGTGAGAACAAAAATATTCCTATTTACTATATTATAATTAAACATTTCCAAAAGTAGAAATGTAAGATTCTGCTTGGAATCTTACTGAAGCAAACAAACATACTTTGTTAGTGAATAACCAAATTTGAGGACAACCAAAATTCACTTAATTCTGAGGCTGAAAAGTAATTTCCTCTTGTAATCTGTTTTGGATGCTGACAAAATTGTCGGTAATGCTAGCTACATCTTGAACCAGCTGCTGAAAGCACACTGTCACCACAGTGCTCCCTGCTGGACTGCTGATGATGCATATATTTTTCCAATCAAATGAACAGAGAATCTGTTATCAAACTGACCTGCAGAGATTTTAGGCATCACAATACAGGTGCAATTTGTGAGTGAGGAAAAAGAATTGAAAAGTTTTTTCAATTTCACCGCCCTTACTATTTGTCAACCGTTACTGTCACCAGCAGGGTCTAGGAATTTGACAGAGATAAAACTGGAGCCATTGATCATGATTACTTTCCTGTAGATTTTTCCCATGTACTGACAGGCACAACATGGGTCTAAGAATCAGCTTTATGCAATGATCTATAATGCTGAATTGGCTCCATAATCGAATTGATATTTTAAAACAATTTCTTAACATTTTGGTTTTCATTGCATGGGAATCTCTTTCTCATCTTCAGATAGGCTTCTGTCCATTCCTGGAATGTATGTACAAATCACAGAGTGCCAGGTGTTTTCAGCAGTAATTTCCACATGGAATCTCACTCTCAATCTACTACCACCATCTTAACAGGTCACCCTGAGAAACAAGGGAACCAACTAAAAAGCATTTGTCACCGCCCGAGTATGGCAATAGTTTGGGTGATCTTCAGCTGAGGTTTTCGTGAATTATTCTGAACCAACAGTCACAACTCTAACTGGTACACTGAAAACCTACTATAACTACAAATAGATGGTACTGAGAGTTGGGTTATATCAAGCACCAGAGTGTTTGCAGGTGTCATGCAACACCTATGGTCACAGAAATTTGAGGGTGCATACATGAGGATCAATGGTCGGCACAACATCGTGGGCTGAAGGGCCTGTTCTGTGCTGTACTGTTCTGTGTTCTATGTTCTACCTCATGGTGTTAATCGCATGTGAATGGCCATGGAAAACCAGCTGAGCAATGAGTTTCTTCGTGTTTCTAGAGCTGGTGCCTCCTCAGACAAGATATTGTGAGTTGTGCGATGTTCTCCTGCTGTTTTATGATACCCTGAACCAAGAAGCTTGATTTTAGTTGCTGTTAATTTGATATTTGTTAGGCACAAACAATCATCAAACAGCTAGATTGTAATTGGTGCATATTTGCACTCCACAAATGGACAAGCCAGCCTGTCAGTCAGGTAGAGTTGCACAATAGTTTAGGAATAGTATTTTAAATGTCAAATGCCCTGAGACCCACTTCCGGAGATATAGTAAAAGAATATATATATAGCAATTAACACCAACAGTAACTGTACCCATCATCTTATTGAATGACATGGTGTCTATTACTTCAGGCTTCTTGACATCATTGAGACTGGTGATTATTTCAGTGTGGTAGCAATTTTAAAATTACACTACAATATTTGTCAAGATGCTAAGTTTTGTTATTAACTCAGGCCTTCCCCCCCCAAGGGCACAAATTTACCATAAAACACCTCACCAGGAGCCACCATTGAGTTAGATTGGAAGAGAGGTAGGAGCAGATCACCAGTGAAAACCTCCGGGAAATAGCTGTTTATAGTGGAAGTTCGTGAAAATTGAACTTTTTGATTATGTGTAAATGTGGTTTTGGGAAGAATGAAACAGTTGGCCAAAAATCCGTGATTCAGAAAATTGACCTGGATTGTATTTCTTAGTGTCCTTCCACCCTGACACAGTCACAGTTTAAGGGATCTAGGAAGGAGCTCCCAAATTAGCATTGGTCTAGCAAGTGCCTCCCTTTCTAGTAGAGCATCTTAGGCACCCACGAATCAATGTTGCCAGTATTCTACCACTTCTCCCTCAGAAACCATTGTTTATTCTATTCTGGGATGTAGGTGTCACTGGCAAGGCCAGCATTTGTTTTCCATCCCTAATTGCTGTTGAACTGAAGGGCTTGCTTGGCCAAATTATTCCCCGTCCCACATATAACAGCAGTTCCCTCAATTTATATTTTTATATTCCCTATACAGGCTGTTCAACTAGTTGGACTCACCTTCTGAAGAATATCTTATTTGCCAGACTGTACGAGCTTCCATTTTGTGCCAGGTTTCTAATAGGCAGAGGAAGTTGGAGCTCCCACTGTTGGCTACTCCCCTATTCCCACCAGACTTAATATGAGTGGTTTCCAAAGGAACAGACAGATAATTTATCCCTTACCAAGTAGGATTTTTGAACTTAGCGCAAGGTGGCGTTGGGCTAGGTGATGGGGTATCTAGCATTTCTGAGCGTTCTCTGAGCTGGAAGTGGAACTAATTCAATTTGTCTTTCAAAGAGCCAACACAAATTCAAATAGCAAATTAAATCCTATGTATTATTTTATGAAAGTATAAAAAGCAGCAGCCAATGTTGAGGTTGTGTTACTGTTGACTGCAGCTGCTGTTCAAAAGCTATTGTGCTGCAGGTGTTGATGACAGTAGTGCAGATAATTTGTGGCCTGTTACGCATTCCACTGCAGTAAGAAAATCAATGTAAGCGTTATTAAGCATGACGATTTAGGGTTGCTGGCTGGACAACTGTGATATTTTCACCTTCTGTTCTTGATTGAGCTCAACTAACAAAGCTCAGAAAAGCCAAGCCACCTAGATAAGTGCCAGCTCATTTTTAAAAATCTTGACACAAATGTAGAAATCTCAGACTCTGTTTCTAATTTTGCATATCTTTTCCCTACAGTTGGTCAGTGGGCTACTGCAGTTCTGTTTCTATACATTTGTGGAATCAAAGGCACTGAAAATTGAGTTCCCAGATATGCTGGTGGAAATCATCAATGACCAGTTGCCAGAGGTCACAGCAGGAATGACCAAATCCCTTTTTTTTCACAAGAAGTGATCCTTTTACAGTTAGACTTTGCCTTAAATTTTCCTCATGTTTTGCTGGCTTTAAAAATTATTTTAGCAGGCTTGGTGTCCTGTACGTCGCTACACACTAAAGAAATGCTTTATGAAGGTTTGGGACTGCTATAATGTAGAACTGTATCAATGAGATGAAAATGGATATATTCAAAAGGTTAAAAGGAGGCCGGGGAAAAGTATTTTTTGAAAGAAATATATTTTGGCAGGAAAAATTGTAATACAGTCTCTTTTCTAAAGGTAATCTTTTTGTAAAGTGAAATGTTTCTGCATGCATAAACATCTGATGTTTACAGTGTATTTAAGAAAGAGAAAGCTGTGCCTTTTTAGTATCATATCTAATTTAACCATTTTACAGCATTTGCTGTAAATAAACCAGATATACTAGTTGACTCATATTAAATATTTCTTCTATTTTATAATTAATTTTATGTTAATTAATTTTCCCCTTTGCCCGTCACTAGCGTCTTTTGCTTTGTAACAATATCGCTTCTGCTCACTGTTAAGATGCTTTTCAAGTTCCATCCTGTTGTTTTGTGCTGTAGCAATAGGGAAGTACTGGATAAATGGCAAAAAAGGTGCATATGGCTTACTTTTCTTACAACTTTCCAAGAAATAAATAAAGTAGCAGGGTTGAACCATGCCCTGATAATCCTAGGTCCTTTCCAACCTTTTTAGAATTGTCGAATAATTTTCTGTGCTTTGCTATAAAGTTCTGTATATTATGCTGTTGGAGTCCTGATGTAGCACTTTTGGTAATCCATACACTGTACTTAGCCAAATGATATGCAGAATTATAAAATAGTTCTAAATAAGTTGATTTATATTTCCATGGAAGCACTTAAGCATCTACATTTGTGTCAGCAAAGAATATTAAATATATGATGATTAAATTACTAGTTCCACTTTTTAATGTCTTTTTCATTGTTATTGAGTCAATTGCTGTTTGGGAAACATTAACAGGCTTTGTTCTCATAAGTAGCTACTTCCAGCCTATCAACTAGATACATGGAACATATAGTGGTTTCTAAAGCTTTCCTAAACTGTTATTACCTCTGATCAATTAGGCAGTCTATTTTCAGAACAGCATGAGCCAGGGTAGTTGAAATTTCTAGTCAATTGGGGTGCCTGGAAGATTAGATCAAGGTCTAGATGATTGCATAACCATAACCTTATTCTGAGAGGCTAACCAGTAGTATATCAGTCAATAAATATACTAATAAATTGTCTTCTCCCAGCTCCAGCACTTCTTTTAATCTTTCTCCTGTTTCTAATTTATCATGCCAATTTTTTTATCACTCCAACATTGGTGGTCTAAGCCTCACCCACTCAGACCCCATATTCTAAAATCCCCTCTCTAAACCTCTCTTTCCTCCTTCGAGATGTTCTTTGAAGTGATCTAACTTAAAATTTCATTACCTGCCTTTTATCTTTCTTTATCCATCCCAATTGCCAAGAGGGCAGCTAAGAGTCAATCACATTGTGGGACTGGAGTCACATGTAGGACAAACCAGGTGAGGATGGCAGACTTCCTTCCCTATAGGACATTAATGAACAAACTGCTCATCATTGCTAGGTATCAAACTTTGTTTGAAAATGCTTCTCAGAAGCACATTGTGACATTTTGCAATATTAAAGTCATTGTATAAATACCAGTTGTCTGTTTCTTTGTTGTTAACACCAATAATACAAGAGAAGATTCATAAGTTTTTAATTCAAATGGTTAAATGGCGATACAGCATATTGCTCTCGTTGGCAATTGAAAAAGGATTATTAACCCTTTCATGGAAAGTAATAAAGGGCACTGGTAAAAGGTGGAAAATTGAGCTTTTCCCGATAGGAAAGGTGGCACAGATGTCAAGAACTTCTGTCTTTTTGTGCTGAAATTTCCAACTGATTAGGAATGAAAATATCAGCTGGTTTGGCACTTGCCCATTTCTCCAACTTTATCAGCACCAACATCCTAGTGTGATGATTAGTGACAGAGTTCAAAGATCACACTGTTGGAAAATAAAGCACAAATATAAAGTTCAGGCTTGCATTTTGAAATACAATTGTATTAATGGACATGGAATTCTGACGAAATAAAATATCGCATGCATCACACATCAGTTGCTTCTGCCCTATCACTTACTTCCTGATTTCAGTTTCATCATCAAAGAAAGCAGAAGACTGTGCAAAGAAAGAGAAGGGAATGACAAATTTTCTTGCGCAATTCTCATGCTTTTTAGTTTAAAAGGAGCATTGATTTTTAGCATTTCCACCAGTTCTTAATCATTTAAAATTAAATTATACCCATTGATTAAAACTGACCTGTTTAAAGAATTGTGATCAGGTTTTTGTATTAATTGATGCTACTTCAGGCGAGGGCAAAAATGTGACATCCCAGAAGACATGTGGCAGTCTCTTCAAACAGGTAAGCAGAGAGTGAGAAAGCATGAAGAATTCACAATAGGACCTGTTAAGAAGTATTTAAATAACCTTTGAGGCTAGAGTTTATATACGTTTGTATAGGTTTGTTAGGCCTGTACAAAAGTCACCCCCTGAATTAAGAGCATCGATCTGTAACATTTGGTTCAACCTGTCCAATTGTGTACTATTTGTGCTTAACAATAAAGTCAGCGCACCTTTTTTAGACTGTGATTGGTACAGGGAATAAATTGCAAAATAAGAGCAATGGAGACAAAATGTTTGGAATTATTTTCTTTTTGTTCATTCACAGCATGTGAGTGTCTAGCCAGGCCATCACTTATTGCTCATTCCTAATTAACCTTGAGAAGGTAGTTGTGAGCTGCCTCTTGAACCACTGCAAGTCATTTGGTGTAGGTGCACCCACATTACTGTTAGGGAGTTGCAGCACTTTGTCCCAGTGACACTAAATGAATGAAGACATCTTTCAAAATCTAGATGGTGAGTGGATTGGAGGGGAACTTACAGGTAATGGTCATGGGTTTGGAAGGTGTTGTTTAAAATGCTTTGGTGAATTTATGTCATGTATCTTGTCGGTACTCACTGCTACCATTAAGTGGTGGTTCGGGTGGGAGTGAATATGCCAATCAAACAAGCTGCTTTGGTCTAGATGGTATTAAGCTTCTTAAGTGTTGTTTAAGCTGCAGGCAACTGGGGAGTATTCCATCACACTCTTGTCTCGTACCTTAGAGATGATGGACTGGCTTTGGGAAGTCAGGATTGAGATTCTCACTGCTAGATTCTTTTAGCATTCTATGTATATGGCCAGTTCAGTTCAGTTTCTGGGCAATGGTAACCCCAATCCTGCTGTTAGTGGACTGTAGCTTAAAAACCTTTTTCACTATGTTGTAACTGCCTCTGTAAGTGATGCCTATGATCCTCTTTTCTGTAAGACCACCTTTCTTTTAAGTCTAAGATTTGTACCTAGGTACTTGTACCAAAGATGGCACCATTAAAACACAGCCATTGTAAAAAAACTTTTCACTGTACTCCTATACTGTTGTATTGTAGTACAAGTGACAATAAAGGATATTTTATTCAATTCTATTTTCTTCAAGAATGTTTACAGTGGTAGTAATGATGGTAATTGAATAAAGGTTAGATTCTCTCGCTGGAGTGCAACAATTTATGAAGCATTAGACATGAGGGAGAAGTTACGAGATATTTGTGGATGGAAAAACTAAAATACCTAAATGATGTTCTTCACCTATCACTTTTGTGATATTTTCAATGAGTAAGTGCTTGTACACTTTATTAAATGATAAATACCTAGAATATTATTTTCATTTCACAAGTGCTTCTGAAATATTAATTTAGTATTTATCAATATTTAATGTCACAATAGTGCTACTTTAATAAACTTGTCTGATTAGCAAAAAATGGGCCAGGAACAATATTAGAAAAGTCACTATTAATCACATTTCACTGGTACATTTGGCTCAGTAATTACTTGCCCGTTGGGCACCTTCCTCCATAATGTATCGGTCTGCCATTGAAGAACAGAGGTTGATCTAGGGATTTTCTCAGACAGCAAACACCATTTACAAAACTAAATATTCTGACAAATTCTTATTCATGCTTCCCATTAATAAGAGAATATTCTGGACAGCAAGTCAGATGATGGATTGGCTAATGTTGATGTCTTAATAGACTATTATTTTAACTGTATAAATCCATGTCGTCGCTCCATCCTGAAATTCCTTCCCTCAATCTCTCTGTTCTCACAACTTACTTCCTGATCTCTATCCTACCTTTCTGCACCAAAACCATTGAACATGTAGACTCCACCTTAAACTCTGGTCCCCACCATTCCAAATGAGCCTCTTGGACTAGGTGCTCACTTCTGCTACGGCACTGATAATGTCCCTTGTGATGTAACTATCACAACCCTTGTTCTTCTCAAACTGTAGTAGCCTTTGATGGAATTAGTCACATCATTTGTCTTCATTGTCCTGCTCAGTGGAATTGTTTCAACTTTCCAATCTGGATGGTGAGTGGATTCCAATCAAATCATGGTCAAATAATTTCTATCAGTAGTTTCATTTGATGCACTACACACTAAAACCTTCAGTGTTCCCCCAAAATTTCTCCTCCTCCTCTGCTTCATCTACATGTTGTTCTCTAGCAACATCATTTAAAGGACTGAAGTCAGCTTTCACAGGATGCTCTGCCTCAGTCACAGGGCCACCTTCCATAAACATCAGATTGCTTATTCTAAACTCCATTGCCAGTACTCGATTGCATAGGAAGTCCTGTACACTGTCTTTGGTTTTTGATCCATCAATGGAGATCAGCAATGCTTCATGTTTAGAATTCTGCTGTGTTTAATGAATATCTTCATTATATTGCTTCAAATTCTGTGGCCTTTTTCTTGAACATTCCATTTATTTGCCTCATTCCCTTCACTCTAGCATATGTGGCTATGCTTTCAGTCACCAAGACCATGCAGGTTCTTCCCAATGCCTCTACCTTAAAATTCTCCTTTTTCACTCACCATTTGGTCACCCCGTTTTGGTTTAGCATCCATATTTTTCATTCACAGTCTGCAAAGTAACTATTGCTGAGTTTCTGCCATCAAGGCAGGATATCAAAAAAAAACTTTCTCCTGACTGTTGAGGTGGAGTCTTTGCTGCTACTTCTTTTTTGCCTATCAGCTGGCTGCTGTGCCTCCAAATGATATACATCCTGCCTGAAAGCAGTAGTTCTCTATTCCATAGGAGCAAGGGAATGTGGACTAAGGAGTGACTTCAAACCAGAATCCGGAGTGGAGATTTAATTTGCAGTTGTTGTCACACTAGTAAAAACCACATAGCTATGCAAGGCATTGGACTGAACAAAAAAGTTATTGCTATTTTCAGGGTAAATTGTTTTATGCTCCATTACACATTTAATTGATCATTTATTCTTTATAGTGTTATTGTTCAGATAAATGAAGATTGTCTTTTTAAAACTAGTTATTTGAATCCTGAGATTAGAGGACAGCCAACTCTCATTAGCTATTTTAAGATGGATGGTTCTTATGGTTACAAATAGAAGATAACTTTCATATACTAGCTGTTAGTTTAACAGCAGCTTTTTTCCAGCTGTTTCTCATATTTCCGGAGCCATATTCTTCTATTTGTTTCACTCTCGTAACCTATAATGATCTTGATGACTACAATGAAGAGTATTTACTTTCAAAATGAGTTTATCTGCTCTCAGACATTGGTTATCCTCACCATTTATTCTAGCTGAACCAGGCAGCAATATAAATGTCAGAGTTTCCCCTCATACAGTCTTATGCAATTTATGCACTAAATCTTGTGCTTCTGTGTTGCAGATTACTAATACTTCCTAAAACAAAATGTATTTTCTCTTGCCTTTTCTGGTTTTTTTAATTTTTAAAAAAATATTTCATCTTAAAACAGAATTATTTTACTTAAAACAAAGATTTGCGGATGCGAGAGGTCTGAAACAATAAAAGTGCAGGTCCAGCAGCATCTGTGGAGAGAAAGCAGAGTCAATATTTTGAATCCAGTGATCCTTCTTAAGAAACAGACTCAAAAAATATTAACTCTCTTTTTCTGTCCAGAGATGCTGCTAAAGCTATTGAGTTTCTCTAGCAGATTCTGTTTTTGCCTCTTTTACTTCACTGGCTGCATAATCCTACTTGTTAATTTAGTGCTGTCTGTGAAACTCTAGCTGAGCCAGTTCTGTTTCTGCAGTTATTCCTCACTAGGGTAGCATGCTAGAAATGAGGCCCCACTATCCGGTAGTTGTAATAAAAATTAAAGATTTTAGAAAGTATATAGAATTCCCCAGTTTATCTGCCTTTTAGACCCCGGAAACTTCATAAATAACATTTCTAATGAGTTCAGATCCCTGTCTTCTTCTTTCTGATCAAAAGATCATGATCATAATTCTGCTGTCAGAAAGACAGTCTGTGTACAGTGGAAAAGGAATAGCAATCAGAGACATCACTGGCTCAACCAAAGCCCCCCATCTTCTTTTCCTGTCAAAAATCTGTTGGACTGAGATTACTTGGATCCTATCATTGCTTCAATCTAAAGATATGAAACAATTAACAAGAGATGTAGTGATTCTTGAGGATAGAGATACAAGAACTAGTGATTCAGTTAAATTGTTGATGTTTATAATCTAGCAAGGTAACAATAAATAATGTCCATAAAGCAAGACAGCAAAATTTAAAAAATACTTTCCTTTACACAACTTAAAATCATCAGAATTACAGTCATGCTTAAACAAATAGGATTTTCCTCAAAATTTATGGAATTCTGAAATCAATGTTGGGAAACTAATGACAAACGATTAATGCTTAAAAGTTGAGCATGTTTGCTGCTCAATGTTTCTTAGTGATTTGAAGAGCAGTTTAAAATTGTTCGATTAGTTAGCTTCTGTTTATATCACAGGTTATCTTAAGTGAGGAGGAAATTTGTTCAGGAAATTTAGAATTCCATGGAACACAGCAGTATCTGTCTCCTGACCCTCTATCACAGATTCTTCTATTCAGCATACTATTAAGACAGCATCCTTTGCTATTCCAGTAAGCTATCTACACCTATCCACGCAGCACAAAAGGGACACGATAAAATAGGTTTAGAAGCAATGTTGCAGAACTCTACTTGTTTTATATTGGAAAGTAATCCTGACCCACAGACTGCAATTAGTAAGGATAGGGGACATTACCTCCTCCATGGTACCCCTCAACATTAGTGCCCCATAAAGCTGTTTACTCAGTCCCGTACCATACTACTTATACACTCACCACTGTGTGGTCCAAGCTTTGCTCTAATTCCACTTACAAGATTGCTGATGACACCAGCAGAGTGGGTCAGACCTCAAACAACATCAGATAGGATACAGGAAAGAGAGCTTAGTGACATGATGTAAAGACAGAAATCTCTCTCTCAATGTCAGCAAAATGAAAGTGCTGGTCATCAACTTCAGGAAGCAGATCGGAGAACACTCCCCTTTCTGTATCAACGGTGCTGAGTGGAGTTCGTCGAGAGCTTCAAACTCCTAGGGATAAAAATCCCAATCTATCCTGATCCAACCATGTTGATGCTATAATCAAGAAAGCATACCAACTCCTTGCTCGGAAGATCAAGGAAATTTGACATGTCCATTTACTCTTATTTTATAGATGCACCATAGAAAGCATCCTATCCAGATGCATCACAGCTTGAAATGCCCAACACCGCAAGAAACTGCAGAGCTGTTGAATGTAGCCTAGTCCAACATGCAAACTAGCCTTCCTTCCATTGATAACATCTACATATCCTGCCACCTCAGGAAAGCAGCCAACATAATCAAATACCTTTCTCACCCTGGTTATATTCTCTACCACCCTCATTCATTGGACAGGAGATACAAGAGTTTGAAAACATGTACCAACAGATTCAAGAACAGCTTATTCCCCACTGTTATCAGGCCTTTGAACAGACCTCTCATATGAAAATGGATCTTTCTCTGCACTTTCACTGGAGATGTAACACTATATTCCCACAGAAAGGATAATGTCAGAAGGAGAGACCCATTATTGTAAAATATCATCTGGAGATGAGGAAAGCAGTGGAGGTAAGGACATCTCCTTCACATTAAGTAGAGGAATTGTTTGTGGAGGAGGTCTGCAAGATAGATAGATAGATAGGAAGCCCAAGATTCAGTGGGCCATAATATTAAAGGAAAGGGGAAATAGTAAAACAAGGGGCTCTGGAAGAGTTTTCTTTGCTTGGGTAGCTAGTAGTATTCCTGGAGAAATGGTGGGACAGAGTGAAGACAAATATTTACGAAAGTAACCAATGTACTTTAGAGACTGCACATGATTATGGCAGAAGGTCACATCACACAAAGAAATTCTTCAACCACCAGTGGAGGCAGCATGCCACTCAGTCAAGGGGATTCTCCAAAAGGTCAAGGTACAGCTAAGAACAGATGATCACATCCAGAAAGGGAATTAGGAGGCAAAAGACAGTACTAAAACTCTGACATAAGATAATAAAGTGTGAAGCTGGATGATCACAGCAGGCCAAGCAGCATCTCAGGAGCACAAAAGCTGACATTTCAGACCTAGAGCCTTCATCAAAGAGGGGGATGGGGTGAGGGTCCTGGAATAAATAGGGAGAGAGGGGGAGGCGGACCGAAGATGGAGAGAAAAGAAGATAAGTGGAGAGGAGAGTATAGGTGGGGAGGTAGGGAGAGGATAGGTCAGTCCAGGGAAGACGGACAGGTCAAGGAGGTGGGATGTGATTAGTAGGTAGGAAATGGAGGTGCAGCTTGGAGTAGGCGGAAGGGATGGGTGAGGGGAAGAACAGGTTAGGGAGGCAGAGACAGGCTGGGCTGGTTTTGGGATGTAGTGGGGGGAGGGGAAGAGCTGGGCAGGTTGTGTGATGCAGTGGGGGGAGGGGAAGAACTGGGCTGGTTTTGGGATGCGGTGGGGGAAGGGGAGATTTTGAAGCTGCTGAAGTCCACATTGATACCATTGGGCTGCAGGGTTCCCAAGCGGAATATGAGCTGCTGTTCCTGCAACCTTCGGGTGGCATCATTGTGGCATGCAGGAGGCCCATGATGGACATGTCATCAAGAGAATGGGAGGGGGAGTTGAAATGGTTCGCGACTGGGAGGTGCAGTTGTTTGTTGCGAACTGAGCGGAGGTGTTCTGCAAAGCGGTCCCCAAGCCTCTGCTTGGTTTCCCCAATGTAGAGGAAGCGACTCCGGGTACAATGGATACAGTATACCACATTGGCAGATGTGCAAGTGAACCTCTGCTTAATATGGAAAGTCATCTTGGGGCCTGGCATGGGGGTGAGGGAGGAGGTGTGGGGGCAAGTGTAGCACTTCCTGCGGTTGCAGGGGAAGGTACCAGGTGTGGTGGGGTTGGAGGGCAGTGTGGAGCGAACAAGGGAGTCACAGAGAGAGTGGTCTCTGCGGAAAGCAGACAAGGGTGGGGATGGAAAAATGGCTTGGGTGGTGGGGTCAGATTGTAGATGGCGCAAGTGTCGGAGGATGATGCGTTGCATCCGGAGGTTGGTGGGGTGGTGTGTGAGAACAAGGGGGATCCTCTTTGGGCGGTTGTGGCGGGGGCGGGGTGTGAGGGATGTGTTGCGGGAAATGCGGGAGACACGGTCAAGGGTGTTCTTGACCACTGTGGGGGGAAAGTTGCGGTCCTTGAAGAACTTGGACATCTGGGATGTGGGGGACTGGAATGCCTCATCCTGGGAGCAGATGCGGCGGAGGCGGAGGAATTGGGAATAGGGGATGGAATTTATGCAGGAGAATGGGTGGGAGGAGGTGTATTCTAGGTAGCTGTGGGAGTCAGTGGGCTTGAAATGGACATCAGTTACAAGCTGGTTGCGTGAGACGGAGACTTGAGAGGTCCAGGAAGGTGAGGGATGTGTTGGAGATGGCCCAGGTGAACTTGAGGTTGAGGTGGAAGGTGTTGGTGAAGTGGATGAACTGTTCGAGCTCCTCTGGGGAGCAAGAGGCGGCACCGATACAGTCATCAATGTAATGGAGTAAAAGGTGGGGTTTGGGGCCTGTGTAGGTGCAGAAGAGGGACTGTTCCACGTAACCTACAAAGAAGCAGGCATAGCTGGGGCCCTTGCGGGTGCCCATGGCCACCCCCTTTGTCTGTAGGAAGTGGGAGGAATCGAAAGAGGTGTTGAGGGTGAGGACGAGATCGGCTAGGCGGATGAGGGTGTCGGTGGAGGGGGACTGGTCGGGCCTGCGGGACAGGAAGAAGCGGAGGGCCTTGAGGCCATCTGCATGCGGAATACAAGTGTATAGGGACTGGACGTCCATGGTGAAAATGAGGTGTTGGGGGCCAGGGAATTGGAAGTTCTGGAGGAGGTGGAGGGCGTGGGTGGTGTCATGGACGTAGGTAGAGTGTTCCTGGACCAAAGGGGAGAAAATGGAGTCCAGATAGGTAGAAATGAGTTTGGTGGGGCAGGAACAGGCTGAGACGATGGGTCGACCAGGGCAGGCAGGTTTGTGGATTTCGAGAAGGAGATAGAAACGGGCTGTGCGGGGTTGGGGAACAATGAGGTTGGAGGTTGTGGGTGGGAGGTCCCCTGAGGTGATGAGGTCATGAATGGTGTTGGAGATGATGGTTTGGTGCTTGGGGGTGGGGTCATGATCAAGGGGGCGTTAGGAGGTGGACTAAAACTCTGACATCGGCAACAAGTACCATTGATCCAAAGGAGGTCAACATTAAAACGTTTATGAGAAAACGCCCCAGGAAGAGTAGGAAAGGATAGGGGTCTGAAAAGGAGAGGATGACATTTGGTAAAAAGATGGTTAAGTGGCAGCCCCATGGTGTGTGTCAGCTTATTGGAAATATATCATGGAATGATACAAAGGGAGGGAGTGCCACTGGCGGTGGCCTGGGCATGGGCCGGGAAATGGCCAAAAAGTTTTTGATATATGTAAAGCACAATATGGGAAAGGCTATTAATGCTGTTAACCAAACAAATTAGATTAAAAGGGCCTTGGGAAAATCTATAGATTGACTTCATGGATTTCCTTGATTGCTTCCACAATCTCAAACTGAAACATTAATTTCTGATTTACGGTATCTGCAGTTCTTTGTTTTTATTCAGTACTATGACTTAGATTCTGAGCTGTAGCAGGATTTTTCACAAAGAAATCCCATGCAGGGAAATGCCCCTCCAAATAAATTTGGACCAAGGAACCCATTACATTAGCTGAATAAAGAAGAAAGAATGCCAATTATGTGGAATAAAGCAAAGGTTCCAAATCCCATAACATGCTCAGAGTTCAGACAAGGTAGAACAAATGAACCAAACAGTAAAAACTGCCAATGCAAAGCCCAAAAAACAGACGCCTGTTGCAATCCCTCTAGATCAGACCAACATACGTTACACTAATGACACATGAACATAAAGGGAGTGTATGACACTAGCTGGAGCAGAGGTGTTATCATATTTGTGTTTGATATTCCTGGTTGAAAGGGGGAATGAAATACCTTCAGGGTGTCCAACACTGGAATGAACAGCACTGTGAGATGGATTAATCTGCTATTTGTCTGGGAGTCAGGATGAAAGACAGTATTGTGAAGAATGTTGTATTGATGTTGTTAAAGGGTTTTGTTGTAGTCATATATAATACTTTAAATAGTAATTATTTAGGCTTCATTCACAGGATGTCACTAATGAGGCATTCATTGCCCATCCCTAACTGCATTAAGTGTCAACCACATTATTGTGGGTCTGGAGTCACAAGCAGGCCAAACCACGTAAGGATGGCAGATTTCCTTCCCTAAAGGGGGTTAGTGAACCAGATGCATTTTTCCTGACAATTGGCAATAGTTTCATGTTCATCATTAGACTCCTAATTCCAGATAAATTATTGAATTCACATTTGACAATCTGCCATAGCAGGATTCGAATCCAGGTCCCCAGAACATTACCAGGGTCTCTGGATTAACAGTCTAGCAGTAATACCACTCGACCATCACGTCCCCAATCAAATCAGCTTTAATACCAATCAATGGTTAAGGTTTTATAGATACAACTTTTAGTATATATTTTAGTTGAATTCAAATTTCACCATTTGTCATGGTAAGAATCCCAATTTTAGATTACTCATATAGTGACAGTACCAGTACACCACCACTTCTCCTCCTATAGTCAGCCCACAATGGAATGATTTGTTAAATATCAATGAGACCCTGAGAAGAGTGGCCTGGGTAGGGTGTGGAAAGGTCTATTGATTAAAAGCTGTCAAGCAATTACAGCAGGAAAGCAGCAAGGGAATATAGATAAGGTGTGGCTACAGAACAGCAAGGCAGAATTACTAATCAAGCTAAGAAAACAAGGTTACAGTATAACTGGCAGGACGCACTGAGAGGGCTCCTCTACTATGTGGTGATCACCCATTCCCTCTCATCCTACATACAGTTTAGCTACAGAGTGACTGCATTTATAAACATGCTATCAAAGTAGCTTTCAACACAAAGTAGATGCACCACAGTGATACCAACAGCCGTCAAATTCTGAAAACTGAAGCTCAAGTTGCTGTAACGAATTAACATCCTGCATGAATGTTTATCCAGGACACAGGAAATGTTACTGGAATTCCCACATACTGCAGGATGGACACACTCTAGGTTGAAAAAGCCAAGCTAATAAGTTAATCTTGTTAATGCTAATATAAAGTGAACCATTACTAACATTAATAAAAGCTCTGCTGTACTAATAAATACAACTAAAACATTATGAATTGAAATAAATCTTACTTAAATCACCTTTTTCTCCTAATCACTGAATGCCCACGAGAACCAGATCTGTTTTACAGTCAGTCTACATCAGACTCTGCTGTAGTCTCTGCACTTTACAGTGGTGGCCCTAACTGCATGTGTGGACCTTATCCTGGCTTAACATCCACAGGAGTGTTATCAGGTTCATGAATCCTGGTTAATAATTATTTTCTTAACCCTAGTGCACTGGAGAAAGTGGCACTTCCTCTAATGCCTCCATGGCTGACATCAGCGATGGTTTAACTCAGATTTTTATAGCAAAATGAGTGACTCAGCAGTGATGGATAATATCAGCAAATTATTACTGCATGTCCAACTGTGAATGATTTGCAGTCTTTAAACAGAACACACAAAAAATGAGCAGTTGAAAATGTGAAATTTAAAATCAGACTAATTTATAAATTGCATCAAAGTGGAAGTGACACAGTTTAGTTACTTTAAAACTAAGATTGAATTTGAAATAATTTATGGAAATGTCAATAAGTATTAAAATCAAGTTAAATATTAAGAACCATGTGCTTCAAATTAATAATAAAATCTTGAAACTACCACTGACAGTGATCTTTATTTTCTGATATAGTTACAGCATAATGTTCTGCAGATTTCTGAAGGCTTCAGGTTTGTGACTTTGTTGACCACATTCACATGCATGTGATTATTTAAGCAAGGAGAGTTTTCAGAAGGATGATAAATCATTAAACCAGAAATAATACATTTTGCATAGTTAAAATAAATACAAATACACAACAAGTGAGCAGTCTGTAAATACTTCTTCTTGTCAAAAACTGAGTGGAATTTCCCAATGTTCAAATATTGATGAAAACCCTCTCCCAATATTCACTAACATGGTCTAATAATGAAAGTCCACTGCAGCCATTAAGCTTGTTGTTTGATATTGAAAGATAAAATTCAGCAAATTATCAAATATTGTACAAAAGCATAAGATTTTTCATTAAAAAAGGTTCCCCAATGTTTCTTAAAACTGAAACATTTCACCATTTGACATAATCAACAACTAATAAGCAAAACTAAACAGAAACAACTCTCTCCCACCCCCCAAACAATTGATTATTGTGATGCTTCATTTGCTTTAGTAAATTAAAATAAGGGAATTCATAGAATCAGACTGAAGTCAAAACTGATAGAAAAAATTACATCCACTAAACAAGCAAATTTTGTTTCATGTTATTACAATATCAAATATATTGTTAAAAACTGTACCCACTGATCCTATGATAAAAGCACGTAATAATTAAAATGGTGTGAAGAAGTTACAGTACCACGAAGTTTAAAAAGCACATAGGTTTACAGCAGCTTGAGATTGGTTGTATGTTAGTGAGAGAAATTAATATTCCTCCTGAGTCCAATTGAGAAATCTCAGTCGCGAAGTTAAGGTAGAACAAACAGTAATTCTGTCCTGTCAAGAACATGGCCATGGATACCATGAATAGCATTTTCTACAAATTTATATAGCTCTGTGCTACAGGAATTCAACATAATTTTGTGGAATAAGCCCTGTTTTGCCATCGAGGGTTCCTTCCAGCCAACCAGGTTCCTGTGAAAAGTGAACTGGGGAATAAGAATACAAAGAACAAGTTTAATTTCCGTGCAAACATCAATTAGGTGCAGCAACCCTTACTTTATTAGAATAAGCTTATACACCAATATATAACATGTAAAGAATTTCCTCTTTTATACTTAATCATTTAGTAGCACAGAACTTGAATATTACTGAAAAAGATTATAGGATTGTTCTGAAAACAAAAAATGCTGGAGATCACAGCGGGTCAGGCAGCATCCATGGAAAGGTAGCAAGCTAACATTTTGAGTCTAGATGACTCTATCAGGATTGTTCATTGGACTCCTGGTATAACACACTTTAGTGTAACATAGGAGTGAGAGAGACAGGGTAGTTGTCATGGGGGACTTCAACTTTCCAAATATTGCCTGGGAACACTGTAGTTCAAGTACTATAGATGGGTCAGTTTTTGTCCAGTGTGTGCAGGAGGGCTTCCTGACACAGTAGGTAGACAGGCTAACAAGGGGCAAAGCCACATTAGATCTGGTACTTGGTAATGAGCCTGGCCAGGTGTTAGATTTGGAAGTAGGTGAGCACTTTGGTGATAGCAGTCACAATTCTGTTATGTTTACTTTAGTGATAGAAAGGGATAGGTGTATACCACTGGGCAAGAATTATAGCTGGGGGAAAAGCAATTACGATGAGATTAGGCAAGATTTAGGAAGCATAGGATGGGGAAGGAAACTGCAGGGGACGGGCACATTAGAAATGTGGAGCCTATTCAAGGAAAAGCTCCTGTGTGTCCTAGATAAGTTTGTACCTGCCAGGCAGGGAGGAAGCTGCAGAGCGCGGGAGCCGTGGTTTACGAAGGAGATGGAATCTCTGGTCAAGAGGAAGAAGGCGGCTTACGTTAGGATGAGATGTGAAGGCTCAGTTAGGGTGCTTGAGGGCTACAAGGTAGCCAGGAAAGACCTAAAGAGAGAGCTCAGAAGAGCCAGGAGCAGACATGAGAAGTTGTTGGCGGATAGGATCAGGGTAAACCCTAAGGCTTTCTAGACGTATTTAAGGAATAAAAGAATGACAAAAGTAAGATTAGGGCCAATCAAGGATAGTAGTGGTAAGTTGCGTGTGGAGTCAGAGGAGATAGGGGAAGCACTAAATGAATATTTTTCGACAGTATTCACTCTAGAAAACGACAATGTTGTCGAGGAGGATACTGAGATACAGGCTACTAGACTAGGTGGGATTGAGGTTCACAAGGAAGAGGTATTAGAAATCCTACAGAGTGTGAAAATAGATAAGTCCCCTGGGCCAGATGGGATTTATCCTAGGATCCTCTGGGAAGCCGGGGGGAGATTGCTGAGCCTTTGGCATTGATCTTTAACTCGTCATTGTCTACAGGAATAGTGCCAGATGACTGGAGGATGGCAAATGTGGTTCCCCTGTTCAAGAAAGGGAGTAGAGACAACCCTGGTAATTATAGACCAGTGAGCCATATCTCAGTTGTTGGTAAAGTATTGGAAAAGGTTATAAGAGATAGGATTTATAATCATCTAGAAAAGAATAAATTGATTAGGAATAGTCAGCACGGTTTTGTGAAGGGTAGGTCGTGCCTCACAAATCTTATTAGTTCTTTGAGAAGGTGACCAAACAGGTAGATGAGAGTAAACCGGTTGATGTGGTGTATATGGATTTCAGCAAGGCGTTCGATAAGGTTCCCCACAGTAGGCTATTGTACAAAATGCAGAGGAATGGGATAGTGGGTGATAAAGCAGTTTGGATCGGAAATTGGCTTGCTGAAAGAAGACAGAGGGTGGTAGTTGATGGGAAATGTTCATCCTGGAGACCAGTTACTAGTGGTGTACCGCAAGGGTCGGTGTTGGGTCCACTGCTGTTTGTCATTTTTATAAATGACCTGGATGAGGGCGTAGAAGGATGGGTTAGTAAATTTGCAGACGACACTAAGGTTGATGGAGTTGTGGATAGTGACGAAGGATGCTGTAGGTTGCAGAGAAACATAGATAAGCTGCAGAGCTGGGCTGAGAGGTGGCAAATGGAGTTTAATGCGGACAAGTGTGAGGGGATGCACTTTGGTAGGAATAATCGGAAGGCAAAGTACTGGGCTAATGGTAAGATTCTTGATAGTGTAGATGAGCAGAGAGATCTCGGTGTCCATGTACACAGGTCCTTGAAAGTTGCCACCCAGGTTGACAGGGCTGTTAAGAAGGCATACAGTGTTTTAGCTTTTATTAATAGAGGGATCGAGTTCCGGAACCAAGAGGTTATGCTGTAGCTGTACAAAACTCTGGTGGGGCCGCACTTGGAGTATTGCGTACAGTTCTGGTCACCGCATTATAAGAAGGATGTGGAAGCTTTGGAAAGGGTGCAGAGGAGATTTACTAGGACGTTGCCTGATATGGAGGGAAGGTCTTACGAGGAAAGGCTGAGGGACTTGAGGCTGTTTTCGTTAGAGAGGAGAAGGTTGAGAGGTGACTTAATTGAGACATATAAAATAATCAGATGGTTAGATAGGATGGATAGGGAGAGGCTTTTTCCTAGGATAGTGACGGTGAGCATGAGGGGGCATAGCTTTAAATTGAGGGGTGAAAGATATAGGACAGATGTCAGAGGTAGTTTCTTTGCTCAGAGTAGTAAGGGAATGGAACGTTTTGCCTGCAACAGTAGTAGATTCGCCAACTTTAAGTACATTTAAGTCATCACTGGACAAGCATATGGACATACATGGAATAGTGTAGGTTAGATGGGCTTCAGATCGGTATGACAGGTCGGCACAACATCGAGGGCCGAAGGGCCTGTACTGTGCTGTAATGTTCTATGTATTATTTAGAAGCTACATTTATTAACACATCGGGCCCTGTTCCTTGCAAAAAAAAAGAACATGGCCACACGCTGTACTTCTTTCAACTCAACAAAATAGATGACAGCCATTCATTCCTCTGGCGATGCCTTGACCAATTAGAGTCAAACTGCCTTGTTTACAATTTAAATAATGCTTGGCTGTTGTCAATTTTTTTTATTATTCTTTCACAGAATGAGGGCTAGGCCACCATTTATTGCCCATCCCTAATTTTGCAGATAGCAGTGAAGGGTTAGCCAAATTGCTGAGGGTCTAGAGTCACATGTAGGCCAGACCAGCTATGGATGTTGCTTCCTTTACTGGAGGACATTAGTGAACCAGATGGGTTTTTCCAACAATTAGCAATGGGTTCATCATCATTAGAAACTTTGAATTCAAATTTCTTCAGCCCAGGGCAGATTCAAACCCTGGTCCCTAGAATATTACCTAGCTCTCTGGAATAAATAGTCTTTGTTATTATCACTTAGCCATTGCCTTCCCCTGTCATCATCATATAAATTATTAACTGATGCATTATCCATGGTAACACTTCTGCCAATCAGTACTCTCCCTTCATATAGTATGTGTTAGTTTCCCTTTACTGTAGTGATGTCTTGCAAATTGCTGTGGTGAGCATGTGGAGATAAAAGAAAAGTGTGATTGAGCTGGTATTGTACAGCAAATTGTTTCTGCTGCTAACAGTGTTATGGTTTACTGATGGAATGTCCTGTTGTAATTGGCTTAGTGTTTCTAAGGCTTGAAAATGAAATATAAATAGATAAAGCTATCAGCGTCTTATTGTTTTAAAAAATGTAAGCCAAACTTAGAATCAACACAGTTACACGCTTATTCTTAGCAATCAGAATGTAACCGTCACTGTTTCTTAATAAAAATCCTGGAATTTTTGCCTATTAACAACTGGTTATTTTGAGATGAAAAAAGAGAGTATTCAAACAGTGCAAGATTAAAAAAAGCGTCAAAAAATATGTCCTTTGTACATTAGTCCTTGCAACAGTAAAAATATACAAATTCATGGAAAAGACAGGATTAACTTTAACTGTCTCTTTAGTTTCTTTCCTGCAAATTTGCTAAGACTCCTTTGGAACAGTACCTTCTAGATACATGATCTTCACCAGTTAGAAGGATAACGGACAGAGATGTATGGGAACATGACTGTCTGCAAGTTCATCGCGTTATATATATGCTTATTGGGAAATATTTCACTGTTTCTTTGCTGTAATTGAGTTAAAATTCTGAAGTTCCCTGTATAAGATTGCTTTGGTGTGCCTACAATACAGGACTACTGTGGTTCAAAAGATTCATCTCTATGCCTCAAGAACAGTTACGGATTGGCAATAAATGTTGACTTTACCAGTGCTGTTCAATTCCAAGTTCAAACAAAATAAAATATTGGTAAAAATAAGAAGGAACACTATCATCCACATAGCAATCATGATTGTCATTATGTTGCTCTTTGTACTATAGGAAACAAATAATCATAGAGACTTCCCATTCCAGCTCCAATCAAGAGACAGTGAGACTTAAATGAGCATCTAACAAGGAAAACAATGCCATACATGAGGGAAGGCATCAAAAGGTGTTGGTTCAAATGAAACTGAGAAGCAACTTTCATTGAGGGGAATGTGTGTGTCCCTTAAGCAATCCTTGTTAGGATTCTAAACTGGCTGATTCAACGAAACAAGTTTCCAATTTTCCAACCATGCACAATGAAACTAAGAGTCCAGTTTTTCACATAAAGAAATTGAAGATGTTTCATTCAAAAACATACAACTGATCAAAGATTTTAACTTTTGAAAGACTGAAGATCCCAATTCAAAACTAGAGAAAGTCTTTCAGAGTGCAGTTCCATAATTACTTTCATAAAACTTGATAACAATAGACCACCTCAACTTTGCTGACAGAGCTTAGAATAGTTGCAACGTGAATCTGAATTCAAAAGCGCTTTTAAATTATTTCTAGCATTTATTTCAAATTATCAAAAGCTCAAAGGGCATTAAGGGCATGGTTACAGAGAGTATTTTCCACAGTAACAATAGCTTGGTTCGTGAACTAGTCAATCTTATAAATTGATCAATGTATTTATTACTGAAGAATAGAGATGATGTTCTAACAGTCATTACTTTTATTAACTCGCAAGTCAAGCAGCCACCTCTTGCACAGGATGCAATACCAAACTCTCCACAAACCAACAAAAGAAATTTTAGAAGCAGAATCTTGATTCCATCTGATGGCCTATATTAAAGTCAATGAGAGGCCTTCAAGATAACATTACCTTATTTGTGGGACCAAAAATCTTCAAGATGATGTGACCTAAACATCTGACCAGAAAAATAGGAGCTGGTAGCTATCCAAAAAATTGAAGTAGTGAATTCTGGGTATTCTAAATACCAAATATTTCTAAAATTACCTTTAGGTTGAACTTCCACACAAAAAGAATAAAAAAAACTTTTGTTAACATTGCCTGTGCTGTAAATAAAGACAAAACTACTGTTTTAGCAGAGAATACTCTAACTTCCCAAGTGAAAATCTTGGAAGAAATAAACATTGCAGACTGGCTGAAATAAAAATGTCAGACTGTGAGAACAATAAAGACTGTCAAATCTGACCTATGCATTAGAGGGACATTGAAAATATAGTCCAATCCAATGGCAGGATTTGAATTTAGAACTAAAACACACTATCTGGCTATGGAACAACAAAAGGTCTGTGTTGTGGGAAGACAGTCTGGTTTTACACAAAAAGAGAATAGGTGATACCTGCCTATCCAAAACAAGAAGAGGTTTCTCCCGTAACAATCAAATCTATATTAAGTGGAGGATGTTTACTGTTTAACAAACAGCTTTGGAGTGATGATATTTGTTTAGTAAGGAGTAAAATGCAGCTCAAGCTGGGAAAAGTAATCTAACACCTCTGGTCACACTCACCATTTTCAAATATTGCTCCTACTTTGAAGGATAACTCAGAGTAATGTTCTGCTTCACATGAGTAAACAGCCTTGGCTTTATCATTTGGAACCCTAAAAAGTAAATGAATTGTTACCTCATTCAAGAGAATTCAAGCAACATTATTTTGTGAGTTAATACGTAACAATAGCAAATTTGGTGACTGCTTCAATAATCTAAAACAGATTGAGTATTCAAAAGATTACTATATTTAAAAATGTATATTTTCCTTAGTATTATGTAAACTTGTCATTATAGTGACTTCTATCAATGTCAGTAATAATCATATACTGATCTAATTTTACTGGCAGATACATAAAACAGAACAGCCGAAAGGACAGGATAACATCTTTGCAAAAAGGTCTTGTAAATAATCTGGAACTGAACAAATTCCATTCGCAGATATTGTCTCAATTTTTTTACCCCTCTAAAAAATAAAGGATCAATGATCAACCAAGCCAAAGTAAATTTTTTAAGGAAATTAAAGTGGAAATGTTGAGCAACTTTGGAGAGAAAAGCAGGCTATTTTACGATTGTCCTGACATAGGGAGCAATGAAAATTTACAATCTATGGCTCAGCACTCTGGAATTTGAAAAAATATCATTGGAGATATTTGATAACTCTCAACAGAATATATTCCATTGAGAAAGAAAGACTCTATTGGAAGTACTGTACGTGCTAATGGAGCTGGTGTAGGACAATACCAAATTGAAAGAGTGGAAGTTCAATATTAGGAAAGATTACTAGCAGTCCAGATTATTGGGAAAAGGAAAGAACCGCCAGAAAATTAATAAAGTAGGGACTAGGGTAAGTGAGAATATCAGCAAGTTATATTTTAAAAATGCAGTTAAAAAGGCTTGCAGTGCTTATAGTTATTCTTGCAAGGAAACCTGCTGTCATTGTGCCATCCTCACAATCCCATAACTGAGTGTCTGCAGTCACTCTGTGAAACCAACGTCGCCCAGGTCAACCCCTATTTCTACTCCCACCACTCTGCATTCGAAGGAGGTCGCTGTAGCTTTTTAGTTCTAATCAAATGGCCAAAATTTCTTTTCTGGGCCTCACCTTTTAAGAGTTCCTTTGCTTTTGCAATTTCAAGCGCCTCTTCATTTTTCTTGTAGTCTGTATATGGAATTTTTACTATACATTTGAGCAGACATATTTCCAAGGCCTCTCTTACTAACTGTTCCATTTCAGGTGCAAAAAAATGGACAGAATGCAGCATTTATGACATTTTTTTAAAGCTCAAGTATTTTCCTACTAACAGATCCTTTTTCATCTTAAAATGACTTCTCCATCTATCGCTACTTCTCTTCTGATTCCTGCATCACATTTCCCATGTTCTGTTATCATTGTCTTAAATAGACATATTTCTACAATATTTAAGAAAGAGCAGCTAAAGTTAGCATTGTTCCCTTAGAGGATGAGATTTTGGAATTAATAATGGGAAAGTGAAATAGCAGACTTTGGACAAGTGCAACAAACTTTGTTTTAACTGGCACGTTATTAACTGGCACTCTTGATAAACTGACAAAAATGATATACCTGAAATGCCAGAATTTTAGTGTGTTAATCACGATCTCTGCAATGTCTAAGTAGTCAATTGAAGGTGCAAGTGAGAAGATTCGATATTGCTAAGTTTTAATTAGGGCAAAGTTGCATTATTACTTTAGTGACTTATGCTGTAAAGAAAATATAACACAATGAGCATATCCTCCTTGAATTATGTTTCTATAACATTGCGCATGTTGTTATATTGATTATGTGGGCCCCTTGAAGGAGAAATGCAAAACAGTCATTAGAGCAAGATAATGGGAACTGCAGATGCTGGAGAATCTAAGGTAACAAAGTGTGAAACTGGATGAACACAGCAGGCCAAGCACCATCTCAGGAGCACAAAAGCTGACATTTCCGGCCTAGACCTCTCTGATGAAGGGTCTAGGCCCGAAATGTCAGCTTTTGTGCTCCTGAGATGCTGCTTGGCCTGCTGTGTTCATCCAGCTTCACACTTCGTTATTTTAGAGAGAAACAACTTTGTGAAATCTAATGGAAGTACAGGCTGACAAGTCTCCAGATTAAAAAAATTGCTGCAGAGCCAGTTGTAAGCTTGCAGAATTGAATAGATTCCAGGAAGGTCCAATAGATTGGAAAACCAAAGAAGACCATGTTTAATCAAGAAAGATGGGAGACAGAAAACAAGAAACGTTCAGCCAGTTGGTTCAACGTCTATCATTAGGAAAGTGCTGGAATCCATTACTGTGGTGTTACTAGCTGGTTATTTTGAAACGCATCAAATAATCAGGCAGAGTCCCCAAGATTTTGTCAAAACGGAAATTGTGTTGACAAATTTACTGGAGTTCTTTGAGAAAGTAACACGTTTAATGGATAAAGGGGAACCAGCGGTTGAAGTGTATTTGGACTTCCAAAAGGCTTTTGATAAGGGGACACATGAAAGGTTATTGCACAAAATACAGACTATGGTGCTGGGGTGATATTATAGCATGAATAGAGGATTGGCTCATTAATACAAATCAAAGAGTCAGAATAAATGGATCATTTCCTGTTTGTTAAAACAGTAACTAATGGAGTGCTGCAGGGATCAGTGTGGGGGTTTTAACTATTTACAATCTATATTAATGACTTGGATGAACAGGCCAATTGTATTATAGTCAAATTAGCTGATAACACCAAGGCTGGTTAACAAAAAAAGCAAGTTGTGAGGAGGGAGCAAAGTGACTGAAAAGGGACAGAGGTAAGCAAGTGGGGAATAAATTTAGCAGACTGAATATAATGAGGCTAAAGTGGAGAGAGATGAGAGAATGCTATGGCACAGAGGTTTCTGGGTATCCTTGTACATGAATCATAAAAGTTTGGCACACAGATACAGCAAGTAATAAAAAAGAAAAATGGATGTGGTCTTTATTGTAAGGATGGAGTTACAAAACAAGGAAATCTTGTTCTAAACACAGAGCATTGGTGAGACCATACCTAGAGTACTATATTTAGTTTTGATCTTCTTTCTTAAGGAGCTATACAGTTGCACTGGAAACAATTTAAAGAAGATTTATTAGGTTGATCACTCAAATGAGGGGCTTTTCTGTGAGAAAACACTGAAAAGGCTGAGTCTACGTTCACTAGAATTTAAAAAATGACATATGATCTCACTGAAACCTATCAGATTCTGAGGGTCTCCACAGGTTGTGGAAGAATCAAAATTAGGGAGTGCAGTTTTAAAACTTAGGATTCCTAGGAGAGAGGAGGAATTTTGTCACTAAGAATGCTGCTAGACTTTGTTATTCTCCAGCCCAGATAGTAGTGAGGTTGGGTTACTGAATACACAAAGACATGTTAACAGGATTTTGAAAGCAAAGTGCATTGATAATGGATGGTAGACAGCTGAGCAGAAAAGAAGTCACAATCATATCAGCCATGAACTTACTGAATAGTAAAGAATGCTCGATGGGTCAAATGGCCTACATCTGTTCATATTTCTAGTGATCACATGATGTTTAAGAAAACAAATGTTAAAATTACTTGCTCCTTCTTGGATGCCTTGATCTTTGGCCAGAGCACAGATTTTATCTTAATTTCTGAGTGCGTTTAAGTAAACTCACTTAAAGGGTATTGAGTGAACTGCCAGAGGAAGTAGTGGATTCAGTTAGAGTTGCAATATTTAAAAGCCATTTGGATAAGTATAGAAATAGGAAAGGTTTGGAGAGATATGGGCCAAATACAAGCAAGTGGAACAAGTTCAGAAACACAGTCGATGTAGACTGGTTGGAGTGAAGGGTGTGTTTCCATTCCATACGACTCTATAATTCCACCAGGGGTACAGCACAATGTTACATCATTGGATAGACACGGCTCTGGAGCTCATGGTTTAAGACAAACTAGCCTGGATAGTATCCTGACAATTATCATCAATTGAATCCCTAACCTTACCAATATGAGTATACTTAATAAACACTGAAAGAACTGCAGATGCTGTAATTCAGGAACAAACACAAGAGTTGCTGGAAAAGCTCAGCAGGTCTGACAGCTGGTGACCCTTCCTCAGATGTCAGATGGTCATAGCTGCATATGTCTGGGCGAGCAATGGGACGTGTGTGTGTGTGTGTGTGTGTGTGTGTGTGTGTGTGTGTGCTCTGGAGAACCAGCTACAAGTCTGCAAGTGCTGCAACCACCACATCAGCAGAGTGGATCCCGGTAAGGATTTATACTCTGACCTCACCACATCAAAGTGTACACTCATAAAAATTAAGTCAGGTTTCAAATATCTGCTGTAAACTGATGAGTCTGTTATAAATACTGAGACTTAAAAGATATTGAAGAGAAAGTTTCTCAACAAATTTGTACTGCAACGTGGTGCTTTAAATCATATATTTCCTCAAAGAAGAGACCTAACATGCCGAACCTAACACATAATGCAACTGAAGAAGAACTTTAATACATTCACTTGATTGCTTCCCTAATGTGACTATATGCCATACAAGAGTATATCTTCTTCTCCTCCGCTTATTATTACAATATCAAATAATTTCATTCTTTTGATTGTGATCCACTATCCAAGTGGTAATAAGGCGTAAGGAAACGCCATTTATCTGGCATTAACTACTATGTTGTGAAAAAAAAAGGGAAATTTTCCTACCCATTAGGTGGTTTGTCACTAACAGCAGTCACAGGTGGAAACTGGAAGGACGGCAAAGATGATGCTGGTGAAGTTGGTGAAGAATTGAACCAGGAAGCCATTGATGCAGAAGAACTATAGATGAGACAAAATAAAATGAGTAAGCCATAGATTTTTTGAAAGCATGCAGATAAATTGTGGTTAAGATTAGTTTATAATTTCTCATATCTGGACATTATCCATGGTTGGGCTGAAAAGTGTCAAGTAACATTCATACCAAACAAATGCCAGGCAATGACCATCTGCAGTGAGACAATCTAACCATTGTTCTTTTACCTTCAATGGTGTTACCATCACTGAATTCCCCACTATCAACATCTCGGGGTTTACCATTAATCTGAAACTCAACTAGGCTCGCCATATACATACAGTGGTACAACAGCAGGTCAGAGGCTAGGATAGTAACTCATTTCTTGATTCCCTAATGCCTGTCTACCATCTACAAGGCACAAATCAGGAACATGACGGATGGTTTCTGCTCCAACAATATTCAAGAATCTTGACACCATCCAGAACAAAGCAGCCCACATGATTGGTACGCCATTCACAAACATCCATTCCCTCTATTATCGACACTCATTAGCAGCAGTGTGTACAATCTACAAAATGTATTGCAGAAATTCCCCAAAGATCCTTGGACTGCAGACAGGTAGGAATACCATCACCTGCAAATTCCCCTCTAAGCCACTCAGTATACTGACTTGGAAACACATAGCTGTTCCATTACTATCATTGGGTCAAAATCCTGGAATTCCTTCCCTAAAGGCATTGTGGGTCCACCTACAGCACAAAGAGTATAGCTGTTCAAGAAGGCAGCTCCTTCTTAAGGGCAACTAAGGATAGGCAATAAATGTTGGCCCAGTCGGCAACCCCCACATCCCATGAGAGAATAAAAAAATCCTAGAAAATAATTACCAGCTTAAGTTCATTACAAGTAATTTTGAGTTTTGACAGCACTATACTGTGGGACTTTGTCTTGATAACCTTTAATCCTATTATTAAAGCAGGTTGCCATGGTGATGCCACTATAGCTTGAACTGTCAAATTCTCTTCCTTGTTTTTGTGGACAGAAACAATGACCCCATCCCATAGGTCTGAGGGCGCTGTTCCTTTCTCTAAGCATGCTGTAAATGTATCTGAAAGCCTTTCAAGAAACAAATCCCCTCTCCATTTATAGACTTTGGCTGTAATCCCATTTATTTCAGGGGCTTTGTGGGATTTGAACCGCATTGTAGTGGTTTTGATTACTTTATGTTGGTTCACACAGCTCAGATTTCACATTCTTCTGAAAGAGTTTGGCAATGCTCACTTTCTGCACCATCTGCTGGTCACCAAATAGACTCCCCCAGCGTTCTGCCCAATGATCAGTCTGGATTCTTATCCTATGAGCAGGGTTATGTGATTGCAAGATTTTCGTGGGTGTCCATTCCTGTGCCAACATGCAAGTCCATATACAGATCTCAAAGCTTCGTAAAGGATCTCACTCACTCCCATATCTGTCCACATTTGTGTATTCTCCCAGTGTGCAATGTCCGCTAGTTGTTTTCGATGAATTGATTATTTTGCAGAATGCTGCAGGTTTCCCTATTTGCGGGGTTTGTGGGACACTAGAGATGACAGGACTATAGACAATAGACAATAGGTGCAGGAGTAGGCCATTCGGCCCTTTGAGCCAGCACCACCATTCGTTGTCTGTCCTACTCGGACAGACTGAGGCTTGTGTTTACCACAGCAAGTAATCAATTATGGCAGGAGTATTCACTTTGATGACGCTCTTGGATTTACATAGAAATTTTCATTAAATCAATCTTGGTTTGTTTTCATTGACAAGCCAATCATTTCTGCAGTTCTTCATGTAGAGTGGCTATTCACTGCTCTGCTGGCTTAATATCCCAGAGTTGGATCACTGCCAAGCCTGCCTTCAAATTCCAAAGCTACCAATGCCCGAGCAATCCTGTGGTCTTCAACATAGCTTAAAGTCAAATTCACTAGTTCTGTTAAACGTTGTTCAACAATTGTGTTGGTGGCCAATTCACAAAGTTTAAATGTTGAAAGCACCTTGCTAACCTATACAGTAGACTAACAGTTATTGCTATGAACGATTATGTCCCAAAATGGTGTACTCCACTGCAAATGAATTCTGTTTATTGGCAGCCCATGTAATAGGAATGGAGACAGTGAGTCAGTGTTTTCCTGATGTCAGAATAGGATAAACTACATGGCAACCACCTAGAATGCTGCATCAAAACAAATATTCACTTATGTGTGCTATTAAATTGGTCAGACTTTATGTGAGTGGAACATGTTATGCTGTGAATAACATTTACATATTCTACTGATGGTATATGTTTCAGCATTACTCATTTCTCCAGAGCGTAATATCGAGAATGAAAGAAACTTACATGCGGAGTAACATCAAGTTCCCAGCTTTAAGATCAACCCAAAAGTTCAGATTTGGTACAAAAGAAACCAGCAGTCGGGACTGGTTAGGATTGGAGAAGGATACAAAAGGCACCAAAAGGAAAAATAAAGAAATTTCACAAATTTCTTATTTGCTAAATCGAAAATCAAACTTACGGAGAAGATGTGCAATCAGTGGTCTCTATATTCCCAGGAAGGACACGATTCCTCGCCTGTTCTGGGGGGCTGTTGGAGTTGGAGGATGTTGTAGTTATCGAGGAATGGGAGGAAATGGATTCCATGCTTCCACTTGGAGTATTATCTCCAACACTGTTGGGATTCTCAGCTGAAAGAGAAATAACTCCTTGAGAAAAGCCATACGTCATACAACATCATTTATGAACTGCTGAACACAATCACAAAACTGTACAAATTGTGTCAGAGTGGTTTAGAGAAAATATCCAGTGGAATCTTACACAGGACAACTGGGCAAATTGGGATAAAATGGATATTCCTAACCTTTGCTTAAATCTTGCATAAAGTTTTACACAACTATTAATATAGGAATATAGCAAATGGTACAATAATATTTCAAAAGCAAATACAGGGCAACATTGTAAAAATAAAGACAACTGCTCACATTTCATGAATATGGAAGGTGGTGTCAGTTGGCAAAAATTGTACCCCAACGTATGAAAGATTAAGAGGTACAAGTAGCATCATAGCTCAAAAATTCCTCCACCCTCAATCTTTACATCAAAAGAAAATTGTATACATAATCCTAGCAATAGTGGTAGTAGATTGCAATTGTTTTTGAAACAATCAGAGCTCTTGTTTTTCTTGATTACAACACTTAACAATGTGCAAAGCCCATTTGATCATCACCAGAATAATAACTTGCAATTATGTCATGCTTTTAATATTTGACAAGTCACATCTTAGAACTAGTGAAAAGGTTTGTTTATTTACAAAGATTTTATGGAATTAAAGGAGGAGATCGTGGAAATCTTTGTCACACAATGTGGTTGAGGGCAAAACATTGAATGTTTACAAGGAATTTAGATATGGAACAAATGGTATGGGAGAAAGGGAGAACAGGGTACTGAAATGGATGATCAGCCATAATCATACTGAATGGCAGAGCAGTCTCGATGGGTTAAATGGCCCACTTTTGCTCCTATGTCAGGTAGTCTTATGACTGAGCCTCAGACTCATTCTTGCTGCTCATTACTGACATCCACAGCCTCCATTAACAAGACCCTCTTCACTGCTGGTTCTTTCCAACGATCAGCTGGTAATGTCTGCAGGACAACCCAATCCACTGCCCCATATATATCTCCTACGTGATTGAGGCGAGATTTTCGAGAGCTCAATCTGCATTCACTTTGACATTGATGAAGTCAGTGCAAATAAAAGTGTTCTCATATTTGCCAGAGTGGCTGAATTCCCAGATGTCTGCAAATCACAGATTGCAAACATATGGCTCTCATATCAACCAGAAATCTTTGTCAATCAAAAGGGTCTATGGTTATCTCTGCGACAGACCACAATAAGAAGACACAACAAGGCCAGACCGTACATCAGAGACATATCAGATATGACCACAGGACGACTCAGCCCCTAGGTATCAGGGTAGTACACAAACCAATCACCACCCTGCAACTGCTACTGACAAAATTAAAGGCTCCCCATACCCACAACCAATAAAACAAATGTCATATACAAAATACCGTGCAAGGACTGTGACAAACATTACATAGGCCAAATTGGAAGAAAACTGATGATAAATATACACGAACGCCCACTAGCTGCTAAGAGGCACAACCATTTCTCACTGGTCTCAATACACACAGACAAAGAAGGACACTAAATCAACTGGGACAACCCATCCATAATAACAAGAGCCAAACAGAGACATGGCCAGGGAATTCCTGGAGGCCCGGCATTCCAACCAAAAGTCCATCAACAAACACTGAACTGGTCCCAATATATAAACAACTGAAAAACAAAACTGGAAGTAATGCCAACCACCCCAGCAAACCAAGGCATACAAATAACAAGTGGGACAGAACATCAACACTTCATTGGAAGTGTGACAATGTTACCGAGAAGGGTGATGAAATTTCTGCAAATAAACATACCAGCTCAGCGAGCAAGTCTGTCACCTCAAATGGGAAAGGTCTTCTCCCTGCGGTAGGGCAGTCTAAAACTAGAGTGCATGTATTTAAGGTGAGAGGGAAAGATATTAAAAGGTACCTCTAAAGGGTAACATTTTCAAGCAAAAGTTTGGGTATGTATGGAATGAGCTGCCAGAGGAAGTGGTAGAGACCAGTACAATTCCAACATTAAAAGGCACCTGAATGGGTAAATGAATAGGAAGAGTTTAGAGGGATATGGGCCAAATGCTGACAAATGGGACTAGGTTTATATAGTGTATCTGGTCGGCACGGAAGAGTTGGACCAAATGATCTGTTTCACTGCTGTATATCTCTATGACTCTAATGGTAATGGTCTGCTCTGCGTTGGGACTTGCAGGAAGGGAAAACAATGACTATCTGCTTCCTCAAAGGAGGTTGCAACAGGATGAGAAGGAACCAGGTTCCTCAGCTGGCTTCCATACAAGCTCTTGACTGACACAGTGTTTGAAACCTTATGTCATACCAATGCTGAACCATTTAAGTAACACCTTTTGCTCCTCTTCCACACTGGTCATACCATTCCCATCAAAGTCAATGTCCATCTGGAAGGAAGGAGGCAATAACGGAGACAATTGGACAATGGAACTTGGAATAAAGGACACGATTCATTTACATTAAGACAGGTGGAATTTTCATCACACCCTTCTGAAACTAAAATGCCTTTCTTTTACGTTTCTTTTTGATTTTACATGGCACTATGCCTGTGAATTCAACAAAAGCTGCTTGTTCTCCTGCTCTGGAATTCTGAAATGCCCATGGCAATGATCCTTTAATGTTTGGGACCCTGCCAAAGTGTGCCTCACCAACAGCCGTGTAGGGCCAGACTTGGTTATCAAGGGGGAAAAAAATCTGAAAGAACTGTGGATGCTGGAAATCAGAATCAAAAAGAAAACATTGCGGGAAAAATTCCACAAATCTGGCATTATCTGTCCACAAAAATCAGAGTTAATGTTTTGGATGCAGTGACCCTTCTTCAGAACTGACGATAGCTAGGAAATTTTTTTTATATCAACTAACGTTTAAAAACTAACTTTTTCTTAGCTACTGTCAGTTCTGAAGAAGAGTCAATGGACCGTGAACATTAGCTCTGCTTTCTGTCCACAGATGCTGCCAGACCTCCGACCGTCATACAACACAGAAGCAGACTCTTCGATCCAACCAGTCCATGCCGAACATAATCCCAAACTAAACTAGTCCCACCTGCCTGCTCCTGGCCCTTATCCCTCCAAACCTTTCCTATTCATGTACTTATCCAGATGTCTTCTAAATGTTGTAATTGTATCAGGATCCAGAACTTCCTCAGGAAGTTCATTCCACACGCAAACCACCCTGTGCAAAATATTTGCCTCCCATGTATTTTTTAAATCTCTCCCCTCTCACCCTAAAAACGTGTCCCCGGGCCTTGAAATCCCCCATCCTATGGAAAAACAACTACCATTAACTCTACACCTCTCATTATTTTATAAATTTCTACCAGGTTGACTCTCAACCTTCTACACTCCAATGAAAAACGTCCCCGCCTATCAAGCCTTTCTTTAGAACTCATAACTTGCAAACCCAGCAACACTCAAGTAGATCTCTTAAGAACCCTCTCCAGCTTGATAATATCCTTCCTATAAGTGGCGACCAGGACTGGTCACAGTATTCCAGAAAAGACTCAGCAATATTCTGTACAACCTCAACATGACTTCCCAACTCCCATTAGGAGCGACATGGTGGTTCAGTGGTTAGCATTGCTGCCTCACAGTGCTAGAGGCCCGGGTTTGATTCTACCCTTGGGCAACTGTCTGTGTAACGTTTGCACATTCTCCCTGTGTCTACATGGATTTCCTCCGGGTGCTACGGTTTCCTCCCACAGTCCAAAAATGTGCAGGTTAGGTGGATTGACCATGATAAATGACCCATCATGTTCAGGGGTGTGCAGATTAGGTGGATTATAGGGGAATGGGTCTGGGTGGGATGCTCTATGGATTTGTTGGGCCGAAGTGCCTGTTTCCACACTGTAGAGATTCTATATTCAAAGGACTGAGCAATGAAGGCAAGCATGACAAATGCCTTTATAACCAACCTGTCTATACATGATGCAAACTTCAAAGAACTATGTACCTGCACCCCTTGGTCCCTCTGTTCTACAACACTACCCAAGGCTCTACCACGAATTGTATAAGACGTACCCTTGTCTGTTGTGCCAAAATGCAATACCTCACGTTTATCCAGTTTGAACTTCATCTGCCATTTTACAGCCCATTGACACATTTCATCAAGATCCCTTTGTAATCTTAGAAAACCTTCTTCACTGTCTATTATGCCACCAATTTTGGTACTGTCCACAAACTTACTAACCACTCCTCCTATATTCTCAACCAAATCATTTTATATGAATGACAAACAAAAGAGGACCAAGAACTGATCCCTGTGGAACACCACTGATCACAGGTCTCCAGTCCAAAAAGCAATCCTCCACCATTAATGTCTCTGTCTCCTGCCATTAAGCCAATCATGTATCCAACTGGCAAGCTCACCCCAAATCCCATGTGACCTAACTTTATCAAATAGTCTGCCACATGGAACTTTGTTAAGTGCTTTACTAAAATCTAAATAAATAATGTCTACTGCACTGCCATCGTCAATCGTTT